>NW_020799097.1:55716022-55719484 GCF_003259725.1 Athene cunicularia | reverse complement strand
GTGTATAAGAGACAGGAGTGTGTGTGTGTGTGTGTGTGTGTGTGTGTGTGTGTGTGGTGTCTTTTAAACAGTTTTGTGTGGGGTTTTTTTTTGTTTGTTTGTTTTTTTGTTTGTTTTTTTTTTTTCCCAAAGGCCATCTTTGTTTTCCTGCAGTTCTTTATTCTCCTACTTCTGCTTCCAACCAAGACTAGTCGACAGTACTTTAAATTTGTCAAGGATATTATTTCATTGGTCATATGTTAGCCCCCTTCATCAACTTTTTCTTGGCCTTCAGCTGCTACATGTCCTGCTTAGCACTCCTCATTTAATTATCACAGATAACCACAACTAACTCAATCTCATTTTTACCTACAGCATTTATTTCTTACAGTATAAGAGACAAAAATATCAAATTTACATTTTTAGTAGTGAAGTTTCAGAAACTTTAGTCTGTCTAAACTGTTTACCTCTTCTGTCTTCTTTCTCAGTTTCTTCTGCCTAGTAGTTTCTGAGTGTAGTATGTGACACAAACTAAGTTTAGAGTTTATATGTATCAATGAAAATCACTGTTCCTGACCTCACAGAAATACAATTGTCACTCATCCATAGTTAGCTACAAGAAACTTGTAAGGTGGTTTCAATTTCAAAGTCAAATAATAGTCAAGAAATCAAACCACACTTTATAAGTAGATACATCTAGACCCGAGAAAGAAGCTGTAACTGCTTTTGGGAATTTTACAATATTTCTTGTGTTTCCCACTCATTTAATATGTATACATAATACCAGTTTACTGAATTATCTAAACCGATCAGCATTTTGTATAAAGAGCTTCTATGCCTTCACACCAACTACAAGTAGAAACTCTATTTTTTAATTACTTGATTCAAACACAAAGAAAGGAGATGCCAGACCTCATTTTCTAGCTGCATATTAAATGTAAACTCAGTTCCGTTATTTGTCTAGTTCATACTAACATGAGAGGGCATTCAGGCCCCCACACTCATCCTTTTACTCTTCCCCTGCCCTGCCCCACCCCAGTAGCAAAATTGCACAAAAATAATGCATCTTCACTAGCCACCGAAAAAACTAAATAATGAATTTCACAGGAGTGATGCTTATTTAAAAAGCCTGGAGTAGAGCTGTACCGTGAAGTAGTCTCTTAAAAAAGGACAAGCAATTGCTTTTAACACATACTCTCATAATCCTTTGCTACAGTACATTTCTGCATCCCCCTCCCAGACACTTGCTCTCTGAGGAGAGCTCTCAGCTGTTTCCTCACATTTTACCTCCCCTCTCAGAAGTGTTCTCTATGGTGGTGGTCAAGAATAGCTTTCACTACATCACTGCCCAGAAGTCAATGAAAATTTACTAACCACACCCAACACCACAGTCCCCACAGGTGGGTATTATCAGTATTTCAAATATCCTGTGTAAGGTAGTTTAACTCAGAGCTCCATCTGCTTTTCCATCTAATACTAAATTTCTTTTCTGTTCAATGACAAGGTAACTAGTAGGAAGAGTATGGATAAAAATTAATGTACAAGGCAGATTCCCATCTGCCTTACCTTTAATGGCATTAAGAAATTAGATTCTGATGTGTTTATAATTAATTACCGTTAAGTTCAAATCTTCCTGCTTAGGCAAATAGTGAATGTTAATTAAGTTCGCTGTAATAAAACAGTCTTCCACAAGGTCACTTTGAGTGACCACTAGACAGTCGCTATCCTGTGAGTGAAGAAAAACACTTGGCCAATGTAGCTGCAAATGGAAAGGTATTCTTAAATGTAACACTGATCAAAAAAGAAAGATGAGATTACTATAACTTCATGAAGAGCAATGTTGTCCACTGGCATAATCAAGTCTTGGAATACTTAATAGCCTGTGCTTGCATAATAGACATAATACAGAGACAAATAAATAAATATTGTTTCTATAGCCATTGTTTTTAGCTCTCTGGGGAAAGGCACAACTGTAGGCAGATTAAACAGCAAACATAAGATATTGTTGAGGTATAAAATATTAAATGGGATTAAGAAGCAATTGATGAAATGTTGGATTAATAAATAAATTCACTGTAAAACATAATGATGCAGATAAAACTTCTATTTCAACAGTCTTCCTCCTAGCCCACTTAGAGATGAGCCAATGACTTGCTTTCAAGAGAAAAATTAAGTTATTTTCCCCTCCACAGATACTTAACGAATTTTACATCAGTACAGCAAAAGACCCCCTCACTCAAGAGAAATTCAGGGTTGAGAAATCTGTTTATCATTTTAAGAATGTTTAGTATCTCAGGGACCAGAAGCAGCAACACAAAGTTAGACAGGAGCTAAGTCAGAGAGAAAAGCACATGCACAATAGTAGAGTTTCTTTTATCTGTTTGCAATCCTGAGGATATGAGAAGACAGAAAGAAAAAACAAATGACAGTTAACTCTCTCTTTAATTTCAAGAAAGGACTGTCAATTACATTCAGCAACTAAACCTGATTCTATATCACCTATTCGAGCATGAGTGTGGAGGAAAATTAGCTGTATTTGCATCATAACATACTGTGCTACCAGACTGCCAGAATTCCCAACAGGCATTTAATAAAACATTTTACTAGCTGTGGGTCTGAAACACTTTCAGTAAAATTGTAAAGTCTGCATGGGTATAAACTACCATTTCAAAAGAGTCCAGTTTAGACCTAAGCTCTACAGTTTAGCCTGGAGGAGGATCAGAACTGAATGCCAGCATATCTTTTGAAGATATGTAAATTTATGAAAATTTAACAAAAGGGTTTTTTTTTTTTTTTTTTTTTTTTTTTTTTAATGATGAGATGAGGAAGACTACAGAACAGTTTAAATCATGGAAAATGAGAGGTAAAAAGTTCTCATCATTCAAGACAGGGAATATGCTCCACATATTTGAACTCACAGGCTTCAGAATATAAATCCTCTGGTGGGACTTCAGTTTATTATGTTCTAAAAGTAGAAAAAGGGCAAGAAATAAGATTAACTGAAGCATGACAACATCACTACCACCAGTAATTACTCATCACTTGCTCGCTACCTTGTAGGCAAGAAGAGGTAACCAAGAGAAAATGGATGCTATACTACAGAGGCAATAGTTAAGTACTTGTTCCTGTATAGTAGTCACTGTTTATTTCCACATTTTGCTGCCTCACTCAAATTGTTCATCACTACAGAATTTTTGTGCAAGTTCTACATGTTTTTTCAAAGCCTGAGGTCATTTGAGGTGGAAAATAGGAGGTGATTCTTTTCTGAGGCCAGTAAGTAACCCCTAAATATACTAAGCAATATCTCTTTCATTGTAAGGTGCCATACTATGTAGCCAGCTAGAAACTACTGTAGAATTATACAAACATAAACTTTTTCTCATTAGAAAGAAAAAAATTCTAAAAAGAAGTTACTTCTTCAGATTAGATTAGTTTGTAGAGTTTAAGAGAGGGAAAAAAAAAAAAAAAAAAAAAAAAAAAAAA
>NW_020799097.1:55684026-55715972 GCF_003259725.1 Athene cunicularia | reverse complement strand
AAAAAAAAAAAAAAAAAAAAAAAGTAGATATGCTTTACATTCCATAATCTGGAATTAGTCCAGACAGTTTGCATCTAGATTCCCACCCCCTCTCCTCACAGGTGAAGATTTCACAAGGCCAACTTCCAGCTGAGGACAAAAAAAGGGGTTAGAATAGGAAATGTTGAGAGGCCACAAGCTACTGGCATAAAACACAGAAGAGAAAGATGCTGTGGGCAGAATGTTGGAAGCAGCACAACAGGAGATGAGCATTAACTCTGCAGATGAGCAGTGCCAGTTGTCAGGCTTATTTCTACATTTCACTGCATCAAAGAAAAAGGTTTTGTACCCAGCTGAGTGGCAAATAAGATGGAGAACTAGCATACAAACCATCCTGGACTTTTAGGATGCAGTTCTGCTTTGAGCAAAGGAGAATAAGAAAGGATTTTTTTTTCCCCCCTCAAGATCAAACCAAAGATTTAAATCACTGAAGTCCATTATCAATTTTTTTTTTTTACATTTACCACTACCATCCAATCTGACACAAATAGCTCAAAGGACAGCTAGTGAAAGCATGCTGAAGTTCTTGAACATTAATATCTATCCACTGATTTTTTCCCCCCTAGCAAGGGCTAGTTCTTTAATCTAAAACATAATGCTAAGTTTCAGAGATACCATATCAATAGCTACACCACATGACTGTTTTGTTTGGTTGGTTTGATTGGGTTTTTTGTTTGGTTGTTTTTTTTGATTTTTGGTTGTTAAAACCAGATATAGCCCAATGTCTGTTGATGTAATTTTTCACTAAATACAAGGATAACCCCCAATTCCAATTTTCATTTAAATCCAGTCTTTTAAACTGCACTTCTATTTCCAACATTTATATGATGTTACACATCACTGTACCCAGCCTCTGGAACAGTGAATCCTGCAGAGCAAAAGCACAGTGCAGCCATTCAGAGAACAGTTTTTTGAAGATGAAAACGCTTGAGTCTGAAAGGGTATCTGAAAACAGAGGTAACAGGTGCTTGACAGATGAAGGCAAGAATAATTTTCCTCTATTATGAGATGGAACATAATAAAGAAGAAAGAGTTGAGGAAGGGATGCAAGTAATAGTAAGAAACAAAAGAACAAAACAAAAAAGTTATCTAAATGGCAGGCTAGTTTGCATAGCTACAGACATGAAAACAAAGTCAAACCTCTCTACTTGCATCCATTTCAACGGGAGAAATACCAAATCCACCTCACTGATATAGCAGTACTTACATGCTGGATCACATGAAAGAGACTCATGAGGGAACTACAAGTACTGCTGCACCCTTGTAGTATACTCCTTCAAGACACGGAGACTGCAAAGAGAAACACAGCTCAACTCACTTCACCTCCAGGTGGCTGACAGATTCAGTCACTCTAAATTGATTGCATCTGGCTCCTAGTGGTCTGAAGCTTCTCAGGGCATGAACCTTATAAGACCTGATGAGGCTAAAACTTACAGGTGGAATTGTAGATGTTCCATATTCATTTTTAACGGTCATCTTATTTCTCAAGTCTTTGGGCAAGAAATGAGAGAAAGTATCTTTGAGCTAAATTGTACTGATGTTTAGGCGTCAGAGGAAATCACACTGTGCTTGAAGGCACCAAGAGCAAATTTCTCTCTTGCAAGAAAGATTTTAAGAGGTGGAGAGAAGTCCTCTCATGCCTGCTCAGCTCCACAAGCCCATTATGAGTTGTTGCAGTTTTATTCTTCATTACATGAAGAGAGACAGCACAGAAGTAAGTGTAATGCAAGTGTATGGAGTGTGGATTAACAGAGTAGGAAACAACAAGTGGAGCAATACCTGCTCACATAGAGCTAGAGGCCTATTAATATTAATGTGCTGCACATCGTCTTTTGTTCGCAATTGGAAAGACTCCCTAGGTAAGTGGAAACTTACACATGCTAAACTTCCTAACTGTAGTTAATGCAGTTTTATCATCTTTAAAAAAGTGGGAGTCCCCAGATATATAAGAATATCTCATTGTTCTTTGGAAGCTTTTTTCAAACACCTACACGAGTTGTATTAACACATTTCTTCAGTAAATCTCCAGAGCAAACCTAACCACCTACTGAAATTCAAGAAAGATTGTATTTTTCTGATAAAACTGAGAAATAGGTTAGATACCACATACCCCCCCTCCAAGTCGTCACTGTGCCATCCTGTAACATCAAGGAGGTAAGAAGGGATACAGGCTTCAAGAAAGAACAGGTACAACTGTTGACCTGCAAGTAAACTCCTCAATATGTGGAACTGCTTCAGACAATCAGAAATCTCCCTGAACTCTGATAAAAGAGGAGCACTAACTCAGTTAATATACTGGCTAAATTCCAGCTCTAATAATTACATTCTGAATACTTAAATTTCCATTGCCATTTTTACTGGCCATAATATGTTATGTTCATCTATTTAAGTATCACCATACTACCTGAACACTTTCTAGATGCCCTTAAACTTGTCCTGTGGAGACACAGGTCCTTCTAGAAGGCATGGGTTGTTGTCTTGCTCTTGAAGACAACTGAAATGGGACTTGGAAGAGGTACTCCAAGATACAATACAGTAAGACCTATTGTCTGCATTTAAACATGCATGTGGAAGCTCTGATAGCTCTCTGCTGAAAAGCACCATAATTACTAGATTAGATTGGTTTGGGACATACATGCTCCTAAATCTCTCAACCTGTTTGTGAATAAAGCTTCCGCCTCCATGAAGTGACAAAGATGAAAACAACATGAAAAGCTTTTTTACCTGGTGTCAGCCTCAGTCATATAATAACTGCAACCGCTAGACAATAGAGGGCTCAGAGACCCTGCATGTAATTTTTATTTCTTCAGGCATACGCTATGGCTAAAAGACATCTCAAGTTTGTTCACTGTATGTTTAGTCTAAAAGAATGGTGTAGGTTTAGAAGCAGCATTCCTGTGATCACACAATGTCACACTGGTGTTCATACAGCAACCATTTTTTGTTTCTATATCACAGCAGCTATTTCTCTGTGTCATTTCACTGTGCGCTTTGAACCAAATAGTGTGGGTCATCACTAATTCAGAAATCATGATTTGTTTTCTTTAGCTAGTCTGTTGGATGCAACAGATGAGTGATTGCTTCTAGTCTCTGCATTGAGTTTTTATTAGGGTTTGATTTTTTGTTGTTGTTTCTGCCCAGAGAAACAGACTAGAAAATTGCAAATAATAAATCACATTAAATTGTTATTGTACAACTTACCCATTCAACACGGTTTTGAGGTCTTCAGTGTAAGATACTGTGGCAGGTGAACCCACCTAATGAAAATAGGGCTTCTTGGCTGCTGAAGTGCAGTAGCTCCTGATTGTCTTTGTTCTCAAGGCTTCATGGTAGTTGGGGCCTTTGACCAACGGGAGCTGCCATTGATTACAGGTCAGATTCAGCCTGGGTATAAGTGGAGTCCCCTGGGGAGCCATTTTGATCTTGTCCCCTGGAGCAGTGTGCTGTGATCAAGGACTCTCCCCTTGGGTTGGGACATTGCCCAAGGAAACTCCTTGAGGTGCCTTGGGTTGGGATGCTGCCCTGAGCAGGTCCTCGAGGTTGAGAGCCCTCACTTAAGTGAGTGATAGAGCATTTTGGGTTATTGTTAAACCCTAGGGAGTGGTGCTTTGTTCATGAGTTTTGGGTTGTTGTTCAACCCTAGGAAGTTCTATCGTCCTCTCACAGACATTTGAACCTGTTGATAATAAATTTTTCATTTTTGGTGGTTTGTTGTTTAATTGAGAGCCTCTGTAAAAGATACCAAGTTTGTATTTATTGCTGGTCCCATCAAATATTTAGAACTGTTTAAGATCACAGGTAAATGTAACCTGTTCTGACTAGCTATTTCTTGAATTGCTAGAATGAAGTATGGCCATCAGAAGATTTAGTGGAGTTCTGATAAAAAATGCACTGGAACCACCATATCAGAAAGAGTAGAAAATGCAGAAACCCAGGATTAAAGTCATCTGACATAACTAGTAGAGGAGGAGAGCTCTGTCCTGTTCATTAGAGTTTGACTTGTGCCCCAAAGCATGATGACTTATCTTTCTTTAAAAAAGAGAGACGTTCTTTCAAAAATATTTTATATAGATAACAATATTCACAGCTCCATAAACCTGTATTTGTAATGCTGCTATTACAGTGAGTTTTATGGTTTAATTATGCACTGGGTTGAAGCAGTTCCTTTTAAATGTAATGCCTGTCAGTTTCAGTGAATGTTTCCATGTTACTGTGTTATAAAAGGATGCAAAGAGAAATCTTTTTGACCCTCTTTCCTCACAAATCTTTACTTGTAGAAAAAAGGGAGATCATCTATAGTGGGGTGGGGTTTTTTTGTTTTTGGTTTGTTTTGGGGTTTTTTGTTTTTTGTTTTTTGTGGGTTTTTTGGTGCTGCACACTCCAATTACTGCTTTAAATCAAGCAAGCTTAAATCTTTTCTTTACCGTTCCCTTCTTACATGGATGCCACTCCCCATCTCTCATTTTCCTTACCTCTGTACAAATTCTGTGGACTTTTTTCCCCCCTCATATTTGGAAGCAGCAGACAATCCCAACAGCTGAGGAACAGGTATTTCTTGTTTGTATACTATTTGTATAGCACTTATTTTTTATTTTTTTTTTTTTTACTAGGATTCAGTTTGAAAAAACCCGTGTGTAACTAGAAACAGGGATTGCTGTGTAGCAGACTGGCCAAGAACAATTTCATTTCTATCATCATCTGTACTTCAAGATGTTGACAGCTGAAGATTTTAGTGGGCAGGAGAAGGAAAAAACAAGAAAGAAAAAGGAAGAAAGTGATTTTTGTTTCCTTATTTCTTCCTAGTTCACTGCAGAGTAATGTAGTCTGAGAACTCTAAAAGCAGGATCATGACAAAAACATCTTGTGATAATACCATACAGCAAAACCTCTTGTGCTCAAGCCAAACAGAAAGTCTAATTGTCCAACTTTGAAGTGAAATCCCCTTCTATTCACATCACAAGCTCTTTCTTTTCTTCCAGAAAGGGATACAAAAGGTTCAGAAGTTCTAATGAAAGTAAAGTCCAAATGCTCCTCAGGTATTTTCTATCACAAACCAGTAATTCAACTTTTTCCTTGTTTCCTACTCTGTTCTTAACAACACAAGAAATAAGCTCTGGGTCTAATGCTCTGTAAATCTGCCTTATCTAAAACAGATGAAGTCGTTCATCAGTTACTTAACTAAAACTGCAAAGTGTTATATAAATTGACTCTGACAAAGGAAGTGCTGTGGAGCCTCCAAGGATTAAGAAGGGGTGAATTAGCACTGTGTGTGTTTCAGTGAGAAAAATAGACCCGGATGTATGCTCCTCTTCAGTCTCAAAAAATGTTATTGCATAACAAGCTTGTCCTGGGATCAAAAATCAGTCTCAAAACTCTCAGCAACCCTGACCAGTCTAGAAGCGTAATATTGATTTAACATGCTATTGTGTCAGTACTAAGGCTGTCTTTCTTTCACAACTATTGCAGCCATATAAGATGAGGAAAAGAGGGAAATATTGAATAAGACTTGCTTCTAGTAGCCTTAAGATTCCTTCAGCTGTCATCTGCAGACACTCAGGTTGAAAGGTCCAAAATACCCACTGTACAATGAGTAGGGATCCACAGTGTGTGTCTGCTTGCTGTATAATATATATGTGAGACTTGTAACAAAAGATGAATATAATACACAAAAACTGATAGCAAAGACAATTGTTCCCATTTCTACTGAGGTAATTTCAAGAAAATAGAAGTAAATAGTCTGCAGCTGACAGTTTGCAGAGAAAAAAACTAAACGAATAATGTAAAAAGCATTCTTACTTTTCTAAATACTAAAACTGACCTTAGGAGAGGGACAGCTTTTTATATTCTCAAGTTTTATGTGTCATTTGAACAATTTGGCTGGCAGTCAGAGCAACTGAACTGTCATTCTCTTCATCTCCACAAGAGAGGAATATAACTTGATTTTCCTACCATAATGTGGGCTGGCAGAACAAGACATAAAATCTTCTACCTGGAACAGAGCCCGGGAAGACCTTAGTGACAGCTTTTATGGTTTTTCAACTCAGTTTCTGAACAAAAGCAATTGACCAGTCCAGAGCTGGTGACAGCTCTTTGTTGCTTGTCAGAGAAGAACCTGACATGCAAGGGCAGATGAGAAGATTCAGCTACAATGTTTTTACTGAACCTAAGCCAAGATTTCTGAACTGCAACATGATGGTTTATCTGATCAGAACAGTAACTGACACATGATCAGCAGGTCAGTTCAAGATTTAGGCCTATACAACGTGGCAGAACAAAAATCATGTTCATCCTCCTAACTTTCCCTGCAACGTTATTATGCTCCCACATATATCTGGGAAAGGTTATTCTCTCCCTTAGACACCCTTGAAGTAGATAACAGTTCTTATCATGCTCATTCCTTAAGACTACACTTTTATGTGTCCTATAAGGGAAATATTTACCTGGGGAATGCTCGGCAATGTGTATTCTAGACAGTGGGGTTATAGCCTTTGCCTCATTTTTTCTGCATTGCACAGGTTTTCCAGCAAATAAAATTGAACTTCTGAGATAATGTGCTTCCTTCCCTCTTTTTCCCTGCCCATGAATCCCGATTACAGTTTGAAGACACTATAGTGAATTTCCAGAGCTGTGCTGAGCACCACTGGGTTTACCTCAACCTCTGGGTCATAATCCAGATAGATCTCTACAAAGGATGATCTCATAACCTTCAGCTACACAGCCTTTGCCATGCCATTCATAGAAGTAATGAATTTCTGTCCAAAACATTTATTTCAGTTCTGTAGGTGCTAGTGTAAAGATCACCACAGAAACACACACACCAAGGTACTTCTCCCTGCAGCTTGAATGAAAATCCTTACCATGGCAGAGATGAGATTTCAACTCCATCATCATCATGCCTCGAACGTCATTTCTCATGAACACAAACTCCAAGCCAAGGCCAGGACCAGGAGAAGAGGAGATCCTGTTTCATAGAAATGTGTTTCTGCTGGCATGGATATGAAAGCTAGGTGTTGTGGAACTGTATGTGCTGAGCCTCCCAAGTAATTTAAATATAGCCATGGTCTTTCATCTTACAGTGAGAGGGTATTACCTCTGCACCCAAACAGCTTTAACATCCCCCTTGCATTGTTGTACTAAATATCACCTGTTCAGCCCTGTCCTCATTTCACTACTAGTCAGCAGCCAAAACTCTTTTTCCCATAAAAGCTGTAGATCACAGGTATCTGCACACAGCAGGTTCCACCACTGACCTCATTTTGTGGCTGACAGAAGGACAGTGCCTTAATATTTCCTTCCCATATCTTTTTACCCTTGCGGAAGGCTTCTCCATTTTTACACAGAGGAAGACACAGTTGTTTACAAAGCACCTCACCACCAACAGTAGTGTCTAATTTTGAATATGTATAAATTTAAAAAAAGCTCTATAGTAAATACCTTATATCACTGAATAGTGTATATTTTCAAGTCCATTATCAAAACCAGTCTCCAACTCTGCCAATGAAATTGCAGGTTCTCATAGCAAAAGGAATCCTCTAGTCATTAGTCCCACATGCCCTCCTCCTGGAAGGTTCTTGGTAACAAAGCATTATCTCAACATTTCTTTACAAGGAGGAACAAAAGGATGGAAAATATATCCTCCTTTATTTGAAATACTGCCACCTTACATACCAGCTACACAGAGCCTAGTTTGAAAGGTAGCATTGAGGACAATTACTGGTGCTTGTAGGTGTGAAATTCAATATTTCAGACTGATGATTCAAGCACAGAGAATACCAACACCACATGGGCAGTGAATCCTGACTTACTGTATAGAGAATTCCGTTTTCTCAATGTACACAGTATTGTGCATTTGCACACTCAGCACTGTGGGTTTCTGAAAATCTTAGGACAGCATTAACTCAAAAGACCAAACAGAGAATATACACAGTTTAAAGATGTAGCCTGTATAAAAAAGGAATCTTCCCATTAATTCTTTCCTTTTTGTCTATTACCTCTACCCTGCTAGCCCACATCCTTATTTCCAAGTCCCTCTGTCCATTTCAGGCTCAGCTGCACCTTCGCTCTTCTGGTACAATTAACTGTGAGCATGGTATTTAATCCTCACATTGGTGGCTAAACAACACTTATTTTAGTTGTATGCAAAACATAGTCCATTTACATTACATTATTCTTCTAAACAATCAATGTATGTTAATAGGAAAATTGTGAAAATCAAAAATTAAATTACTTTAATCTAGATGCAATCTGATTATTGAGTTAAATAAATCCGTAGGTGAACTACTTATAAGTTACTTGTGCTAAAAAGATATCAAAGCCTCCTAAGGAATATTCAAAATTATAAAGCACAAGGTATCAAGAAAACCCAATGTATATATAAATATATGAACAGGACAAACCTACAGTACTTAAAGTAACAGTTTTTTGAATGAGATTGTCTAATTAGCAAATCAAAAGAGTTGATATTTTTGTAGGAAAAAACACCCCAAACTTTGCAAAAAGTAAGATATCTCTATATTGCATGTTAATACAGATAAACTTGAAGTAGGTGAAGTAGGAGATAATAGTAACACTTTAGTGTGTAGTTCGCCTTTGAACACCCACATTTTATTTGCATAGTCACTGTCACTGTGTGCTTTTCTTGAATATTTGAAAAGTAAATTAATAATATGGAGATAGCAGAATAAAAGGTGTACCACACATTTCTAACTCCTGTTGGCATAGGCACGTCCATCATAAAACTTGAGTCTTGTCAAAGACCTAGTGCTGCTGGAATTCAAGTGCTTGGAGCACAATGACAGTTAGCAGCTCCATCTTAAGTCAGCTGCAGCTTTTATGTCATTGTCCACTGAACTTCCTTCATCGGTGACAGTTTCCTCCAGCAAAGAAACTCCACTCCTTTAACATCCCAATTAGAAATAAGCAGAATCACCTTCCAGTAAGACTCAGCAGTAATCACCACCTGAACCAGCTCTCACCATCTGAACACCTGGCTGTTTGGGGTCCTTAATGTCCAGGAAATTTTTAGACTACTAGCATGTTATAGGCACTCTTTATGGAAATGTGAGAATATAATTTCTATCTCCTGAATAACAAGAAATAGAATATTTTCTTAAGGATGTTTCTGAGTCAAGATGATTTATTTGTATTAATGATGCTGAGTATGAGAATTTCCAAGTGTTCTAAACTCCTTAATAACTATTTCCTCACAGAATATGTACTATGTTTCCCAGGTAAGTCCCATGGAAATTCTATGTTTCACTAAAACACATATATGCAAGGCTACTGTAAACAAAAAAGGAAGATACAGGCACAATAGCTGGCAATTAGAAATAAGAAATTGTGTACAGGCCCCATGTTTGTTTATAGATTTAAGTACACCTTGTAACCTTCTTTTATTGGTAGGATTAACTGCTTCACTTTCAAAGAGAAAAGAGGCTACCTTAAACAGGCAGTTCTAAAACACTGGAATATTTTTTTACAGTTGCATCAGTTACTACAAAGAGAAAAGCTGTGAAATCTTTTCAAGTCTTGGGAACAAAGTTCATATCAAAACTAGAACTGTATTAAATGGGTAAATTTATAGAGGTAATCTTAATCACTGAAGGCAAGGAGTGTTCCTAGGAGGACTTAAAAAGCCTTTAATTAGATCCTTCCCAATACTGCCTACAGAGGGGAAAAATCAGAGCCTGTGGGACAAGCTCACTGAGGAGAAGGCCTGAATCATTACAGCTATAAAAAGAAGAAAACATATGGGTTTTTTTTTTTTTTAAAAAAAAAAAAAAAGTTAAAAAAAAATTAAAAAGAGTAAGAAAATGGACACAATTGCATCTGGATGTGGCATGAGAAACGCAGTTTTGCTCACTGCTCAAAACATCAATTTGATTCCATTTAAATTCAGGGAAAAAAATCCCCAAATTTCAAACTCTACATGAAAGCAAGCAGAGCTACCAACAGTAGCATCACAGTCCTGAAGCCCACAGCTTGGTGGCAACATGCTTGCTGCCTGATCAGAAGAGGACTCTGGAGTTAGAACCCTAAGCAAAGACCAGCAAAAGCAGAAGACGTGTTCCTGCCAGGAAAGCAGAGGTATTGCAGGACTCACTTAACAATGAAACTGGAATCAAATTGTTTTATGGAAATGATTCAAACAACTACCATCCACTTTTTGTCTCACTATCTCTAGCCATGTTTCTGGCACTGCACTAAGAAGTGAGAAATAGTATTAATTAGGTTTACATGTTTCCAGCAGGAAAATTATTAAATCTGAAGACTACAATATCCCAGCCACATATGGGTAAAAAAGGGGAACATATAGATGACTTTTGGGTTTACTACTGTTCCACCACAGACCATCTAGGAACCTACACTAACAGATCATGTAAGAGAAGTTACTCAACAAGGTTACAGAAATCTCCTCCATGGGAGGAACATTGGACATCTCCGGATTTCAGCCTGACTCATTCTCCCATTTCCTCTCACTTGCTGTGTACAGAAACCTGAGAGAGGGAGTCACTGTAGTGGTGAACAGCAAAGGATGATTATAACAGAACATTATCGGGTGTTACAGAATATTCAGTGAGCACATGTCTTTCTCTTCAACATGACTCACATGGCATTGAGCTATTCTCCCAGCTCTTCCTTACTGTATGAGTAATGAAAAAATCCACATGATGAAGGAGCCACCATGTGTACTTTACTGTTAATAGGTTTTAAGGAAGCAGAGAACTTTTACAGAGCCTTCTGACTGTGTATGTTTAATCTCTTTTGGGATTTTCCCACTTCTGCTCCAGGAAGCACTGATGCCTTTCTTTCTCTTTCATCCTCTACTAGGAAGTTACAGGTGGCACTGGGTAGGCAAGGACAGACATCTGATATCAGATTTCCACATGCAAATCCCATACACTGAATCTATGTGATTTTACTTTTTCTAAAGAAAAGATTTTCTTCAAAGTTTCTAGTTTTCTACATCAACTGTCCAGGATTTTACAGTCGACATGATGAGCTTGAAGAGTATTCTCTGAGGAACTTTGTGCTTCTCTTCTTAAATTGTCTGTTCCTGAATCTGCAAACCTCTGATTTACATCTTATCCTTTGAGAGAAAGACACAGTTGAAGCAGGCTCACATATTGCAGTCAGATATCCAGATGAAATACATACTTTATTCATGGTAATCACACAACTATAAGACTACTTTTAGAGAAAGAGTTTCCACCCAGATATGACATTCAATGCCCAACACATAACATTGTTTGCTTTTACCCATCAGCTGGCCAAGTGAACTCCCCTTTCTGCCTGTAGTTGGCAATTAACTCACATTTTCTCCTCATCATACATCAAAACCACAGTGGTAGTTAGGATCAGAGTAAGAAAGACGGCAGACAGCTCAGTAGGGACAGCTGGACTCCAAAACACAAATAATTTCCATGCCAGAGCGTGACAATTTAGGGCTTTGCTGCAGTTTCCATGGCAGCTGCAACAACCACTGGTGAGTGGAGACACAGCTCAACAACAGCAAGTGGTATGCCACAAGAGTGCTTCCCAAGGAGAACCTGGAGTCAGGATGAGCAATTGGCAGTGCTTGGCTCCAGCTCAAACAGGAGCACCCAGGGGTGCAGTTTTCTTTCTCTTAGGGGAAACAAAAGAGGTATCAGCTGTGGTCCATCATAATGCAGTTATCCTCCTTTCTTAATGTCAGGGGGAACTTGTTCAAACCCCGTTGTGTGTTTTCCTTGCACTGTCTTGTTCCCACATGCCAGCCCTGTAATTGTAACACGGGTGGCTGGGTGTACCGTGGGGGTTGTGACCTTGCTACCAGCTGAGAGCAGCCACATGCCCTGGGCTTGCTCAACACAGACAGCATGTGTATCATTCAGAAAGGTCTGGCATCAAAATTAGCAACCTTCCATTTTAGCCTTCTGTAGGAGTCATTTGGTTTACCTTTTGTTTTCATGTGGAAAGCAGAGAGACAAAGGGTAGGCATGAGGTGATCTTCCCTTTTGGCAAATGAAATGATGCTGGAAAACAAAAAGGAGTTTGTAGCTTGTTATTAGTATGAGACACTCATTTCTTTGCCTATGGTAGGCAAAGGTATCACACAGCCTGCCAGTATTTCCCTCAGAATAAAGAATATAATCCCTGAACTAAGAAAATACAAATAATTAAGTCAATTAAATATTTTAAATTAAATTATGAGAGTTATGGCATGATTAAGAATAAAACGTCACCTTAACTTTATTTAAGATTAAGTTGTCCTGAAAAAAAAAAAAAAAAAAAAAAAAAAAGTCTATGTCATTGCCAAGGTAAGAATTTTGTGCCTTGATTTATTTGTAACCAGACTACATTGAAGCAGGAGCTGAGATGACAAACCCAAGTGAATAGCCAAGTGTATAGAAACACACAAGGACATACCATAAGACAAATGAGAAGTGAGATTCAGGGCACCTTCTTTCATGCCTAAAATAAAATTTGGATGAAATTATGTTGCATAAGTATAAAAAAAAAAAAATCCACCTGGAAAACACGGTCATTTGAAGTTGCCTTATCCCTGACCCACTTAAAACTCATGAGGCATTTATCTGTCATCCTGAGATTTGTCTGGGCAGCCAACTTCAGTGCCTGAGCACAAGCAAACACATCTGGTCATAAGGCATTAACTGATGCATGCCTGACACATAGGAACAGTCTTGTACAAAGTTCAGGCTGAGGCATTCATGAAATGCTGCTGTTGTTTTCATTAAAGCAGTCAGACACAGGACACAGGAGTGCTTTGTTCAACCCCGTCTTACCTTCAGGACATTCAAAACTCTCTTCCACTTCCAACCATCTCCTGGTCTCTCTTCGCCTTATGTGCTGAATCTCAGCTGCTTTGTAGGCAAGAAACTAAATGGCACTTCACAAGCAGGAGAGAAGGAAAGAGGAGGCTGCATCTCTACCAAGCAATATTTACATGAGGAAGCCTGAAATTCAATTCCTTGGCCATCTAATATAAAATTCCCCTTAAAAAAATATCTTAGGTTTCAGCATTGAACCTTTTCAATAATAAGGACCTATTTTTGGGAAATGCAGCACCTATGTCTGGGTTGACCAAGGATCTATTCTTGAATGTTTCTCTAGACCACCTGAAGTACCAGAAGATACAGACAGGAGCAATTTCATTCTTCTGGACATTCTTCTTCTACCCATCACATATGAGATGTCACTAGCTTAGAACAGTATCCCAGTCAGACTTAAAGTGCAATCAAAATCTATCAGATATCACCCCCACACAGTAAAATAAAACTATGACTTGTCAATCCTGTTTATTTATGTTTCAACAATGAAGGAAGAGAAAGGACGTTTCTCAGTAAAGTTTTCAAAGTACAATAACTGGCTGAATATCTGCAAGAATAATTTCTTGCAAGCTAGTTATGGAATTTTTCCTGAGTAGTATCAGAGGGTGCTGGACTAAAATTTTGAGTGCACATATTTACTTATCTACACTTAAACACTCTTGTTACTGCACATGAATATTTATGCTTAAGTTATCTTTGAAATGAACTCTTGCCTGAAATTCCTCGTCACAAAGTTGTAATGGGTACAAACTTGACTCTTTCAGATTCTTGCACATATACACTCAGTGACACTTTCTTAAGTGATACTGTTTTACATACCATACTACATGTGTGTACTGCATATGCAATTTACATCTATACATATGCATATACTTATGGAAGTGGGTAGCTGTCTCTGAAAAGACACATACTGCTATGAACTTCCAGCTGTGCTGCAATCCCAGTACAAGAACTGTGACTTCTCAGCTTTAAATAGGCCTATGTATGGGCCTATGAATAGGCCTATCGATGGGTTTTTTTGATTGTCAATTAATTTACTTAGTCACATAATAAGAATTCATTACGTATTACAATACAAAGATTTTGCCCCCCTCCCTTTTTTTTTTTTTTTAGTTTTTTAGGTTTTTAGTTTTTATCCCCAAAAGAGAATTAGTAAATTGGGTTATCATATACAGTAAACCAGTTTTATGATCTTATTCACTCTTAAGATACTCACACATGTACATAAATACAAACATACTGAAGTGCAGTAATTATTCAAGTTGAAAAGTTAAACACTTTTCAACTTAAATTGGCAGGATGAAGTAGGATTACAGTTTATACAGACTCTATTCTAACTTGAAGTGCAGTCGTTAATAACATGGGCACTAATTATCACTTTTCCTTACAGGATTCATGACATATTTAGGGCTGAAGATGGACAGAGTTTTCATTGATGAACACGTTTCACAGTTTGTTTTTCCTTGCTCAGTGGTTACTATTATGTAACTTCTGTAGAAAGGAAATAACATAACTGGGAGAAATGAGGCTGTACAGTAGGATATTTGGCAAGAGAACAAAATTAGATTATATGCATGTCCATCAAAATTAAAAACAAAACAAAACAGAAAAAACCAATTGTTCTGACCAAACATTGGTCAGTGATTGCTGAATTTATTACTAAAGATTCCAGCACAAAATGCATAATGCCTTGCATACTGTACATGACCAGACTGATTAATCACCTTAAGGGAAGTTCTATGTTCTGGGTGGAAAATTGTTTAAAAAGACCAGGAAATTTCAGGATTTTTTTTTTTCCAGAAATTTATAATGAAACAGAAACCTATAGATCATTTATAGATTGAGAAATCTATAACAAGACAGGTTTGGGTTGTTTTTTTTTTTTTTATTGGCTGCAGAGATATGGCCTCTTTGGAAAATTTTAAAAAAAAAAAAAAAAACAAACACAAAACCTGCAGATATGCAACATTGTTTTTCTTCTTTCCAAGTGCTTTCATCTGTTTGCTAATTACATTAACAATTCACTTTAGTCATGAATATGACACTGACCACACTCCAAGAATGTTACATTGACATCAAATTAATGTTACCCTTGTCTATTAATTATCTCAGACAATAACCTTTCAATTCATTTTTCGAGGTTCAGTAGTCTACAACAGGATGTCATTTCCTAAAATCAACACAGTTAGCATGTTGCTAGTGCTTATTTTTACTTCAATTAATATTATAATTTGAGTAATTAGCACATAAAAATGAGAAATATGCTCGATATTATACTTATAATTATAAATAACATCATATTACTATGGCACTGTCATGGAATATGTCCCAGTTAAAGCAATTTAAAAAATTTATGTAAAATACTCATAGTCAACATCATAAAATATAAAAGCAGTCCAGGATCAAAGTATTCTTAAGGAATAAATCTCTGCAAATGTTAATATAAAGCAGAAATTTATAAAACAGATTTGTCTTGTGAAGAGCAAGCTTTCTCAAGTTCATAGAGATTTCAGGGTTCTTACTGAGAGATTTATGAAGATACCTATCTTTCCTCATTTGCGGTTGTAGTAAATACCTTCTAAGTCATAAATTCAGGAGAGACTCCTTTAAGAAAAGTATAGGAAACTAAATAGAAGAATCATGAGAGAGCACTCTTACAAGAGACTTTGTATCCTGGTATTGGAAAAATTTCACAAACTAAATCTGGACGCTTGTGGAGAAAAGCTGATAATAAATCAACATATCAACAGGGTTGAGAACAGTTTTCTAAAAAAAAAAAAAAAAAAAAAAATTGTTAGGAAAGGAATGGAAAGACACAAAACACAAAATCTGAAGCTATTGGGGGAGATCTTTTCTCAGCCCTAATAATCGACAAACAGAATTATAGACATGGCATCATGTTTATGAGGGAAGAAAAGAACCTATTTCACATTAATATGAAAGACTGCATTTGAGAATTTTATTTCATTTCAGACAATAGTGAAGGTAATACCATGTTAAAATATTTTATCATTCATCTGTATTATAAATGACAACATGCACAAACACACACATTCCTAGTTCCAAAACAATCTAGTAGAACCAATGAAATGTCTTCATGCTAGAATATCCATTTCTGCTTATTTTTCACTGTGAAATAGTTTTCAAAATAAAAATGTAACTTGCTCAGCATCAGCTGAGGAAAGCATCATGTCATTATATGATATAACATACAGATATTTCATTATTAGTTTTATTTTTAAATTATTCATATCTGAATCAGATGTTGAAAATATAGAAAAGGAGTGTAGTATGATCATTCCAGTGATAAAGAATAATGTACAGGATATTTCTGCTGCTTGTAAAGGAAGTGTTCTGGCTGACATGGGTCTAAATCATGATTCTGAAGTTTTCAGGGCAGGTAACAGGAAATAAAATAAGTAGAAGCAGAGTTTGGGAAAAGATAATGACAAATTCAGTAAAACTGAACTTGAGGCAAACTAAAAACAAAGAATAATTTAAGGTACTCTTACTCCAAATTATTATTTTTTTCCCTTTGGTTATATTACATTATAACTTTCTTAACTATGTTATGTTACATTAACATACCTATCATTCTGTGGCAAACGTTCGTACTAAAAATTGGAAACACAACTATAGTGCACAGATTTCCTTTGCAGTTTACTTCTAGATTAGGGTAGCTAATGCTGGACTGCACTCATGCCCTAGATATTACACTTTGACACTCATGACAGAGAGTTTTATAGTTTCCACTTCAGCTCTCTCTTTTCTCCAGGATAAAGTTTCAGTTTGCCTCATATCCTTGTCATATAGCTATTTTTGATCATCCCTGTCAGGTTTTTTCCTGCCTTTTCTAAGTCTAGTATCCTTTCTGAGTTGGAAAAACCCAAACTGCCAATATAGTCAAGATATAGGTGTAACAATGAAAGGTATTTGTATCTGCATACATATATATTAAATTTGTATTTGTATACATATATATTTCTGTATATGCGTCTATTTGTACACTTGTATACATGTATACATATATTCAGACATATACATATATATTATCTATACATATATATCTATACATATATATTCAATTTGTATCTGTATTAATATATATTAAATACAAGCATATATATAGCTACAAAAGTAAAGATGGATGGATGGATGGATGGATGGATGGATGGATGGATGGATGGATGGACGGACGGACAGACAGACATTTATGGTTTAATCTCTACCTCTTCCATAAAATTTTAAATGTTTAATTAACTCTTTTTAACTACAGTTGAACACTAATGTTTTCATTGAACTATCTGTCATAATTCCAAGCATTCTATCTTATGTCATAGTACTCAGTTCAGAACCCCAAATCAGGTATGCAAAAGTAAACTTGTTAAGATAGAGAACAATATCGTAAAATTATTTGTGTTGGAAGGGACCTTTAAGGATGATGTAGTTCTAACCTGCCAAGGGTGGGGACATCTTTCACTAGATTAGGTTGCTCAGAGACCCGTCCAACCTGACTTAAACTTTTCCAAATATGGGGCACCCACATCTTCTCTGGGCAACCTGTTCCAGTGTTTCACCACCATCAGCATAAAAATTTTCTTCCTTATGTCCAGTCTAACCTACCCTCTTCCAGTTTAAACATGTTTCTTCTTGTCCTGTCACTTCAGGCCTTAGTAAAAAGTCTCTCTTCATCTTTCTTATAAGTCCTCTTTATATATTGAATAAGGTCCCCCTAGGGCCTTCTCTTCTCCAGGCTGGACAACACCATCTCTCTCAGCTTTTCTTCACAGAAGAGGTGTTCCAGCCCTCTGACCATTTTCATGGGCTCCTCTGGGCCTGCTCCAACAGGTCCATGTCTTTCCTGTACTGTGGGACTCTAAACCAGGTGCAGTACTGCAGGTGAGGTCTCACCTGCTGGCCATGCTTCTTTCTATGCAGCCCAGGATCTGATTTGCTTTATGGACCACAAGTGCATATTGTTGGCTCATGTCCAGTTTTTCATCTGCCACTATGCCCAAGTCCTTCTCTGCAGAATTGTTCTCAATCCATTCATCCCTCAGTCTATATTAGTACTGGGGACTGCCCTGATCTAGGTCTGGGACCTTGAACTGGGCCTTGTTGAAGGCCACTCTTCACATTGTCCAGCTTCTCAAGCCTGTCAAGAACCCTCTAGGTGGCATATCTTCCTTTTAGAGAATCAACTGCACCACTCAGCTTCATGTCATCTGCAAACTTGTTACTCAGTCCCACTGTCTATGTCATTAATAAAGATAATGAACAGTACTGGTCCCCGTACAGACCTCTGAGGGACACCACTTGTTACTGATCTCTGTTTGGACACTGAGCCATTGACTGAGTTTTGTTGGATGTGGCCATCTAGCCAATTCCTTATCCATCTAAAAGTCCATCCATTAAGCCTTTATCTCTCCAATTTAGAGACAAGGATGTTGTGTGTGATTGTGTCAAAGACCTTACAGATATTCAGGTAGATGAATGATTTTGCTGCTTTGAAAACAGCAAGACAACATCCTTTTATTGTGGAGGAATGGCTGAAAAACAACGGACATATTATGAGTGATCCAGACCGAGTGGCCTGACTGTAACAACAGGCTGTAGCTGTTGTGAAGATCACCTGCAAAGCCAAGGGTCTGAGAAACTGGATTCATAGCAAAAAGATAAGGAAGCTGGACTGTGGAAAAAAAAGATGCTTGCCTATCAGGAGAATGGCACATGGACACCACACCGGGACAAATTATAGAGGGCAAAAGAGCATGTGGACAAGTAGCTTTAGCCTATTAGCAATCAAGTAGCTGCGTGTGTACTTTATGGTAGTCTATAAATTACTGTGTATCCTTTAATAAACGGGCATTGCTTGACCACATTGATCATGCGCATGTTCATCTCTCCTGCATTTTATGATTTGTTTTTTCCTCTCTTGGTTCATTGTTATATATTTGTTTAAGGTTTTCTCTGTTTATTGAGCTACCTATGTGAAGATGTAAATAATGAAAACAAAAAAGGACTGTATTTAATATAGAATCAGAAAATGCTCCTGCTTACCAAGTATGTGCAAAGTAGAAGCTTCACTGAAATTAAACAGTTCCACTAGAACTATCTGTATTTACAGAAAATGATTCAGTGATCAATCAATTTGGTAGTACTGATTAGAGATGGTCCAGCTCTCATGGCCTTGAGAGGAAGCAATCTTTGTTCCGTTAATTTGTTGGAAT
The DNA here is from genome assembly GCF_003259725.1 of Athene cunicularia. Taxonomy (NCBI): domain Eukaryota; kingdom Metazoa; phylum Chordata; class Aves; order Strigiformes; family Strigidae; genus Athene; species Athene cunicularia. The sequence continues at coordinate 55,696,873 of NW_020799097.1, read as the reverse complement.
AATGAAACAGAAAGCAAACATCTTGGGGACCACCTGATGCTGAACTTGGATTTTCATGGAATATTTCTGCAGCCATAAAATTTTAAACATTAGAATGATCTGGTGAAGACTAGCAACACAAGTTGCTATTAAATCTGCAGGGAAAAAAAAAAAAAAAAAGTTCTTGTCTATCATTAATAATGATAATATAATATAGGACAATTATTACCATAGATTCTATTGAATTACATTAAAAAGTAAAATGTGAAGTCCCTAGGTACTTAATTTCTTTCCTCACTAGGTAAAGTTCCCACAAACTTCAAGTATGTTTCAGAGCTAGCATTCAAATTTAGTCTTTCTAACAGTAAAGCCACACTCCTGACATAAAATAAACTTCTACTGATGCATCATACAAAATAAGCCTACAAAAGTCTTCCTTTGTCAAGTGGCTAAAAAGAAAGTTCTCATGAAACACAGCCCAGGTCTGTCCTCAGGTCTCATCTACCCAAAATGGTCTTGGCAAACACTTAACTCCAGGAGCCTAATTCAGCTCTTTAGACTTCTGCCTACTCTTATAAGCCGGTACAGGGAAGTAGGTTCATCCAGAGGAAAACTGAAAGATGACATCTAACACAGAAAATCCCTAAGGTGACCCTTTAGAAGAAGTGACCCACTTTCCATTGATTTTTAAGGGAATTAGGGAAAACTAGCTAGCTAACCTACATGGTTAAGTCCAGTGCTTAGCTGTCAGTAATACTTCAGTAACATTAATTCATTCTTACAGCAAAAATAGTTCTGCAGGCAAGGGTGTGTTGACTTCCTATCAACTACAGTCTGATGCACACTTCTGTTAATCTGCTTGGTGCTGAAAGGATGAGAGTACCTCCTCAAGTCTTGGCCGTGTAACCACCCTTATTGTTGTTATCAGAAGTAACACTAAATCAGTGGTAGCAGTGGCAGAAAATTTTAGCAAAAGAAGCCTTCAAATCTATCTCATAAGAGAAAACAACCTCTTTATCTCTGTTTCTTGAAGTGGTTGGCAGTCTTCACAGCTCTTCATACATACTAGAGTACAACTTAAAACATAATTCTTTCTAAGAGCCATAAATCAATATCTAACTGGCTTATTAACTAGCTAATACAATTACTATACTCCTTCAATTTCAGCTTATTTTATAAAAATATTGGGGCTATACTAGGCTGCTCAATAAAGCAAACAACCTGGCTAGTGTAACTTCAAAAATCCGACAGAACATAGGTGATATTTTACAATGTCAAGCTGGATTCAGCTATGGTGAGTGATATCACATTTTCCTGCTCATTGCTGACTACTGGAAAAAAAACCCAAACCCAAAGAAGTGTCTTTTTTTTTTTTTTTTTTTTTTTTTTTTTTAAATAGGGTATGGTCTTTTTATAGGATTACCAAAATCTAACATTTAAGTATTTCATGATTGGACTACGTAGTCCTGTGTCACCAGAAGCATATTATATTGTGGAGGGGGAATAAAGAGTCTTTGGCACTCTCTGTGCCTCTCATTATTGTTTCTAAACTGCTCAACACAGCCTGGAATTGCTGAGCCGTATTATACTGAGCCATGCTGCTTTTTGATCACTGTTTGGACTCTTACTGTGTCCGTTGTCTGAGCGTGGCTCACTTTGCAAGAAGTGATTTATCATTTCTGCCCTCTCACACAGCAACATGCACAGCAGTCACTGTAGTCAGGCTTAAACTGCACAGAGGTATACTTTGAATCTGAAGAGATTTAAGAAATGGATGCAAAATCTCTGAGGTAGTATATATGTGGTTTTTGTTCTTTTTTGAATTACACTAGATTTGGGAAAAGATGGAGAAAGAAAATATCTGATCTAGTTGAGTCCCATTTCCACCGGGATTTTCAGTGTTTCATAGTACACACTTATCAGTATCTTTCAAGCTGTGCTCATGTATTGCTCTTACGTATGAAAAATTTAAGTGGCAAAAAAAAGAAAGAAAAATCCAGATCAGTCTCTCATTTTAATTATAGGTAAAGTGACTTTTAAGAATATATATTCCTAAGAAATGCATCTGAAATGGAACTAAATTCTGCAAAGTTCCTGCTCAGAACAGCAGGATTTTCAGATGTATGGGTACATTAAGTTATGGGCTTTTACTGTAAAATTGTATTGTGTTTATGCATGCTGAAACTATAGTGTATTTGCAGTGACACATGAGATAAATTATTTATGCAGGAGTTGAAATATCGTTGTTATAAATAAAAAAATTGAGAACACCAGTGCTGAAAAAAAATCACACTAATTTAATATCAAATTGAAATATAAAGGAACTTATTCAGTGACAATATTGAAAAATTCTCAGACTTGAACCTTTTGCACATGATCAGTAGTTCAAGAACTAACACCTTCAGGTGCAGATGTTCATACCAATATACAGAAAATTCACCCAACCAAATGGATTTACATCCATTGGGTATACAAATCCAGAAGCAGAAGCACATGTTAGATGAAAAATCTTGAACTAAAGTCTATGTGTATTTTTTGAAAATTCTGATCTAAAGATTTTACCAGTTTGACAGCTACAAAATATTGTTATAGAGACATTTGTCATCTGTATTGAGAAAATGTGTTACTTTTGCTTGAGGTAGTAAAGAGAAGTCTGGTTTCCTGTGCACAGTACTCTCAAAGCACTGATGACAGCAGTTTAGGTCTATCCTGCTGGAGCCCCTCACAGAATAGTTTATTCATCAGTGTGGTCTCTCTCCACAGCAGGTTCTTCATATTCCTAGCACCAGGACCCTGGTGAAAGCACCAGAAAAGAAGCTGCCAGGATATTTGAGAGGAATGGCTTTTGAAGGTTGGGTTTATTACAAGTATGGGAATATATTGGGAATACACTGGGGTGGGGGGTAATCCAACATCAGTAAAGGAGGAAATGCAGTCAAGAGGGAAGGATAATGAAGGTGAGATGTTCGAAAGGACACCAAAAATAAATGGAAAGATGTTTTCAAAATGAAGATAGGTACAATTCAAGAACAGAAATATTTCAACTGAGATGATGGGTTTGGCAGAGAATTCAACCAATGATGAGAATGAAGGATGGGAGCCAAAGACAGAAGGACAAACTGGCTGTGCAAGGAAGTAGCAGTTTAAACCATTTTGTGCATTACATGCTAGGCAAGGGTGATGTGAAAGAATGGTTTCATCTTCAACAATGATAATATATTAATACTATTCTTAATGTTAATTCTTCCCTCTATATATAGCATATTTTTACTGGGTAAATTGATAGCAGAATCGTTGTTCATCAAAAATTATCTAATTACAATACCACTAAAAATATCTATGTTTTAGATTAGAGAATTCAAATACATTTTCATATGAGTTTACATATGGCATAGACTTACCCTTCTTAGGCTCCTGTGGGTAGACACTAGTTTGGCTCCTTCAGAAACAGGTATGAGCATGTGCATAGTAAACTGAATTAACTGAAATAGGGTATCTTTTTAACAGAAGTCATGTTGAGAGTTGAAGTATGACTTCAGATTGCTTTGATATTCAAGGGTGTATTTAAAGACATTCACTCATACATATACATACACATACATATACGCATGCACATATGTGTACATATATGTGTTTGTATAAACATATCCATTACATTACATTAGGTCAAGGCATAATATGTATTTGTAATGCCCATTGGTTTACAAGTATAAGTATTGTCTCAATGCAGAATAAAAAGAAACTAATTTAGGGTAACTATAATTTGATTGGGATATGATCCTTTCTGGGTCCTCTATGGGACCTCCTTAGAAAATGTTATTTCACACTACGAAAGGAAAAAGAACAGGCTTACTTTTGTTAGCCTAAGAGAGAATTTGAAGTCTAATATAATTAGTATCCCAAATTTCTAAATATATGCATTTTTGTTGTCTGTGAAGTGCATAATCTCATTTCGTAACAGGGTAAATTTGCATAGGTATGTAAACTGAGAATTACATGGGAGTACTGCACTAAATTGATTTTATTTTTAAATTGTTTATGTTCTGCTAAAGAGACATTAATTTGAAAAATGCAGTCACTTCGTTGTATGGAAGCATTCAGACTTGGCATTTGATTTCTGCTATGAAATATTTACACTCAATTGCTATCTAAATATGTTTTATGTTGCACCTTATACACATTTCCAATAATCTGACTGTTTGATTGTGTAGGCTACACTCATCACCATGGAGTGTGAATGCTTAATGAGTTTCTAATCTCCACAAATCAACTTCCTGAAGGAAAGAGCTAGAGAAGATAAACTTTTAACTCAAAATACAGTGATTTTATTAGACAAAATACAAAGAGATAAAATACAGAGCACTGTAGTCAGTGCTTCAGGAACAGCAAAATATAAGGGGACATAGACAAATGACAGCTCAAGTACAAATGAATATTTCATGTATTGCTTGGAAGACCTCTGTTGAAGACTAAAGCTCCAGAGGGGGCAAATGTCCTTTAGTACAACCATTTTGCCTCATTCTGTATACATCTATAGCTTGTTGCTACTGATGTGTCAGACACCACAGCTAGCAATAAGAAATCAGTGATCACTAGCTTTGCACATAACTCTGGCACCAGGAACAGAAAATTTTAACTATAGGCATGAGGGATTGATTGATACCTCATTATGAGCTCTCTGGCTTGTTTATCAGCACTACGGGAAGAATATTGTTACAGCATCTGATGTTGTAGACTCTAGAGCCTGAAACTGCAGGAAGACAATTACAGAATAAATTTTTGCATGTAACACACAGTATAATTTGATGACTGGGTTAGTCAAGAAGGGGACAATTAAATCATATACAAACTAGCTCATCAATGTCCCATCAAATAATCATATTTTTTGTTTCTTAGATATACAGATCCCTAAAATCTGACAGACATCATTAACTCTTCAAAATCAGTTAGGTAAAGTGGTCAGATGGGTAAGCAAGAAAGGCTGTTTGAAGAACTGATAAATGCCAGAATTCAAGTACCAACAGACAACTAAAAGAGACTACAAGGTGTTGATCAGAAATTCTCTTTACTCTTTCAATCAATGGCAGATTTAACAATGCCATTTGACTACAGCGTGTGCACTCATCAGGATTAATTCCTCCATAGTTTAAAGAAATGCAATCAGAAGCAGTACTAATATGTGGTTAGTTTGTCTTTATGAGGTCATAAATATAGATCATAACATTGTAGATTAACAATACTGACTCACAACAGAGCAGGTAAACAGATTACTAGGTGCAGGGATCTACAGCTAAAGCTGAGAGGAAAGTTCCAGTTTAAGAAATAACATGTAGTTAATTTATGTTTCTTTACATCTTATTTTTTGACTTCTCTTAAATCACAGGATTTGAACCAATGCAATTTGTGCTGATGCATGCCTTTCACTTGTAGAAGTGAATCTCCCTCCTCTCTTTCAACTTAGGAAGCAAATACTCAATGTGAACAACTGCAGTTTTTACTTTGCCATAATTAAAACCTTCTTTATTTATGCCCCAAAACTGTCCCTGGACTATGAAATTTAGCGTTGACATAGCACTTAAAGATATGGTGTAGTTGAGAACTTTCAATGTTAGGTTAATGGTTGGACTGGATGATCTTCAAGGTCTTTTTCAACCTAGATGATTCTGTGATTCCATGAAATTATTTGAGAACTGAAATTAAGAAAAAAATTTCTACCCATGATACATTTTTTACTAAAACCCTGAATCTGAACAACTGTCTAAAAGTTGTGAGTAACTTGAAATAGGGCTGTGAATTCGGATTTAAATTTTACAAAGTGACCTTTTTGTTAAGCCAGGCAAAATTAAAACCCCACATCAGACTGCCAAGACTCAGTCTTTGAGTTTCTGAAGTCTCCATCTAAATGTCATGGTTTGAGGCCATGTCTTGTTTTCTTTCCATGATATAATACAGAGTAAATCTGATAACTTTAAATCATAACCCTTAGAGCTAACCTTCAGACTGGCAATGCCTGTTTAAAACTTATTAAAATCAAACTGCAATAGTGGCCACACCAATGATACTAAACGGCACCATAAAATATGTCCCATAGGTCATAAACAGAAATTTGAAAGAAAAGACTTAGTTGCATTGATAAAGATGAAAGATAAAAACCAAAGATATGTGTCCTCAGTTGTGCACATTATGCAAAGTTATTTCAGAAATCATTAATCACATTCACATCTGATGCTCAAACAACTCAGCACTGTCCTTGAAAAAATTTTATTGCTTCTTGTGTGTTTATTTAAACACAATATTTTCAGTGTCATTCAGACATTGCTTTCCAAGTTATAAGAGGATTTATACAATATTTAGGTTACCAAAACACAAGTATGAGAAAAATCCAGATCTTTTCTGTGGAATGAGGCTCCTTTCTTTAATAGGTCAAATTTTATAGGGAATTTATTAATAAAATACCAAAAGCATTGTAAGATTTTCACTAACTTTAAATCAAAACTATATTACTCTTTGGCGGCAGAGGCCCAAACTGCTCTAATGCTGAGCACGGAGCTCTAGGTTAACAAACACATAATAAATGTTTCTTTCCACCCAGCATAAACAAGGTCACTTCAAAATTAATTGTCTGAGGTAGATTTAACCCCCTACATAAATTCATTCTGAAAAATATTTGCCTTTCTGTGACAGAAGGATAGTACTGCATTAAAGATATTAAATTTACAATTCAATTTAAAAACTTTTTAAACCATATACTCAGTAGAATTAAGAGTACAAGGTTTTTCAAGCTGCCCTTGAAGGGTGTAGACAAAATACAACTGCATGTTCCAGCCTAATTGGGGCTGCAGTCAATCATTGTGAAGCTCAGAAATTGATAGCGTGTTTCATCTTAGTCCCTTAGGGATAGGTTTATATCTGTCATTGGCATACAGCTAATCGGGGTACAAATTCTTGTTCTGACTAAAACTACTCCTAGAAAATCCTGCCCTTCACCACTGGAAATTGATGTGAAATTGCAATTATCATCAACCTGACAATAACACTGGATTAGGGAAGGTAAATGCAGGTGGAGCAGTGCGAGATGGGCAAAGATGTACACAAAAGGATAGATTCGGGCTGCAAATTACAACTGAGTATTGTGGCTCCTCTGCTCTTAGTATGCTTCTGAGGACTGTCTGAGTGAGGTGATCCCAATCTAACAACTTCATACCCACAGCACACACCACCCAGATACCCTGTATAAATGCCCTGCCTACTAACAGCCTTCAGCTTCTGCACTGATGTCACTGCACTGGCACGTAAAGCCAAGTAAATTAGTGAACTCTGAAGTACGAGTAGGAGTATGAGCTTCTATGGAGGCCTCAGGGATTCTCCCCAGAACAAGCTCCACTTCCAGTGATAAAACCATGATGGTATCACCACAGAAAACTCAGCTCTGAACAGATGTCTCAGAGGTGTATCAATTTGTTAGTAACAGGAGAATAGAGTAATACAGTTACATTGCTGAAGGCAAACATTTTTAGTTTCTCAAACCCAGTCTGAATCAGCACCAGAAGATGCACTTGCCCTACAGAGATTCAGCAACAGGCCATGACTTCAGGTGTGAATAGTGCTGGAAATACGTCCTTAAAAGATGGTTGCTCACATCCAAACCCTGAACCTTGTCCCAGAGCAAGTAGCTTTCACATTAAAGCAAATGGCTATGTCAAACTTCTGTAGAAGGCAAGTTCAGCATTGTCAAGTCAATGATAAAAAAGATCTACTAATGCGATCACTGTTTTGTGGCTTGGCTGAGGACACGCAGCTTAGCAGCTCTGCTTTTCAAGCACACTGATATCTATACCAAGTCTTTGCATGCAACAGCCACTACTATTTAGCATCCCTCAGAAGAAGTCATTCTCCCTGTTATTCCCCACAGATGATCTTTGTATTAACAGCATTGGCAGTGCTGTGTGAAGGAATCTGCATGTGTCAGAACTCTGATGCCTTTCATCCAAATCAGCTCCTTGCCTGTGCTCTTGTCCTTTAATAGCCATGCTATCAGTATCCTAGCTGCTGCCTCTCTAGGGCTGCCATGGTATTACTCGTGCCTTTAGCCCCTTATAGGCTCAGGCTGGTCCTTGACTTCTGCTAAGTCACCACCTAGGTTTTGAGGGTTCCTTGCATGTGGAAAGAAAAATACTTGTTTAGATTAGAGGCTAGTACACAAATCTATGACCTCAGCAAATGCCAAAGAAACAAACAGGTCTCCATCAATTTCTTCCAGGAGAAAACCACACATAAGATGTGTACTCAGGCGGCTAAATCTGTTCAGCTTCCATGAGCAGTAATAGGAAACGCATGGGTATGTAAAAGTACCTCTGGGTATGTCATGCAGGTTTTGAAGGCAACTGTGTTACATGGCTTTTCTCCCCTCCGAGATACAATAGATGGAAGAAGAACTGAATTTCTCTAAAGTTTTTTCTGTGTATTCTCATGGATAACCTAAGATTTTCTTCCTATATTTAGCAGTTGTTTTTACTCCTTTTCATTTAACTGTTTCAATGCTGGTTTAATGCTTCTTAATTATGTGAAAGTATTGTATTTGGAGGCCCAAAATGTATAAAAGATAAGGTAAAAGATAGTGAAAGTAAACCTAAATAACATTTGTTATGATAACAGTCCCCAAAATACTGGAAAAAGTGTTCACAACTTTTCAAAGCTTTACTAAATAGTAAGATCAGTGGAAAAGTCTAATTTACTTCTTTCCCCAACTTTGTTCTTCAAAGCCTTATTCACAGAAGTAGACCATCTGTTTTCTAAAAATGTTTATAAATTTTTAGAGTCAGCTTTGATATTTAGATGCAACTGAAAACATAACATTCTCATTTAATTACTTCACTTCTTTTTAACAAGGTCATTTTTGCAGACAGCAAACAACTATAAATCATAGACTGCATCCGTTTCATCTTATTGTGATATACCCGTATGTGGTCTTTGGATTGGGACTCTGAAATATATTTGAAAGAGTTTTCTGTGTCTCTAAAATGCTCTAACAAATGACAATACCACCACTGCACCACTGAACTGTTCCTAACAACAGTGTTATCACAGGGACCTATTTGGCCTCTCTATTCTGACTGAATTTAGAATGTAACGCAGTCATTAAGCATCTGTAAATGGAAAACATGTGACTAGCTCTGTTGCTGAATTGAGTTATTTTAGAAGCATAATCACTTTTCAACTTATGAATTTATTATTTAAACAAAAAAAAAAGTTTAAATAATAAGTACTTAAATGTTTAAATAGTAAATACTCTCAAATTCCTGCAAACAATAGAATAGAATAGAATAGAATAGAATAGAATAGAATAGAATAGAATAGAATAGAATAGAATAGAATAGAGCAGAACTAGATTGTTTCAGTTGAAGGAACCTACAACAATCATTTAGCCCAACTGCCTGACCAGTTTAGGCCTGACCAAAAGTTAAAGCATGTCATTGTCCAAATGCCTCTTTAACATTGACAGGCTTGGGGCATCAATAATCTCTCTATGACAGCCTGTTCAAGTATTTGACCACCCTCTTGGTAAAGAAAATCTAATGTCCACTCTAAACTTCCCCTGGAGCAGCTTCAAAGTGGGTACCAGGGAGAAGATATCAGCACCTCCCTCTCCATTTCCCGTCCTTAGGGAGCTCTAGAGAGCAATAAGGTCGCCCCTCATGGTATCTGGTATTTTCTCATCTTCAGTCATCTGTACATTTTTTTTCTTCTCACACCAGTGACAGCCAGAACTATAGTCACAATGATGGTTTTCCGTTTTATTTTTGTTTCATAAATTACTTCATATTTTTTCAGAATTGTGGAAAATGTAACCTTTTGTCTTTGCTTCCGCTCCAAATACTGATACAAAATTGGGATAGATTACTTAGCTGCTACAGTTATATAGCATAACACTATGGGGACTGGGGCCCTTATTTGTAGACAGTTAAAATGTCTTGAAAGGTCAAAGTAATTATCTTTTTTTGGTGACTGATTCCCTATCTTACCATTCAAAAATATTAAAAGATACTTCTAAGTAAAATCAAGTATCTCCCCAGTGCACATGTATACATACGTGAACTGCAGTTCAAAGCATTTGTTTGCTAGTGCAAAGTTATTTTTCTTAGTGAAAGCCTCAACCCAAGGAAGTAAGGAACCTTCATTTAAATATTTAGCAAGTCTGATAATCCATGCGATGAAATCTGCCATGTGGCTAAGACAGTTTAGGTCCTGGGTGCTCATTGATTACCAGCTACTAAGGTCTTGCCACATCCCCAAAACTCTTGACAGTTTCAGAAATGACTCTAGTAGGCTATGCCAGGTTGGAATGAGACTTCAGGAGCTAGTAAAGCAAAGTGTAGAAATAGATTATCCATAATGTATTAGCTTGTTCAGTATTAACTGTATGGAATAAATACCAAAGCTCCTTAGGAGATCTCAAGTTTACAAAACTAAATGAAAATGTGAGGTGAGTGAAAAATCACTCCAGAAAGCTCTCCACTGACGTCACAGGCAAAACATTTTTGCAGCTATGAATGACCAAAGGAAAGTAGTTTCATGTTTCACTAACCCATAAAAAGTTCACATACATGGAAATCTCTCTAAGCACATTCTGCATTAACTGACTGCCAACCTCCAGAACCTACAGAAGCTTCCTTTGTGGTTCACAGTAGGATTTCTATTCATGGTTTTCTGTTGAACCAATACTATCAATCAGAACTAGAACTATGGATGAACTAGATTTTGAAGGGACACATAATGAAAGTGTATTTCTTCCTCACAGATCTGATACAGTTTTCCTGTGTTAACTTACCATTTATGTTGAATTTCCATAAGTCTTAGGACAATGTGGTAAATTCTGAGATCTATTGTTTGACTATTTTTGCTAGGAGTTCAGATACATAATTGGCATGAGCTAAGTATTCAAAGCACTGTCAGAATGACCCAAGAGTAATAATACAATTAGTAGTACAGAATTATATTAATAATAAAACTGCCACTATTCATCATACTGCTCTAGAAAATAGACGTTGACAAACCAATTTTTCTTTTTCATGAGTATACTGATTAAATAACAGTGTTTTCAATAAAAGTAGTTATCCCAAAGTTTTATAAGAGGTTGCTGTAAACCTGAAAAACAATATAAGGATGTAAAGTTAATAGAACTGTTCATTGCTGAAGTAATTTCTGAGCTTTTCTGCAGATATGAGTTACTGAAAATGAGGCTCAGCCAACAGCAAATGGCATTGTAGACATTAAGTAGATTAAAACTTGATTGACTGATACTTTTCAAGATGCAACTATAAATGGGAATCTTCTTAGAAAGCGAATATTCTACTGGGTTCTGCAAGGCTGACCTCTTCGCTATATTCTACACAACATTTTTATCAGTGCTTTGGAAGAAAACAAAAAATCATTATTAATGTTATTTGTAGATGCCTCAAAGATTGTAAAAATGGAAAAATCATGAAAAGGATTAGAAGTGGATAATGGGTAATCAGCTAAACATAAGCTCCTATTTCAGAAGCAGCAATACATTCCTTTGCTGCTTAAATATAATAAAATCTTATATTGGATCAGAAAGATCACATTCCCTTTGTTCTTGGTAGCAATGCAAATGAATTGCCTAGTGATGTAATTTGTTCTGGTGTCCACAGTTCTGAAACAATATTGATAAATTGAAGGATATAGAGAAGATGTATGGAATGATTTAAGTATTGTGAAATAACCCAAATAATAATTCTCTCCAGGAACTCAAAGCTGTTTAGCTTGATAAAAACAAGACCAAGGGATATATTAGTCGCTGCATGAAAAACAGGAAATTGATAAAAGAGGTCTATTTAATCAGACTGACAAATACTTAAGATCCAACAAATATCTACAGGTGAAAAAAAAAAAAAAATTAGACATATTACATAAAAAAGTAGGAGACATACATACAGGGAGGGTAGTCAATCCAAGTATCACCCAACAAAGGATATAGGAGGTTCCCCTTAACTAGGGGAACTTTTCAGTCCAGACTGGACATTTTAAAAACAAACAAACAAAAAAAGTGTCTCTATTCTCCCTCAAATTAATTCAGCAAATGTCTACAGCACACCAGTTAGAGGGGGTTGATTGATCCCAGTGTTTCTATGGTAGTTTAATAGAAATCTGAAAGGAGAAGTACAAGTACTATACAAGATAATTTACTGTGCCCTCAGAAGTTATGCAACACTTTAAAATATTGATGCAAATAGATGGCAAAAGAAGAACTTCAGCATTTATTTTCCAGGAAAGAAAAACCTGATCTGAATTAGCTGAGTAGCATCACTAGGCAATTCACTTTTGAGGACTTATTCACTGTTGAGTAGGGTTGAGATAATATCTTGCACTACTTCTACCATTCAGGCAAGCCAAGTGCAGTTTAACTGTTATAGTGCACAAAGCCAACTTTTCTAACTCAGTGCAGAAAATTTCCTAGACCTAGAACAGAACAAAGTCACTGGATGTTTTCTGCAAGTGATGTTGACATCTCTTCCTTGTCTACTGAAGCAGTCAAATTATTTTCAACCTCAGTGGAATGAAATGAAGGATGTGAGAAGAAAGGCCTATGTTAAAAATGTATCTCTGCAGCAGGTTTGTTTTCCTGTCTATAGGGTTCGCTGCCTCACTGTGAGTTTAAAATAAAGTCTTATGTTTTTTGCTAGGGCTCCAAAGTCTAGAACAGTATTCTAGCATCAATAAAGAAAAGTGCACCAGCTCAAGATTTATAGCTGCAACATTACTTTATATTTTTAAAGTTAAAAATCTTGGCACTTTTCTTAAGTTTGTGCAGAATTAAAAAAAAAAAAAAAAAAAAAAAAAAGGGGGG
>NW_020799097.1:55638211-55683976 GCF_003259725.1 Athene cunicularia | reverse complement strand
TATAGGGGGGGGGGGGGGGCAGGCATGGGATTCATTCACTGCAACACTACTAATAGCTAATATCTCTGTAATCCAACTTTCTATTCAGCACCAGGGCATTATTTACTCCTTCTGTTAGTAGTGAAGGTCAGCATATAACTGAATAGTTGTAATGCTTGCAGAGCTGAAAATACAAAATTAAATTTTTGTTTGTTTGTTTGTTTAATCTATGAGACAAAAAAGATAATTTAAGATTCAATACTCATTTAGAAAATGTTTTAACACCTATTAAAAGATTTACTGTCCAGGCTAAACAGGTTTCTCAAAGTTTCTACTGTGAATGGTCAAGCACATGCGTTCCTTTGTGTGGAAAAGAAGTTTGATCATGCCCTCTGGGACCATTCCATTCCTTCAAATGTGTGTGTTTAGTATACTTATAACCTCAAACTAGTGAAATGGAAGTTTTCCCAACTTGGCCTTCACAGAAAATATGTTATTATTGTCAATATGTAATATAATGAATTATTAAATCAATGGCTTTTCTGGGGGGAATTGTCAGTAATACTATATGTTTTGTGTAAGCCATACACATGGAGACATATACCTAAATGCAAACATAAATGTGCGTGCCTGTGTATAAGCAAATTAAAATAACAAACCAAAAGGTCCATTTCAGCAAAACACTTAATGATATGCTTAACTTCAGGTGAAACTGAAGATAATTACACTATAAGGATGCTTAAATATTTTTACAGACTTTGATGAGTCAGGACTAAAGAGATTTTCAATCTTTCTTCTGATAATTCCCTTTCCATCTATTAATTTTAAGTAGTCTCAATGCATGTTCTACCCAACAAAGTATATTATTGTTGTGGATTTTTTTTTAAACTAGGTTTCTGACAATTTTGCTAGAAAATTATAGTGTCAGTCATAATTTATTTTTTAGGAAGGTTAAGTATAGAGACATTGAGCTTCTTAAGTTGCTGTTGGTAGAACTCTTGTGAGGAAACATGAGTTTTAAAGCATCAAGGGAAGAAAATTACTGTTCTGACATGTAATAGGATAGAACCTGCATGAGCTTCATGTCAGCACAGTGCTTCAGATCATTTTCACTATAGTGACACCATCCCTCTTCAGAGGCTGGGGTGAACCCACTGTGGCTAAACCAAAGTAGGCATTTGCAGAACCGTGCTGGATCAAGTGACAAATAGATACAAGCATTGTAATTACTTAGATTTTTCATTGGCAATTCTCCGGTTGGAAATCAGGTATATTAATGGAAATCAGGTATAGTAATGGACTGTTACAGTCACTCCAAGCAGCGCTTGGAGAAATCATAAAACTCTGCTGCCTTAATAGCACTGCCTTTGTAGGATTGGTAGTTGCCGTTTTTGATTAATTTAAAAGAAAAATCACAATTTATCTTTAAAGCAAAACTAAGTAATGTAAGGAACAGTTTTTCTGCTCATGAATTTCCTCAAACAGATGTACATGCTGAGCATCAGTTGAAATTTAGCTTTGATCACAACTGAAACACACTTAATGGTAGTAAGCCACGTGCTGAAGTGTATATTTACTCAGAAACCCACACAGCAAAATCTTGTGCTCTTCCTGGAAAAACACTGAAGGATGAAGTCAAGCTACGAGACTGATTAGAAGCAAGTCAAGCTTGAAGAGGAAAGTCTTTGAAACCTTTTCAAACTGCTTAAATTTCTGATAGGGATTATATGAGACCGTTCCTGAGAGAAAAGAGTGGGCTTGGTGACCCAGAACCCTTCTTCTCTGCCTTGTTCTACCTTGTGATTGTAGTTTCTCAGTATTGTTTTTACTGTTCAGTGAAAAATCCATGCCCCTTTTCAGTTACCAAGGACAGATGTGTTAGAGCTGATAAAGGAAGCTATAAATTCTCACCTTTATCTGTTTCTCTTGTCTTTCCACCCTTCTCCTGCCATGACTCTGGCTAGTGCAACATAAATTTTTCTGCCATGCTACAGGGCATATGGCATACAGAAGTCTTCTTTCCAACACTATTGCTATCAAAAAGAGTGTTCAAACATGCTATTAGCCCTTTTCCCACAATTAGTATTTTGCAAGCACAGAATGATTTTCAAGAATCAGAACAATGATTTTTGTTGTTCTGTTACTTCTGAAAGATCCAGGTGTCCAGAACTGTCTTTGTGTTGATTTTCTACTTGATATCTAAAGCAATTCTTTAAATCCCCCAAAACAGGGGAGTCTAGCAAGTCACTGTTGCTATATTTATGTCGAATATAGCTGAAATGACTTTGTTAAACAAGTAACCATCCTCTTGTTATATACTTCCTACTTAATCATTCATAGAATCCTAGAATACCAGCTTGGAAGGGATCTCAAGGTTCATCCAGTCCAACCTTTCTGGAAAAAACACAGTCTAAATAAAATGGCCCAGCTCCCTGTTCAGGTGAATCTTAAAAGTGTCCAATGTTGTGGAATCCGTCACTTCCCTGGTGAGATTATTTCACTGGCTGATTGTTCTCGTTGTGGAAAACTTTCCTCTGTATCCAGTTGGAATCTCCCCAGGAGTAACTTGTACCCATTACCCCTTGTCTTTTCCATGTGACTCCTGGTTAAAAAGGAGTCTTTGTCTTCTTTGTAGTCTTCCTTTAAATACTGGAGCATTTCTCTTCTTAAGGTTGAACAAACCCAATTCTCTCCACCTTTCCTCATCTGACAGGCTTCCCCATCCCTTGATCATCTTTGTGGCCCTTCTCTCAGCCCTCTCACCTGTCCACATCTTTTTTATATAGCGGGGACCAAAACTGAACACAGTATTCCAGGTGTGCCCTGAAAAGCATCGAGTATAGTGGAATAATGACTTCTTTACTTCATAAAAGCCCAAGAGTAATGATGTGAGATTGAGCTGGCTGTAACCCATTGCGTCACACAATCATAGAATCATTTAGGTTGAAAAAGACCTTTAAGATCATCAGGTCCAACATTTAACTTAACACTGCAAAGTCCACCACTAAACCATGTCCCTAAGCACCAAATCTACATGTCTTTTAAACACCTCCAGGGATGGTGACTCCACCACTTCCCTGGGCAGCTTGCTCCAATGCCTGACAACCCTCAGTGAAGAAAATTTTCCTAATATCTAATCTAAACCTCCCCTGGTGCAACTTAGGCCATTTCCTCTTGTCCTATTGCTTGTTACTTGGAAGAAGAAACCAACACGCACCTTACTAAACCTTCTTTCAGGTAGATGTAGAGTGGTCAGGTCCCCCTTCTTGTAGATGGATGTCACATTTGCTAACCTTCAGTCACCTGAGACCTCCCCAGCTAGTCAGGATAAATGCAAATAAATAATTGAAAGTGGTTTGGTGAGCACTTCTCACAGCTCCCTCAGTACCCCTGCATGTATCCCATCCATCCCCACAAGCTTGTGTGTGCTGACGTGATGTAGCAGGTCACTAACCATTTTCCCTTGGATTACGGGGGCTTCATTCTGCTGCCTGTCCCTCTCTTCTATCTCAGCGGTCTGGGTACCCAGAGAACAACTGGTCTTACTATTAAAGACTGAAGCAAGAAGACATTAAGTACCTCAGCTCTTCCCCCATCCTTTGTCACTATGTTTCTACCTGCATCCAATAAAGGATGAAGTTTCTCCTTAGCCTTCCTTTTGTGGCTAAGGTATTTATAGAAACATATATATAGAAACATTTTTAATTGTGTTTTACAGCAGTAGCCAAATTAAGTTCTAGTTGGGCTTTGGCCCTTCTAATTTTCTCCCTGCATAACCTCACAACATACTTGTAGCTGTCCTGAGTTGCCTGCTCCTTCTTCGAAAGGTCATAAACTCTCATTTTCTCTTGAGTTCCAGCCAAAGATCTTTGTTGATCCAGTCCAGTCTTCTTCCCCACTGTCTTGTCTTTTAACACATGGGGACAGTCTACTGCTGCAGCTTTAAGATTTCCTTCTTGAAGAATATCCAGTCTTCCTGGACTCCTTTGCCTTTCAGGACTGCCTGCCATGTGACTCTGTCAACTAGTCTCCTAAACAGGCCAAAGTCTGCCCTGTAGAAGTCCAAGGTAGAGTTCTGCTTACTTCTTCAAGAATCAAAATATCTCACATTTCATCATCCAATATGGCCTTCAACCATAACATTACTCACAAGTCCTTCTCTGTTCACAAACAACAGGTCCAGCACGGCACCTTCCCTTGTTGGCTCATTCAACAGCTGTGTCAGGAAGTTACCTTCCACACACTCCAGGAACTTCCTAGACTGTTTCCTCTCTGCTGTATTGTATTTAGAGCAGACATTTGGTAAATTGAGGTCTTCCATGAAAACAAGGGTTATCAATTGTGAGACTTCTTGCAGCAGCTTACAGAATATTTCATTTGTCTCTTCCTCCTGGTTGGATAGTCTGTAACAGACTCCTATCATGGTATCTACCTTATTGGCCCTCCCCCTGATACTTTCCCACAAATATGCAATCCTACCATCACCACCATCAAGCTCCAAATATACAAAACACTCCTAAACATACGCAGCTCGCCACCACTTCTTCCCTGCCTGTCCCTTATGAAGAGCTTACAGCCATCCACTGCAGCACTCCAGTTGTGCAAGTCATCCCACTGTGTTTCTGTGATGGCAACTATATCATAGTTTTCCCACTGCACAATGGCTTCCAGCTCCTCTTGTCTGTTGCCCACGCTGTGTGCATTGGTGTAGATGCACTGGAGAAGAAGCCCTAATTCCTATCTGACTATTCTCAGGTTCTTCTGTGGTTTCTAACACATTAAAACCCCCTGTGGCTTTGCTGCCACATCGATCTTCACCCCCTATCTCCACTGAGACAGCAAACTAAAGGCTTTCCTAACACAGTCCCTCAAACATTGTCATGCTGCCCTCCCCCCTCAAATCTAGCCCTGCTAACTCCTGCACAAAGATCCTTTTCTCCCTTTGAGACAGGTGTACCCTGTTGTCAGCAGGTCTGTGTCATGTAGACCAACCCATGATCAAAAAATCCAAAATTCTTCCTGTGACCCCAGTCTCTGAGCCAGATACTGATCTGGTGACTCTTCCTGTTTCTTCCCTCAACATTCCCTGCAGCTGCAAGGATAGAGACTACTTTTTCTCTTGATCCCTTAACCAGTCATGCCAAAGCCCTGAAGTCTCTCTTGATTGCCCTTGGCCTTGTTGCAACCTCATCGCCACTTACCTGAAAAATCAGCAATGGTTAATCATCTGAGGGCCTACCAGGGTAGGAAGTTTTCTCCTCATATCTTTAACCCTGTCCCCAGGGAGGCAGCAGACTTCCCTAAGAAGTGGGTCTGGTCTGTGTATTGGGCCTTCTGTTCCCTTCAGAAGGGAATCTCCTATGACAATGACTTGACTTTTTTCTTTATGGAAGCAGTTTTTGAAGCAGGGCACAGGTTGACTTAACCTCGGTGACACCTCCAAGCTAGATGAACCATCATCCTTGTTATTGTTCAGTTCCACTTGCAGAACCACATAGCTATTATGGAAGGGGACCTGGGAAGGTGGGGCTGTCACAGAGGAGATGCAATTGCCGCACTGGGCAGGAATTTGGTGCCATTGCCCCCTGTCCCCTAAGTCACCATGTTCAGTCAGGCAGAGAGAGGATAGGGAATCCTCCATATCATGGGTTCTGTCTGTCTGTTGGGTGTGTCCCAGGGAAGGTAGGTGCAATTCCAATAGTTCATCTCTCTCTCACACTCTCTGATACTCCTCAACCTGCTCGCCTCCTCCTGGATCCCCGTCACTAAGCGGAGGAGCTCCTCTCCCTGGGCGCACCTCCCACAGGTGCTCTCACTGCTGCCAGCCCATCCTGGCCTAAGATCAGGGCCCACCCTGCAGCCTGGCACCGGGGTGGCAGCATGTTCACATCACAGACCTGTCTGGGCAGCTGCCTCAGTTGTGGTGGGTGCAGAGCTTGGAGAGATCATGGCTTTCTGCTGGGGAGAAAGCATTGCTCCCTGGTCCTGCTATCGTGCCCTTCCTGAAGGCCTTGTTCACAGCACTCGTGGTCAGTTGTGCTCCCCAGAGCTTCTTTTATATGTGATCTTTGGTCAGACATCTGAGCTGTCTCTGACCATGTCCCACCACATTATATACTAGGAAAATCTCCTCAGTTTCACCTTTCAAGCCAAGTCAGGCTCGGCTAGATTTTAACCAATTTATAATTCACAAAACACCCTAGTCAGTTAATAACATCTGAGGTAACCAGTTTTATATAAAATCAGGACTTACTGAAAATTAGCTGTATTTCAGATGTAGGAAAAGCATGATGTCCTGCCACGAGAACTGTCAGAGCTCATCAAGGGCTGGCAGCTCACTGGGGTTGGGGTGCCGGGAGCACTGAGGGCTCCTCAACCCTGGGAGTCGGCAGGGCAGGGCCTCGCTAGCAACACCCATCCCACCACCCCAGTCAGGATCAGGGCAGCTGGGGGACACCAGCGCAACCCCAGTCCGGGGCATCAGGCACCTCCCTGGTGATGGGAATGGGACGAGCCCATGGGTCAGCAGGGCCCATGGTTGGGCAGAGCTGTGGGGAGCTGCAGACTCATCCTGCTGAAGTGTCTCTGGGGAAGGGGCTTACATGGGGTCCTGAGCCGTGGGGAGGTGGGGGAACCCCCGAGGAACCAGGCAGGGACAGCCAGGCCTAGGAGTGCCCTCAGAACCCTGTTAAAAATAGGATATTTTGCTTTTTAAATATAAATTAACTATAATATCCAAGAATGCACCAGTAAGGAAGACTGAAATATGGAACAAAATTTGTTTTGAAATTGGGACAACTGAAATCCCAGGTGTCCCATCTCCCTTCAATATTTATGTTGCTGTCAGATGTATTTTATCAGTCCTTCATCTATGACCCACCCTGTCCCTTCCTGCACCCTCATCTTCCTCAGGCCCTGCAGGCAGCACTGTGACTATTAGGCAAAGGAGAAGCTCCAAAGCATGGAGAATGATTTGCAGAACTCTAAATTAGTTTATAAAACCTTTAGGAATGTGTTAAGAAAATGATTTGTTTTCATTGTTGCTGCTGCAGGGTCTTTTTTATTGTCTACCTAAATGAATGCTTTTCTGAAAGACAGAATTCATCTGTATTTGTTATTTTGTCCCATTGCAATTACCTGTACTCTGGGGTGCTTTACTTACATCACTCCCTATTACAGTATAAGTTCACTTTGCCTGATACTCCCATTATTTGAAGTGTTACTTTTTTGTACTTTAGAATAAGGAGAAACTTAGTTTAATGGCAGTTTGACAGCTTTTCCTCCGAGTGACAAACTAAAATTGATTAAATGTACATTAGAGCTTTTAACTCTGAATCATGTGGTATCCTCTAGGGAATGCAACTGGAATAAGCTATGATGCATGAAAAACACTGCATTCATAAAACAAGATCATTCACACTAAACTTTCAGTTATCTCTTTTTATCTGCTTTACTGGCTTCACTAGATTTAAGAGAGATGTCCAAGACAACTATAATAGTTTCTGATCAAAATCCTTTAAGTTCTTTGGCACAGTCCTATTGTGGAGTTAAAATCCAGGCACTATGAATCAAGTATTCAGACAGTACTGCTTAGCTGGTACTACAAAAGTCCTGATTTTCTTGTATACAGGAAGGTTTTTTAAAGCCAAAACAGATAAAAAAAAAAAAAAAAAAAAAAAAAGCAAGCAGCAGAGTGGGACTTATTATTTGTTTGATTAATAAAATTGAACATTATACTAGTATAGTGTTAGTCACAATATTCTGACATTTAAAAGTGAAAAAAAAAAAATCTCTTTAAAATTATAAAACCAGATTGATCCCTGGCTTAGGCTGACATTGATTGGGAGTAACTCCACTTACATCACACCATGTTCAGCTATGTAAAATAGGCATGAAAAAGTATTTAGTTATAATACTTTTCTGATGGCTTGTTGCATGGATCCATTTATACTCACAGCTTTTTGGATTCTAAGATATATAGCAAATGTTTGGCAGGCACCTTGAGCATGGAGCAGTCTCTAACCACAGTGAAGTATTAACAACCACATATAATTTATTTTTTTTTTCCATGTAGAATCTTCCCCTGTAGTCTATTCGGTGAAATTATAACATGTAGTATATATAATCACTCTAGATTGATACTTTGGTTCAGCAAATAACCTTGTTCTAGAAATGCACAGAGATATGTTTTCCTAAAACATAAAATGTCCTCTAAAACCTATTCAGTCACCTATATAAAAAATGTGACTTATTTTCAGTAGTATCAGATGCATTCTTTAGTTCTCTTCACTGGACTTGAAATCTTCTCAATTTTTGGAGGCTTCATCTTTTTTCCACAGTAGAAACTAAAAAGTTTTATATAAACAAGATGAAAATAAATAAACTAAGTTTATTTCTTGTCAAATCAGAGTCCTTTTCTGCATTTTGTCAAAAGTTCTCTGATATAGAATATGGCACTGCCATCTACAGCTCTGACTTACTTTAGATGCACTTTACTGATATTTAAATTAACTATGATTTCTGTCCCATTGTAGTAATGCTAATATCTATTTGACAGTTATATCCTCATAAAGTACTTGATCTGAAGCATCTTTGAAGATGACGTTGTATCAGCTGTCAGGGTTCTCCAGAGCAAAGTGTTGGTCTGTTACTTCATTTCTTTTTTATGCTCTCTCTGAAACATTAGTATTGGGGAAATATCATATTCTGATAATTCTTGTGCCTAATGCACTGTCCTCTTCAAGAAAGTTTCCTGCAGATACAAAGACTATGTGACGTAGATGCTGTGTAAATGTTCTGATCTGAAAGTAAATGAATCTTGCCTTTCTCTGTATCTAGGAATTGAGAATACGGCACTTGAGAATATTAAAAAGATCAAGAAAAGTCAGAGCAATTAGTCAAAATCCAAAAGTTAGGTGTTAACATTTCAAAGAACTGGCATTCAGGAACAGGAAGGCCTTTTGCTCTTAACTTCAAAATGAGGTCTAAGATTTAAGGCTGAAAGGATAAAAAAACCCAAGATACTCAAACACATTTTGTGTTTTCTCTTAATGCATATGTTTGTGCTGATAACTGCTTCTTCATATTCTATTACTGATTTACTTATTTTGTTAACATGGGCTGAGTGGGCTGCAGCTTTAAAGAAGATGCCATAATGAAATGAGGATCTAATGTAATTCCGAGGACATGCTTCCTTCTTGTTTACAAAAAAAAAAAAAAAAAAAAAAAAAAAAAAAAAAAGAAGAAGTAAAGAAGAGCTTATTGTTTAAACATGTCAACAAGCTGAGTCCAGGATGGAATATTAGATCTATATGTTCATTAAATTATTGTGTAGCTCCAACTGATTTTCTATGGAAAATTTTCAATTATGTTCAGAATGAATGTCAATTGAAAAGTACTGAAGTAAAAGAAAAAATTAGTGAGGATATTTCTGCACATAAACTACTGAATGACTTTGAGACTGTATAGAACATTCTGTACTGGGACACAGGGGAAAGGAGGAACTTGGGAGAAGGCAAAAAAAAATTATCTATGTTAGTGGAACTAAATTATTTAAACAATTTATTGCTCTTCTTTCTCACTTTATTGCCATTTAATTGTGGAGCTAAAATTCTGCTGTAGAATGCTATAGATATAAATGAGTTTTGGAAGGTGTTTTTATCTTTCTTATTTGCAATATCAGCACCATTTGCAAACAGGAAAGCAGCAGGTACATCCATCACCATGGGATGGAGATGTCGGAGCCCCAGATGCCATGGGTTGGGCTTCAGTAGCAGGGCAGGAGGGATACCCAGGCTCTGAGCTGTTGGAGGCAGTGGCCACTCTTAACATCCCTCACTCTTTTTGTGATTACTTCCATCTACCTGTATTTTTGTTTTAGCAGAAATACATTTACCACCTTTTGTATTCTTCAGATTATTTTTTTTTCTGAAATATTTTTTATTATAAACAACTTAGTTTGCTATAGGTCTGTGCAAGGACCAGTGAGAGTGATGGTGAATGGAAGATCCTCAGGGTCAGAGGATGCCAGTTATGTCACCCTCCCTAACAATAAGTGCTGCAGTCACTCAGCAATAAAAAGAAAATTGTTATCCTGACAATGTGTTCCGGTGTGAATCATACTTGCATACTGGGACTGACAAAACAAAGAAGGAAGGAACTTACTGTATGGCATAGGTAGAGGGAATTTGTTAAAAAATGTGAAAACGAATTATTGTTGGATAACAGCCAGATGTAAATACAATTAGTAAATGCACACAGTAGTTCATAACATTGCGGATTTTTAGATCTGTAAGGCTGAGGCACCATGGGAGGCAAACACAACCTAAGCACAAAATCTTTTCCAGATGTGGTATTTACTCAGGCTACAGCTTTTGATTCTGCAATCAGGGGTGAGAAGGATGAGCAAACCATGACTGTTATTGAAGTAACTGGGGTTGATATGAGTATTTTAGTTCTGTGGTTTTACTTCTGTAATGATTGCTAATAACCTGTGTAGTGTGGACACTGCTTGTTAGTACACGACCGGTAAATTTCATTATCTTTTGTATGACCAGAGTGAGGCAATTTTCAGTTACTTTCTGAAAAGAAATAATTTTGAAACAGTGGAGAGACTAGATGCCTTTGTTTTGCTGCTTGAATAGTAATTATATCTCTTGTGAACTGAGACTGAAAAGATTAAGGAAACTTGTTTTCTGGGAGTAAATGCAGGCAGAGTAGCAGAGAACTAGAGAAACTGTTCGAAAGTTGTCTATTTTGGCTGAAAAAGGAGGGTAGACTGCTCTACTCAGGGAAAGATACCCAGCATATAGACTTGAGGTACAAATTCTAGTAGGGTTTGCCAGATTCAAGGCCCAGACTTAAACTTCTAGCCATGCAAGCAGAAGAGAGGACAGAGAATTTTGTCATCAACTTAACATGCAGTGTAGCATCATATTTTCAAGGGTTCTTTATTAGAAGACTGGTATATGTGACCTCATGAACATAGGATTAAGTGCAAGATTGCACTGGAAAGCTAGAAAACTTGGGTGAATATCTCACCCCTACAGGCTTAAAACTGCTGCTTTTTCTTCAAAGCCCTTACTGCTTTTGCATATGCCTTTGCAAATCATATTTTGCAGTATATTAAATCTGAATTTTGTTTGACAATGTTAAATATGCACACTTCCATTGACTTCCTGAGATGCATATTTAACTGAAATCTACCTCAGCAAGGGTTTTAAAAAATCCTTAAATTATAGCCAAGTCACAGTTGATCTCAACTAGACCAATAAAATGCACAGATCCTACACACCTTAGTCCTGAATCAGTAAAGCAATTAAATGCATCCTTTACTTAAAGAATATATATACTGTCATGTGTCCTCCACCGAGAACTTTAAAATGCTTTACTTTAAGAAGTTGGGTTTTTTTTTTTAAGAAGATATATCCTCTCCTGTGTTTTCTACCTCTCATTTTGCAGTGCTCTCAAATAAAATTCTTCTACACTATCTGTCAAACCAGGTTTTATTTTGATAGAACTTTTTCATAGTTCTTTCGTATATGGAATGTCAAGATAATGATGTTGAAGACAAATATTCAAATCCAAAGTGTTTAAGATGTTTCTAGATTAGGCACATTAATTCACCTGTCCAGACCAATTATCATTGATTTAACAGCTATGTATGTCATATCCTCACCTGGAAGCTGGTAGATCTACAGTAAATTAAGCAGTGAATAGTTAAAATTAGTGTATAGTCTATGGAAGGAGGAGCACCCTGTTTACAATTAGGGCCTAATTCCAGACAGTGGATATACTATTGCTTTCCTAGAACTAGTGGAAGAGATGTCAAATATTTAAGAGGAAACTGAATCAGACTTCCCAAGACAAAAACAAACGCCATCTGCATTTAAGTCTAGAGAGGGAGTTGGATTTAGAATTGTAGGTGGCATATAAAGGTTGCATAGCTAAAGACTAACTCCAAATATGTTTTTTAACACAACTCTTATCTAAATCACTGTGAAGATTTTCTTAAATGTAGGGTGCATCTGGCCATCTGAGAGCACCTGGGAGGTTTACAGATTGGTTTGAATTTCTAAGACAATCAGAAAATAAGGAAAAATAATTTATAATGAAAAGTTTACTGAAAGTTTTGAATGGAAAAAATTGTTTTGTTTTCTAACAAAAGCAAGCAAAAGTATACAGAAAAAGAAAGAAGATAAAGAAGTTCAACAACTGTCACATATTTGAGAATCTGATCACACTTACAGTGATGGCTAGACATAAAGTGGTTACTGAAAAGCTCAACATTACAGCACCCATTTCCTGTACAATTTAGGGGGAAAATTATTTACCTTAAAATTCCCTTCTCAGAAGCTATAAAGCAGAACAGGAAGCTGCCTGAAAACAGCCAATTAAGGAGACACTGAAGGGAAAAATCAATATTAATTCCAGTCTTTCTGAGTAATGGGTACCTTACTTTTGCCATTGTTTTGTGCCTAAATCCTTCTGTCCTTTGCAAAGTACTCGGTACTTAGGATAATACAAGTCCTTCTCTTCAAGGCAAGACTCAGCTGTAGAGAAAACACATATGGAAAGTGTTTGGGTTTTGTGATATTTTCCAGGAACTGGTATATACCTAAGCTTTCATAAGAGTGATGGAGAGCTTGGCAATATTTTTGTGTTTACATCACTACTCTGAGATGTAATAGTGTGAGTTAAATTGCAAGTGGACTACTGCCAAACTGTGTACTTAAGGAAAACCACTAATGTATTGATCCTACAGTAGATCCTGTGTGGTTAAACAACATCTGCATGTGAATGCAGATGTGAAGTGATAGGATACAAAGAATACTCCCAGCCCTAGTGGTCCTGTTAATTTTTTTTGTTAATACTTGGAAACATAGAAATTGGTTATTAGAAGCAATAGGCTGAGCCTGATTTGAAGTCATTTGAGACTGGAACAGATTATCTTTATAATTTATTTAAACTGTTTTAATAAGAAATGCTTAGTTCCCATGATATCTCATTTTATCTTCTGGCAGACTTCCCCATCTGAATTTGGTTTTAAGGTAAAAAGTGCAAATTACAATAAATCCTGCTGTTATGATTTCTACCTAATACAAATACAATGCAGTTCATTTTAAATATGCTATAATTCCTCAAGTAAAAACTTAATCCAATTAAGTATATGCTTCACTAGATCCCTTAAGTCTCTGAGTTCAAATAAAAAAAACTTCTTAAAATGCTTCCTATGTTAAAATGCTGATAAGTTCATTCTTAGATATAAAAGAACTTAATTATATTCTTAAAACTTGCAGTAGCATCTACAGCAATTTGTGGGGTTTTCATCTCTCACTATGCATTTCTATATCTGCAGTCAAATATAAAGCCTGAAAACCCATGTTTATGAAAGCACCTGGAAAAAGTTTGCCTATTAAACCCATGGAGATAGGTTTCACTTGGAGTTGGTAGAATTTCTGTTTTTTTCTGATGGGACATAAATTCTCCTGTATTAGCATGTGCTGACTCACATTGGTTCAGTGCCAGACACAGCAAGCACATCAAGCAGCCTACCTGATTAGCAAATCACAAATCAAAAAAAAAAAAAAAACCAAAACAAAACAAAAAAAAAACAAACCACACACGAACAAGAGGAAAAATGCATGTTCTAGGATTCCCAATAACACTATGATTAATCACGTTAGTGCTTGAAAATGTTTTAAGTGCATTACTGCAGCTCTTTTGACAGATATTACTTCCTATACAAATTAGTCTCAGCAGTATATATCATAAACAATATAATTATAGCATATAGATGAAAGAATAAATATCAGATTCTCTGTAAGTTTTACATTGTACATTCCAAGATGCACATGCACTCGTTCAATTTATGATTTTATTTCCTCAGTTAAATATGTATCTACAAACACTTTGACATTGTGATCAAACTAGTATTATGCCTATTAATGCTTGTGTATTTAGTGGGCTAATTTTTCACTCACACTTTCCCCTTTCATACACCTTTGCATTATAAAATGGTTTCTTTATATGTTCCTGGCTATTGCTTTTCCTTTTTCTACCTCATTCTACTGATGATAACAAAACAGAGGTATGTGGGTTTATCACAGATATATCATCTAAGCACAGGAGGCAGGACATAAAAAACACCTGTCACATAGACTTGCATTCTTCAGTAAGTCTCGCTTCAATCTTGCTTTAAGCGAAAGAGTTGATCTTGCCTCAGTGAAATGTCAAAAAAAAAAAGAGAATGTATCAGCAAGTAGAGCCAACTTGGTAAAGGAACTACATCAAAATTAAAATATGGTTATCCTTTTCAAATGCTCTCTCTCTCAAAACAGTGAGATATAGAAAGGCAGAGAAGTATTCATGAGACAAAATTTGAAAGTTATATAGAGGCCTAATATAAGAGATTCAAAAGAATTTTAGTTTCTAAGGGCTTTGTCACTTAATAAAATTTAAAAAATATCTAATTTGCCTTTATCAGATGAAGAAAAATATACGCTAGAGACAAAGATTTACAAAAAAAAAAAAAAAAAAGAGCTGAGGTGTCAGTTAAAATAACTATTGAGCCTTTCACTGATTAATGAAATATTAGAGACAGTTGATGCTCTGTGATGGAAATGGTTCAAGACTGGCTTCGGTGTACCCCAGAGTACTCAGGTAAGTGCTACCCTATCAAGTTGAGATTTTATGCTAAAAGTTGAAGAGTCAAACTCTACCTGTAAAAAGGGATGCAGGAAAAGAATTACAAGACTAAAGGAGGATGAATTAAATTTAATCACTGGAAAACAAGAATAAGCCCACCCCAAAACTAAAGTTCTGCTTTATCCTTGATGCACAGAAGTAAGGTATGTATGTTCGATATGTAGAGAACTTTCTCGGCTTAGAGGATAAGAACACAGACCTTGGTTACAACAGGAAAAAAGGAACAAGAAGGGGAAAGAGAAGGCTAAATGAAAGAGGAAGACAAGGCAAGGCAAGAGAATGAGTAGTTATGTTAATAGATGTGATGGGTAAATCCATTTTCCTCTGCAGCTTGGAGCAGTTTTGGTTTGGGTTTTTTTTTGCTATAAGGTAGCATAATGCTCTTGAAACATTTTTACTAACTGGTAAAGGTTTTCCTGTTCTGCTGGCACACCTGTCTTGCTGTAGATACCTTTTTTCTAAGCAGCTTAGTGTGCAGCTGGTGCACACTAAACTATAAAAAAGTCATTTTGGAATAGGAACATCTACAAAAGATACTCCTTCGGTACAACTTTTCTAGTAACTGTCTGTGTGTACAAATGCCCTTAGGATCTTTATGGTAATATTTTCTTAAAGGGCAAGTTAGGTACCAAGTGTGGTCCACAGGGTGTGACATACCCCACAAGCCTGAGACTCATGAAATCCTGTCAACTCTGTGTTGACTGCTCTTGAAATAGATCTTAGGGTGGTTTTGGCTCTTAAGAGAAAATGTTAGTCTTTCCCTTAACTTTTCCAGGATGACTCCTTTTACAAATCAGTGGAGACTGTAATAACAGTCATCTCTCAACCCCAAGTTGAATCTCGTTCTCCTTGTTCTCAGCATTCAAGGGAGAGATTTTTAAAATATTCATTACCTTTTTAAAAACAAAAAGGATGCAAATTTTTTTCAGTGACATGCATAAAAACGAAGCTTTTCTTCACCACATCCCTTTGCGAGATATAAAAAGAAATTAAAATAAGATCAGTTGAGGTTTCCGTCTTCTAATGGCCTGTATTCCTTTGTCCTTCACAAGAAATTCTGTGTCTCCTTTCTCCCTTCAGCACCTTCCTTCTCTTTTAAGGTGTCTCAACAGTAACATTCTGCAGAATTTTTCCAGACATTTATTCAGGCAAAACTCTCGGTAACTTAAATGGATATTTACCCACATATGATCTGAGCCAGGGAATTATTTATAAACCAATTCCCTATTATATTATTTTCGTATCTTTCCCTTTATGATTGTATTCTAGGAAATTCCAATTTTTTCATTAGGATTAGTCAAAACTATTCACTAAGAGACTTCTGTGTATTATTCATTGTACTATTTTTTTTGAGGCTGTTAATAAGTTTATTGCAAGGCATTGTTTAATTTTCCGAAACGTCGAGCATAAATTCTAAGAATCAGGTTTGCAATGTGAATATTTGTATTTATGAATTAAAATCACCTGCTACAGATGATCGCCAATATTGACAGTGTTCATTTTTACTAGAATGTTTGCAGAAAATAAAAGCAAAAAAGGTGTGCAAACATTTTAGACTGTGGTGGGTTGACCTTGAATGTGCCCACCAAGCCACACTATCATTCCCCTCCTCAGCAGGACAGGGGGGGAATAAAATAAGATGGAAAAGACCTCATGAGTCAAGATAAAGGCAGTTTAATAAAGGCAAAGCAATGGCTGTGCATGAAAGCAAAGGAAAACAAAGATGTGTTTTCTACTTCCGATCAGTAGGCAATGTCCAGTCTCTTCCTGGAAAGTAGTGCTTCAGTACACAGAGCAGTTGAAACAGAAAACAAATGTCATAATTACAAATGTCCCTCCTCCTTGTCCTTTCTCTTCATTTTCATTGCTGAGCAGATGCCATATGGCATAGGATATCCCTCTGGTCAGTTTGAGTCATCTGTACTGGCTATGTCCTCTCCCATTATCTTGCCTACCCCCAGCCTAGTGGTGAGTGGGGAATGTTAGAGCTGTGCAAGCACTGCTCAGCAGTAGCCAAAACACTGGTGTAACACCTTTCCACCTACAAATACAAACCACAGCACTATGAGGGCTGCTGTGGGAAAAGTTAACTCCATCTCAGACAGACCCAGTACACAGAGAGATAAATGTAGAGTTATAACAAGCACTATTTTTTATTACAGTGCCATAGAAGTATCTAGTTATACACTTAAAGACTGGAGCTAAATTGAGGATGAAGTTATTGCTTCAAGGCAGAAATGTAATTATGGATCATTACAAGCCACAGAAGCCTTTCTTACCCATGTCACAGAAGGATGTTTTCAACAATCACAAAGAACAAATTAAAATACACATTCCTCTCTGTTTTAAGAAGTAACTGGCAAGGGCCAAACCTTTACTCTGAGTTTCATTAAATTAATGGAAGTCAGAAATTAACCTGACAGTTTATTGAAAGATGTTGTGCACATGCTATACAACAACCTGCTTTAAGAGTTCAAATGAAAACCTTGAAAGTAGATCCAGTGTTATGGAGTTTAATCTGAAAGGAAAAGCCAGCCAATATTAGAACTAGTCTATATGTATAAGGAATATGATCTTATGACTGGAGTGCTTTGAATAAAACCTGACGGATTGTGAACAGCTGAGCTGGATGCTGAATTCCTTGTTTGAAAACTGTCTGAACATTACAAGTTTCAGGTGTATATGTATTTTGATTGATAGATTATGAAGAAACACTAAAACATGTTTGCGGATCACAGGGTGGTTAAAACACTGGAGTGCCATAGAAGAGTCAGGATGGGGGATGCCCAAGCACCTGTTCAGAAAAGGGCTAAGTTCATGCTGAAAATGGGATATGAGCTAAGTAAGTTGTGAGTATCTCCAATCATGGAGACCACACAACCTCTCTGGATGATCTATTCTAATGTGACTATCTTCACAGTAGAATATTTTTTCCCAATATCTAATAGTACTCCTACACTCATGATCATACTAAATATAAAGTCGTCTTCATAAAGACATATATGGTGTCTTGATTTGTGCAACATTCATTTTGAAAGACAATATGTGTCTGGAAATTCAACACAGATGATCATTATGCACCTCTTCAATCCTATAGAACAATTTGTAAGATGAGCTTAGGTTAGGATTTTGCAAGTCAGTATGGTTGAATTTTAATTCTCATATATAAGAATTGCAAGATAACAAGATGCAGGCTAACAGGGGTTTAACCTGTCTTTGGATTTATCATATCTACTTCAATTCTGTACACCACATTTAAAGCAATGTTGTTCAGCTGCCTGGAAAAATTTTATAAGAAAAGTCAAAAGATTAATTTAAAAAATATAGTAGCTAATTAGAAAAAAAAAAATCTGCTTATTCTCTTCCAGTAGCATATGTTAAGAACTACAGCATAATTACTTCTGACTGTATACCAGGATTAAAAAAATCTTGTGATATATGGCTCTTTCACTGAAGAGGAATAGACTGGCACAGTTTTCCCAGCAGACAAAATTAAATGATGATGGGTGGTCTGTCAAGAAATAGCATTACATTAGCAGAATGAGAAATGATTGCAAACACAGAAATCTAATAACCAGAGAAAGAAATTATCAGCCATTGGAACAAACTTGGCTCCCTGCCAAGTTTTACATAACTTCAAACAAAATATCTTACAAAGGAGTTTTAATTTATAGATACATTTGAACACCAGGAGCCAATAATTTTTTTACTCTTATTTTACCCTTACCGATGTTTTTTTTTTTCCCCAGAATTGTCTTCAGTAACATCTGGAGATAACCTGGTGGAACAAAGTGCTCTTCTAGCATGAGAAATTATGTTAGAAAATGGCTATTGGTTTACTAGCAGTAATAGCAAGATCTTAATTTTGTACTAGCGATACTAGCAAGGTATTCATTGTGTATCACCTGTGAATAGTCTGTAGGGTGATTCCAGCATGACTTTGAACAGGAACTATAGAACAGTCATGATTCAAATGTCTTTTACTTCATTTGGTTCAGGTAAGAAACCGAAAGACCTGATCATTATGTGAGTCACTTTAAAATAATCAGGAGAATCTTTTTTTCCATTAAAATTTTAGGAAAAGGTGCGAGGTGTCCCATGGAGAACCCATGACCAAATTCCCTTCTGATCTGAGGAGTAGTCTTCCACAGGGAAACAAATTCTGCCTCCATTTCTGAGAAAATCCTGCTAAGAATCTTAACAAGGATACAAATATAACATGATCTGATGCCAAAAGGGTAAAAGCCATGTTTTAAAGTTAGGAGATTTAAAGGTTTGCAAGGCACAGAATCTGCATATGTAACTTAGGTCATTGATCCTGTTCCTCTCTCCCATTGTCCTTTAAATCTAATGATTTGAGTAACTGGTTTCATGTTCATGTTCTGCATACATTACTTATTTCTATATATTTCACGAATCATCCACTAGAGTGCAAAAGAAGGAAAGAATTCTGAGTAGGTAGAATAGATAAAACACATCCACACATAAGGTGATGCCCCGAGAGGGTAGTAAGTAACCTGACTAGTATCACAGTGTGTTGATATCAATCATACAGCTGGGAATTTTTGGAGAGAATTAGAAAAAACATGGGGACTTGGCTGAAGACAGTTCGAATTGGAAATTATCATTTGACAACTACTCAAAAGAAGTTTGATGATGTGTGGTAAAAATACATTAAACTCAAGTAGTTCATAAAAAGAACAAAGATATTTTAGTTTTTTGGTCATGTAGACAAGATCAATAATGATCAAAAGTTATGATGCTTGTTTCAAAATCTCTGTCAAACAGATATGGTGTTTGACAGAGTTTTCAAATCCTGAGCATGTAAAGCAAAAGACCAAATAGTAATGATGTTTTAAGGAAGTTTTAATGGAAAATTTTGGAACTAACTATCAGAAATACAAATTTCTCTCGTAAGTCAAGACTTAAATGCATGGTCAGACAAAGTTAATTTGCACAGCTGATTTATCCTTCACTGTATTGTAACTGTCTTCTGCAGTTTTCATTCTTTGTTATGGTTCACAAATATGTATGCTTATATTATATATTATATAACAAAATGCATTTTTAACCTTAATTACTGGGAATCTAAGAATAAATTCTGCCCAGAAAGGGCAATACCATGCTTGCATACAGATACAGTGCTGATTGATCAGCAAGGCCAGAAAACAACATGGAACTATTATTAATAGGAATTCAAGCTTGATTAACTTTCCAAGAAATCTATCCCTCCCTACCCGTCACTGGCTTTTGATGATTTTCAAGACTTGCCTCCCTTTTCTAAAACCCCTATAGCTTACTATCTGGCAATAGCAGAGCATAAATGCATACATAAGAGATAATATTATTCTACTTTCTTTGGGTCTGGAATTGAGCAATTTATTTTCAGTCTAGGTTTAACGATCCAAACAGCTTGACTCTCTATCCATTATGAGCTACTTATAGCAACATTTTCCATAAGCCAATAAGCTTTCAATCCAAACTAAGACCATTTTCTTTCCTCATTATATTATTATTTTTTGGAGGCCAAATTCTGATTTGTGCTTTCAGCTTCAATGGTAGTTGTCAGAGAATAAGAGAACCCAGGTCTTTTAAGAAAGTCAGTGCTAAATATGTCATGAATTCATTTTTTCAAGGGAAATAATAAGACAAGATAATATGTTAAATGGCCAGCTGTTATTTCTGGGAAATACATGGCACAGTATAATTGCACACTACCCTCTATTTCCATTCAGATCTCATTTCAAAGATTTGGTAACACTTCATATTCTGAAAAATTCAAGGTAAATGCTCTGAAATTCTTCTTATCACAGGAAAATAATTTTCTCCGAAGAAAGCCAAACTTCTGCAATTGTGAGGACACTGAGGAATGAACTAATCAACCCTTCACCGTATAATTCTGATTTAGTTTCATTTATTCAACAAAGATTCAGGAGCAAATAAATGCTACTAGAATGTTTAGAAAGCAGAACATATGTTCTAACTCCTATTAAGTAGATTAAAGTGCATTCATTTAGACATGTTCTACAAATATCTTTAAAAGATTTTTTAACCCAGTTCTGCTGTGGACTCTGGAAAATATTCACTGCAGCAGAATGTTGATAAGGCTTTTATTGACCCCTCCAAAAACCATCAGTTTCACATCATTTGACACACACATGCTGGGCTGCGTGATTTGGCAGTGGCCGGGCAGATCTGCATCTCCTCCCTTCTCTGTAATTCTTATTGCTGTTATGTTCAGCTCTTGTGTATTTCTTGGCGGTATTTCTGTATTATGCAATCACGCAACATGCAAACCACAGTAAATGCAGCTCATTCTTCATACTAGTTGAATCAGATTGGAAATTATTTGTATCATGACTGAACTGTTGAGTCTTTGCTTTTATTAATTTATTTAGCTGGGCAGAAGAGATGGATTTGACACTGTGACTATAATCACAGCTCTGCTGTGGGCCAGTTGCCATGTGGTAGCTGATGAAGACCTCCAGTCACTGCTCTTTATTATGGCTAAACAAACTAGTTTAATGAATATTAGTGTCAGTTCACTGAAATACCAAATTATAATCAACTGAACTAGAACAAGAGAAAAAAGTTAGTTTCCAAGAAAAATTGGGAAAAAAATCTTACACAGGGAGATACTGTAGATTCAAGTTATTCTAAGCTGAGGAAACAAGCATATGTATTAGCTGAAGGCTCCTGATTACTGAACCAGTCTAAAAGTTCAAGCTATTATCTTTTCTTAATTAGCATTTAACAACACATTTTAGCATAATGAGGATCTTGCAGGGTAACCTCCAGTCAAAAGAAGGACTAGACAAGAGCAGAGAAAATGAGCGAGTCCCGCTAGCAAAACTTCCATCACCCTTTTCACCACTTCTGTGTGCTTCATGCTTGTTACACTCTGGCTAAGAATTAAGCTGAATGTACAAGATAAATGTGAGAAATTACGGACTCATAATGCTCATATCACATCACCAGCATAGAACTTTGTCTTCTGACTTACAGGCAGGAGCAGCACTGATCATTTCTCACACAGCATCATAAGCCATTATAATGTGTACTATTACAATGATTTAAACCCCGTAGGCTTTTAACAGACATCATATTTAATACTATATACCTGAGCTAAACCATACTTCATATTATTTTTGTGCTGTTTTACAAAATGAGGATGAGGTCTTGTTGTTTGCTTTTAAATTACCCTGCAGTGTGATGAAGTATCCCAGACAGAATTAGACCTTGAGTGTCTGACTAACTCAGTATGGCAAAGCAGCACTAAACAAATTCAGAAATGTCCCTAGTTTCATTTCAAAAGCCAGGAATGAGCCACGTCACCACAAATGATCAAATAATTGAAAGCAATAAAATTTCTAAGTGTCATTTTCCTGTCATTTAATTTTTCCAAGAATTTATTATTACTACTATTTGTTAAGTAGATTATTTCAACATTAGCACACTAAAAGATAGACACACACTCTCTTTTCTAGAAGACAGTATTTCCCTTATTCTCTATGAATTCTTGATGACTAAAGACTCCAAACATTCTGTGTATATGTACTTCATTCTGCTTACATATTGTTCTTCAATACCTTTTTAACCTGTTACCTGATTTCAGTTTTATTTAATGAAGGAACATAGTTTCAAAGATAGTTAAAATTTTTTTAAGTATCATGGAAACTTGTGTTCAAGAAGATAATTCTATAAGCACGGTTGCTGAGGAAATTGCTAATATATGGATTCAAACCTTTTTAGACCCCATGGAATCTGTCTGGGAGATTAAGACCTTACAATTTTCCAGATAGGAAAAGAAAATCACAGAATATGATGGAGGTGAGGTCCTGAAAATACAATATAGAGACCTGACTGACTATATTAAATAGAAGCTAATGAAGAAGTGTCTGGAAAGAAAAGTCAGACAGTCAGACAAAATAGCCAGTTCATACAGAAACAGAATGCCTATAGAGAATTCACCTGGCTTTTCAAGAAGTTTAAAGACACAGCACAACTTCAAGTAAATCTTCTTTGCCTTCTAATTCTGTGGGAAGCAAGAAAAGGAATGGAGAACTGTGGAGTTCCCCAAATCTTTTACTGAAGCAGCTATTCCTTAGTAGCTTGGGGTAGGACAATTCACCCATCTTGCCGCAGAAATGCTGCTGAGACATTTGAGCTGTGCATGGATTTTAAGAAAAGAAAACTGCCGTGGATTTCTTACCCCTAAAACATATGGGTTATCCATGCTGGTTTAAAGAGTCCTGTGACACTCTCAGACATGATGTGAGTCACTGTGTCAATCCATTCTCCATCTTTAGAAAAGGACTTCTCCCCGAATGCCCACTGTCATTTTTGACAGTAGAATCTTTGGGAATAAAATTCAAAGCATAACAGTGTACCAATAGGCTTTTAATGTTGGTAATTTTCTGTTCATGATGGGAGGAAGCCAGTAGAGGCAGAACTTTTAAAATACCTGACACATCTGTCGTTGGGGTCTGTAGACAAGCTGTACTAGCTCAATGCATTCCAAATAATATTTTTTGCAATGTCTTTTAAGATACACAGAGACACATTACAAAGCACCATGGCATCAACTACAGACAGTGTCTTGTCCAGACTCTTAGAAAAGCAGCAACAAGGGAAGCTGATTGCCAATCTGCATTTAGGTAGTTTCACTTAACTGTGCTGGAGACGCCTGCCCACGTTGTGTGTGTCTCAGCTCCTGTCATCATCAAACCTCACATGACTATTTTTAAAGATAAAACACATGGATAAATATGAATACCTTAAAAATCTGAGTACAAAAGTAACTAACTTGTTAAGTTCCTTTAGCTGGTATTAAGAATAATTTGCATTGGAAATGGATTTTTATTTATTTGTGCAGTTAAGTAGGGGATAAAGTTCTAAATTGTTCTAAAACAGCTGTTTCCATTTTAGCTGTTGTAAATGGATAATCATGCGATCTTGTACACAAAAACAGGTGGGGCCATTAAATGCCTTCTTTCTCTGTTCGAATGCCTCCACTGCTCCCCATGAATATAGCCACTAAAAGCTGTACAAAGCTTTTCTAATGAAGCCAGAGGGAAACTGCTGGTCCATTTGGGATTCAAAATCAATCACAATATCCTGTTTCAATTAAATGAGGAAGTTTTCTGTCATGATCAGGCCCAGCTCCTTTCTGCAAGCCATAGAGGCTGAGGATAAAAGCAAACACTCTGCCAGAGGGGGGAGGGGAAGGTCCTAAAAGGGGATGAGATTAGCTGATGGTTTTCCAAACATGTTATGAGATTATTTTTATCTGTCCAGTGCTTCCATTTTCCCAAGGTGGTGGTGGTAGTAAGGACCTGGAGCCTTTCAGGACAGTCCTTGGAGAAGCAAGACCCTATATTCCATTTTGGTTTCAGGTTTAGTCTTCTTCTGTCACAAATCCAAACAAAATGAATTTACCAACAGGGTATGTTGAAGGCAGAGATCTCACATGGTACAGGTGCAGATCAGCTCGTGGAGAGTCCAGCTGTTTACTTATAAATTCATGCTTCTTATAAAGACAGCTGAATCAATCAACTTCCATTGACTAAGAATTTTATGCCTCAGTGCTGTTTTCCAACAGCTTTAGAAAACCAACTGCATGGCTAAACTAACTATCTTTCTTTTCAGGGTGAACATTTTATTATTGAAGTAGTGACGTCTTATTAAAAATACATAATCAAACTGAAGTACCCAAAATACCCACACTATGTTGACTCATCTGATTTATTCAGTCAATTAATATCGAAAATAAGAGATAGCTCTGGTGATGGTTACGTGTCTTCACATTCACCATGGCACTCCTTTGTGTCATGGGACATGACATAATATGCTCAATGGATTTCACATTTTATACCAGTCAGAAAAAACTGAGCAGCAGTTTGCCTATTTACCGACAAAAAAAGCAGCCCCTCTAAAGTCCAAGACAGATCAGAAAATTCAACCATATTTTATCAGGTACATCCTCAAAACTCATGTTTTCTTTACAAGGAAATTAAATTAGAAAGAGAATGACACATGCTAGCACACTGCTGACTCAGTAGAAAATTAATAGATACGTGAATAAAGGGACCAAGTTTCATCTGTGAGATTTGTGGCAGGTTTTGCTACTAGTAATATATTTTCTATGTAGTTATTGAAGTGTGTATATATCCTAGTGTTTAATTCGAATTATGATTTTTTCTTTCATTTTTACTATTTACTATTTTGCTGTTTTAAAACACTGACTTTCAGTGACAGATCAAACCCAAAATTTAGATAGCTGTCTGTATAAACAGAATGAATCCAGCTTATTAATTCATATTTAATCCTTGTTCGTGGCTGATATGATGTCAGCTTGACAATTAAACTATTTAATACAGTTTACTGACTGATCTCAAAGGACTCAGCTGTTGGTATATTGTTTATTTAGTGGCAACTTTTTAAAAGCATGTAAATAAAAATCAAAGGTCTGAAATGATAGGT
The DNA here is from genome assembly GCF_003259725.1 of Athene cunicularia. Lineage (NCBI taxonomy): Eukaryota > Metazoa > Chordata > Aves > Strigiformes > Strigidae > Athene > Athene cunicularia. Next base: position 55,658,809 of record NW_020799097.1, on the reverse strand, counting down.
TTGGATTTTATTGTGATATTGTATAGGAATAAAGCAGGGTTTTTTTAAGTAATCATAGAATGGCTGATACTAAACATGTCACAGAATTAAATGCAAATTCTCCCCAACAGAACATGTAAATCATAAAAATAGTCAAAAATATATTAAAAATTATAGTTCTGTCATGCACATTATATATAAAAATGCATGCTTTCTGGCAATGTCTTTTAAAATTGGTGACAGTGGCTAGTCCTGAGGAAGGGTTTGATAGAAAGAAAAATAGTTATAAATTTAAAAACTCATAAGGCCTTGAAAAATGAAACTGACAACAAAATAATAAAGAATTAATATTTAAAGATAGGTAAGAGTGTGTGAGTATAAAAACCAAGTAATAAATGCAGAACTTTGAAGAATTTTTAACAAAAACTGTCAGAGCAGCACACATCCCTTTATCGTCAAGCTGTTAAGTGGATGCGAATAATTTCTGTGGGTACATAGAATGACACATAGCAAGGGAACCACTGCCATAAAATATGCCAGTGTTTGTAAGAAAACTTACGAACCAAAGCAGAGCCAGTTTCAGACGGGGAGTTCAGTTAGCCCAATATCCTGTTTCCAACACTTATTCACAAGCAGAAATCTAAGTAGGAATAAAACTAGGAAAAACATATATATATATATATATATATATATATATATATAAATTTGTGTGCGGATATATATATATACACACTTTCTTGTGTGTTCTCCTAGACTCTGATTTTTTCCAGGCTGGTGGACAGGCTTACTCATTCATTGTGGAAATCACCAGGAAACTATAACAGACATACAAGTTAAAGCAGTTACTTAAAGAAAGAATCATTAATTCTGAAGGATGATGCTATGCAATTATCTAACCTATATAAATATATAATTTCGTATTTCATGTCTCTTTTTCTATATTTTTCCTGGTTCAAGGGAGTCTTTTTGTGCCCTAACCTCCCACTGATGACAGTGAAAGTTATCCTTTAAATTAAAATTATGTCAGCAGCTGAGTCAGCAAGCGGTCGGAAAGTGAAGGGAAGGATATAAGTCATAAAAATGAAAGTGAGAAAAAGGAATGAACTGGAGAGATAGGGTAGAATGTGACAATTCTTCACTACACTTCAAATTCACATTTGACTCATGTTTACATTTGCCCTGAATTAATTTTTTCTTTCCTAAACCTGAAACATTTAAAACATAGAATCTAGATTAAAAGTAAATACCAATCTGTTTAATGTCAATGAGGTTGAACTCACTATGCCAGATTTTTAAAGGAATAATAGGAGTGAGATAAGGTAATGAAGTAGCATAACAGAGAAAAAAATGGTTGGAATCAGGGAATGTCTATGATCTTCCGCAATTAAGCTTTTAGCCCACAGAGCCCAGCTGAGGAAGCTGGGTAGTAAAAAAGGAATAGTAAAATCTTCAAATTACTGATGCAGTGATAAAATGATAAATTTTACATCATAATACAGTGATAAAGTTTACCAGCAACTCTGACTACATCCCAGCTGGAAGACATTCCCTTCATCACAGCATGCCACATAAAAACTCATTTAAATGTCTATGCATAATTTGCCATCTGAAAGTTTTAACCAGCTGCTCAAAGATACACTTATATTCTCTTACCTCATTGATGCAAATAGATATTCTTCATCTTTTTTGACAAAGTTAGAGAAATTCTGTTTTTCCCTTCTAATGTTGTAATTATATTAGAGAGAAAATGGCCATTGAAGCTTTCATTCAGAATACTCTCAGACATTTAAAGCACAGTTCTTTAAGGATGGTTTATCTCTAGCAGATGCACTACTATAGACCTCTATCCTTCCAACCCACAAGCAATTAGGACATCCTTTTAACCAAATTACAGAACCAATCATTCACTCTGTAGTCCAATTAATTGTTTGAGGGGCTTACATGGATATGTATTTGTTTTTTCTTTCTGTACAGTTGAAAAGAGTCTTTCTGAAAGAACATTCATGAAATTGAAAGTGTAATATCGATTGTAACTTCAGTGAATTTGTAATTGGCTGATTTTGGCAGTCTTCAGCGATGCAGCAATATGCCTTAAGCCCTCATCTGAATTACTCTCCTCTCTGTGCCCTAGAATTTTTATTTAGAGATAGTGATGGAAGCCCAGGAAATGACAGAGCTGTAAAAAAAAAAAAAAAAAAAAAAAAAAAAAAAAAAAAAAAAAAAGCTGGGGTTATGCATAGGTTTGGAGCAGGAACAAGTACAAGGGAACATTTTTTTTCCTGCTCCAAAGCCATTTAGGGTTTTAACATTTATATTATGCTTCAGCATGTAAATTAACATGTAAAACAGGGGTTGCTTGTCTAAGGTGCTCCATCAAGAGTAATTTCCCTTGAAACATTGCCCCTGCAAAATATTCTGTGATCTGGTTACTTTTAGGCCATAGATCATAACTTGCCACCATCTGACAAATACGTTTTATAGTGTGTATATCAATAGAACACAAAGTTCAGATCAGACATTTTACCAGAGGGTCTGAAAGTACCTTGCAAACAGAAACTCAGCAAGCCACCTAACTTGTGTTATTATTTTACCCCAGCTGGGAGAGAAATATGGAGTAGCTGTATTGCTTGTGCATACAAAACTACAATGGTGTCATAAGCAAGATTTCTAAATATTGTTCCTTGGGTCCAAGCAGATGGCTACATTTTGGCCCTTTTGAGGATGTTTTTGTTTTACCCAATTTACATGGTATGCTCAATGTCTTGTGGTGCAGATCTGGATTAACACTGGCATATAGAAAAATTTGCAAAATACACTGTATAACTCAAAACTTCAAAGTTTATGAGCAGAAGACATGCTTTAGAGCATGCAAGATGTTATTTCCATCACATCCTAACACTTCACTGGGACTAGTGCTTACATTCCAATTGCATTTTTTGTGTCGCCTTCTTCCTTTTCTTCATTTTGCTCTGCAAGCCCCAGTTATTATAGTCAAGACCAAGAAAATCCAAATTGCATCTCAAGGTTTTAGGGGAAAGAATATGTATCTTCAAAAGATTTCTGCTTTCCTTCCTTTCTTTTTTAGAAGGACCAGACTTCTTAAAATTTCATGTAAATTGTTCTGTTGAAAAATAGTGAACTTCCTCACAAAACACAGAGATCAAATATACTAGCACTGCGATTCAGTAAAATGTGAAACCACCATCAGCTCTCAGATCACACCTCTGATCCTCATCCTTCATCTTTCCAGAGAAATGACCTAATGCTCATGAAAAATCTGGATTTTAAATTAAAATACATTATCTGAGTTTAATTCTGCTGTCCCTCAAGGCAGCTAACAACCAACTGTTGATGGTAATGTAATGGTCTGAACAACACTGCATTTAAACTTTTTCAATTGTCATAAATATTTCTTTAAGAATACATTAAAATGAGCACCCAGAATAAGATCTCCTCTAAAACTAGGCAATTGTTTTCTGAAGCCTTCATGTACAAATGAACACAAAATTCTACTAAAATAGACTTTTTTTTTTTTTTTTTTTTTTTTTTTTTTTTTTTTTTTTAATACTGCAAACTTGCTTAAAGTTTAAGACCATATTTAGACACCTGAAAGTACAAATACTACCCAAGAGAAGCTTTCATGAGGGAGTTCAGTAGTTAGTCATTTTGGAAAATCTCCCTTAACAATTTTTTGTTTCTTTATCTGTGCTTAATTTCTTCTAAATACATGCCTCTGTGCATTTCATTACAACTCATGCTCTTGACATGTTCTTATCAAGCTGAAAGAACAAGTGGAAAACCAAAGCAGATATTTAAGATAATAGAGAGGATAGAGGCTGATATAGGCATCTATTTTCTACTGAAGAGAGCCGGTAGTTAAATGAAATGATGCTATATATACATATTACCTAATCATGTGAAGGTTACTTTAGTAATAAACCAAAGTTATCTTTTTGTGTCCTTCATGGAGCAATGGACAACCTGTACACATCGCTCTACCTTTTGCTTTTTCTACACAGTACAGCTCTAGTGCATAGGGACACTTGCATTGTCAAGCGGGCTTGGGGTTCAGACTCACACAACAGCTCAAACTATGCTGAATGCATACACTGCATAAATCTTGGAGCCAGCCAGCTAGATCATCAAACTGTGAAACTTAAAAAGGAGGGAGAATAATGTGTGAAATGGTCCAGGATCCCATGATTTCAAAGTCACACGGTATTATTGAGCTCCAACCCTCTCTTGGACACAATTATGAAAATGTAAGACAAAGTCTTTTGTCTGTGATATGTCAGCACATCAAATTTCCTTCTGGGAGGATTCCCTTCTCAGTCCATCAGAAGATTTGGAAATATTTTTCTTGTCATATGTTTATTATCATTTCCTGAATGATTTCTCATATTCCTTGGGACTATCAGAAATGTGATATTACATAGCATAGGAAAACCTCTCAGGTGACTGGCTGATGTGTCTTGCTCACAAACTATGCTGCTTGCTGGATTTGATCTAGGGAGAAATTTTCTCCCTGATGAGATTGGCAAGGCTCCCAAACCAACTGGTATTATCTCTGCTTTCCTCTGCCTCATACAGCATAGCTCACCTAGCCAACTCCCTGCAAAATACTGCAGGGTTCTCTGATATCACAGATTCTTTGGTCTGTCTGGTCTTTCCTATTCCTTATCTTACAAGCTGCAATGGTTCTGACCTAATGAAGGCCCTTCTGGCCGTACTTCCTAAATTGTATGAACCCTTTAAAATACCAGTAGCATCTTCTCAATAGCATGCATTTCAAAGGAACCAGAGACAGAATTAAATCTCTTAAAACACAGGGAAATGGAACATTCTTCACAGGGGAAAAAAAAAAAAAAATGATAGAGGAATTCAACTGTAGATGTCTGAACAGTTGTTTTCAAAGAAGACACTACACAGACATGGAATTGTTCTCTTTTTCTTCATTCTACAAAATTGTGTTGGTTTTGGGTTCTTTTTCTGCATAGTTTGAATCTCTACAGCTGGATCTCTGTGGAAAAGAACACCATGACTGCTCCCAGTTAGACCTTTTCTCTTTGGACATTAAGCCCAACCTCACCAAGAAGACTTGTCCTAATTCAAACTCTTGACTATTCGTTACAAATTTGACAGGTTTTAGTGGTTTAGTTTCCTTAGGCTTTTGATTACACATTTCTTGTATACTTCAGATTACCATGTTATTTTTAAAAAATACTATTCAATGTGCTATGATTTTGGTTTTCCCCAAAGGTAACTAAACATCAAAACACACTGATTTTGCTGAGTTTTTTCTTCTCCTTGATATAGACTGAAATCATAGAGACTCTGTATTTCCTTAACAAATTATAGGGCTTTAAGTTGCTGTGTAATTTTAATTTAATTCAAGTAAAGACCCATTTACTGGGTTTTTTTTTTTAGTCGTTATATTACCTAATAGTATATTATCTTTTAAACTATTTAACATATCTTTCAATTTCTGAACTACTCCTTTTACACTCCTGCTTGTCAGCACTGAAATGTTTTCAAATCAAGGCATGCTAAACCCTCCCTCTTCCCACTCATGTTAAAACTTCAGAAAAAGTCAGGAGGTAGTCCTTCTCTGCCGCCTTCCCCTGTAAGCCACCACAAACCAAAATATTAGTGTGATTTGTCTCATTCTACATCCCCAATTTCAGCCTGAAACAATTATTCTGTAGATGATTTAAGTCTTGATAAAATGAAATTATTGCTAAAAGCATCATCACTGAATCCAACTAAAACATATAATCATAGCTTCTAACACAGTGTGTTTTTCTTGGCTGTGGAGAATGCTACTGCTGTCTTTCATTCTATTCTCCTTTGGAAGAAACGGAAACAAAACCGATTCCCTTTTGCTCTAGGCTAGTCACCTGCCTACAATATCTATACATGGACATTTTTTTTTCTGTCACATTGGCTTCTTATTCAACCATTTGTTTCTAACTATTTTTAAAAAGTTTTGTACATTCTGACAGAGCACTTTTAAATATAAAAGGGAAAAGTGAGGTGGATTAAAGAATCAAACTAATAAATACAAGTTAAAAATCCATTGCACAGAGAAACTGAATGGCTTATTAAAATGGCAAGAAATGACCTTGACCTCACATTTTAAAGTCTCTGCTACAGCTACATGCACTTTTATACTGGTAAAACTATTTCAGGAATGATGTTAGACAAGTATGAACCTTAGTACAGGTTCAGTCATTTTTGGATAGAAATGTTCATATCTGTCGATTATAAAAAAATTATATACATTTTACATGAGCAGTTCTTCTACATCTCAGGTATGAATGGATATACTAGTATTTGTATATTAATGGCATATAATGCTTTAGCTATGCCAGGCTAGTTTTCCATAACTAGAAAAGTTATGGTTGAGTACAGTTTATTCCAAGCCTGTGTTGTTCTTTCATATCTAAAATAATAGCAATTAATTTTAAAATTACTTTGTTTGAAAAATATTTGCTTCATAATAAATGATAATCATTTAAGAGAGATGCAATTTCTTCTCTTCCCACCCCCTTGTTCTAATCCCTTCATTCTTGAGAAACAATTTGACTAAATATTAGACCAATGACATTTTCTTTTCATTTCTTGAGAAAGGTAACTATTTTGTGACAATCCTTTATAAATTTTGAATATAGATGAGAACTCTAGTTTCACAGGCTAAATCTGAGTGTGGATACTTTATGGATAATTCATAATGGGTTTAACCGCACAGAACTCTGTGGTGTTAAATAGTCTCAGCTGGATTGTTAATTGGCTGTGGTTGGCACTGTAAGGAACCTCTTGGTATATTGTCTGAAATGTAATTCAGTTGTAATGAATTTAAAAGAAACTTTAATAGTTCTCTCAGTGTACAACCTTGACATGAGAGCCATTATACTTAGCAGATCATGAGTGAAGCTTCTTTGTCATCTTTGACATGACAAGAAAATAGTGGGGAGGGAAAGAAGAAGAGAGAAATAAGTTAGGAAACTCATGGTCTGATTGTCAGGAATTTGTGATGCCTGCTGCTCCCATAGAGTCCAGCAGAACATGCAAATGCTTTACACTTCTGAAAAAATCAGGCCATTTAGCCATTAAAAGCCAAAAGACACCAGACACTGAAAATACATTTACTTTCCAATTTTGCCTATACTAATAAAAATGACCTTTCAAAGCAGAGCAGGAGGGTCATGCTTATCACTTTTGCAGACTTGAGTAAAATTTTCCTATTTAATAGGACAATTTCCTGAAAAATGCTGTTCTAAGAATTATGTCACTTCAACTTCCTATGAAGAGTATACAGGGCTTGATTGGAGGCAATATCTGAGGGCAGCAGCTCATCCCCCATTACATTTATTGAAGCAAACTTCCTAGAACCTGTTCATTCATTGCTTTCTTCTAACATGTATTTGAGGGAAAACACAAGAACTCACGTTTCATACATTAAATAAATGTTTTAAGAAATTCAAAAAAGAAAAATTGTAGTTGCTAAATACCTGAGGGTAAAGGAAAGTATGGTAACGTTTCCACAGCTTTGCCTTACTAGAGGTAATTTTCTCTTTAACGCTTTCTGCCTCTTAAAATTTTTACAAAGAAAGCAAGTTGAAATTAATGATATATGAAACCCAAGAATCTGTACAGCATTAAGGCAATGCAACTATGAAGAAATCATGTAGGTGGGGGAAATTCCATCAACATTCTCTTTTGCATTAGAAATCACAGTATTTGCACATATCTCCAGAAACTCATAGTGCTGAACAACAAGTTACAATTCAAACAGTGAAAAAAGGATCCTGACATAAAAGATAGATATGGGAAATGTTCCATAAATGGATTATTTCTGATATCTGAAATGTACGAACCCCATCATCTAAATGTAAATATTAATTTATCTTTCCTTGGTATAACCCTGCCTCTGTACAATACTTCTATATATTTTCTGAACTTCAAGTGGGACTTGTACTTTCCAAGGAACAACTATTTAAAAAAACAGGCTTAGCTACATAACACTAATCAGAAAGAATAATCATTCTTTCTGATTCCTAACATGAATGTTATGATACGTTGAAATGACAGGAAACTAGGAAATATGAACAAAATTCATGTTCTTCCTGGTCCTAGGTATCATTTAAATTTGTATAACAACACTCACAACTTCAGATCTTGTAGATGAAGAAATAGAGGCAACAAATACAATGTTTTTTTCATGCACAAAAGGTAAAGTTACAATTTTGTCCAAGCTAGACCTTGTACACTTGTTTTGGAGTAGACCACCACACATGATTAAGAGAAACCTCCACGAGGATTAATAGCACATGATTTTGGTACAATTTACTATCTGGTTGTAGGGACAAGGAGGGACGACCTACCAAAACTGACTTCTTAGCTGTGGATTTTGGGTTATCACTTGAGACTGGTGGAAAGAATAGCTTTTCTGATCCTGCCCACACATGGGCACTGCATAGGTGAAAAGCTATTCTGTCCATCAACTTCTTCCTAGCAGGCTTGACCTAAGGCAGAGCAACAGCTCAGAGGATGTCACACTTCTGCTCTTGAGAAGTGAGAATCAGATTGGGAAAGTTTGGTGACTGCTCCTACATACCATGCCACTGGTAAGTCTACAGAACTGGTCTCTGTTCTCACAACACAGGCCACTACCCACAGACTTACACTGAAATCTTATTTCCAGCCAATTTGTTTACTGGAAACCCCATTATGCAGACTATTGGCAGTCCAATCTGACCTATAGCATATTGAAAATACAGCTGTGCAGATGTTAACAGTGGCAGCAGGCAACTCTACTTTAGAACAGTTTAAAGATGAAAAGCAGAACATGTGTGCTAAAGAAGTGCTAATAATTCCCATTTTTTTAATATTAAAGCAGCAGGTGGATGTCCTGCTCCATCTGGGTGCTGAGAGAATATCTAAAAATATATACTTTTCCACAAGTTTTATAAAACAGTTTCCATGAACTGAATTATTTTATTTGTTTTGTTAGCTGTATTCCTTCCAGAATAAAGTAAAGCTTTCCCTTTCATTTTACCATGAGATGGTTCCACACCACTATTACCTTATTTGTATGAAAGCCAATAGTGATCTTTCTGCATGGAAAAAGAGGTCCTGGAGAGAATGGTTATCACTTGCTTTCTGAATGAAAGTGAAAGGGAAAAAAAATAGCTCCATCTGTTACCAAGAACATGTAGATTAGATATTAGGAAAAGGGTTGTACCTATAAAGTTGGTGAAATGTTACAAAGGTCTTCAGGTTAGGCTATAGGATCTCTTGTCTGTTAGATCTGCAGAGTGGGTTACTTAAACATCTGCCATAGATAGCTTATTTATAGTCACTTCTGCTCCATGCAGGGACACAGGAAGGAAAGCCAGTTAGGTGTTCTTTTATGCTCAATGTCTCTGTGATTCTCTGCTCCTATTTTCTAAAAAAAAAAACCCACACCAAAAAAAACACCACCAAAAAAACCCTAAAAACCCCTGTTGCAATTCAAGAAAGAAATAAAGCCAGTACTCAGAAGATATATGTGAGGTAAATTATTAATATAGCCATTTAATTAAACTACATCTCCACCACAGCAAGATCTAATTCATGCTGAATCACAGGTTAAAACAACCCCAAAGAGAGAGGATAGATAGTATTTTCATAATTTCCATATACTTTTCAGTACCATTTTGGAACAATATGCAATGAAGAAATCTCAAGTTCAGGCATAAATTGTGGCAAAATGTTAGAAGAATAATGATGAAAGAAAAAAATCAACCAAAGAGAAATAATCTGTTTAAATATGATCTTAGATGTTTGAGAGATTGTGAGGTTTTTTATTTCTTTCAATGTAATCTCAAGAAATAAACACTGCTGATAAATCAGTGAACTTAAAACTAAATGTAAGATCCTTAAAAATTAGTTGGGGGATTTTCAACATGTGTTTTTAACATATCTTGCTTGGAACCAAACTTACAGTTCCTGGCCGCTGGGAAAAAACACATGTAAATTTACTACAGTATCTTCTCGGACAACTTGAATACAGTCCAACTAAAATCACTCAGTTCTGGAGACAAAGTAATGTCATAAAACTATTTACACAACAATATCAAACTTTATATGGAGGAAAACCATACACCCACTTTATTTGCAGTGATTCCTATGATTCCCAAGTGTTACAGAAACTTACTAAAGGGAAAAAAATAAAAAGAGATATTTGTCTTTATGTTCTTGGGTTTTTACATCTTCATTTATCTTGTTGCTTTTGGAAATCTAATTTGCAACACGTTGATAATTGTCCATATTTTCTCTGAGGATCATAGTTTCCTGCAACGATTCTAAACAGAATACAGAGGTTTGGGTTTTTTTGTCAGACTTGATGAATCTAGGTTGAATTTTGTAGCAAGTAGTTTGATAAAATCAGTTTCATGAACAATATCCTAGCAGTGCAGATGAGATGTAAAGTGATAACCAGATAATTTAAGTTGAGGACAACCGTCCACCATTTAACAAATTATATTTTAATACATTCTAAATCAACTTACCGTAGAATATCTTGGAACTTTGATTTGGAAGAAAAAAAGGTGAAGATGGTTGCCTCCATGGTTGTTAAGCACATTTTAAAAGTTCCAGTAAGAAAGAGATGGGTCTCATGAGAATGATAGTGTTATTCTCTCACCTAATTTTAGCTATTTATTATAACTATTCAATTCCCTACAAGGAGTACTGTACCTCTGATGGTACAAAAATCCCTCAGGCATCCTAGGAGAGACAGCAAGCTCTCTCATCTTGAAATACTAGGAATCACAGTGATGCACTTGAACTAGATGCCCAACTTTTAAGCAGTTAAAGTGAAATGATATGAATTCACTCCTCAGTGACCTTAGTTCCACACCAAGTAACTTGTTATCACAGCTCTACAAAATCTTATTCTGACACAAAGTATTTGATAAACAGTACATTGATAACTGAAAGGAAGCACATGTCCCTAGTGTTGAAAATCTGTAGCATGATGTAATGTGATTTTAAAAAACCTCTTGAACAAAGGTACAGAAGCATGACAGCTTGCTCTTTTAAAAAAACCAACCAAACAAACAACAACAACAAAAAAAACCCAATAAAAAATACTTTGCTTATCAAAGGACAAGGCAAACTATAGGAGAGATGGATTTTTGTATTATCTATACATGATGAAGGTTCAAAAAAAATTAGAATGACATTACATATTCAGTGACATGGGAATCTGTTTAGGCTGATGGTTCTGGTTAGGAATGATGACTTTTGGAAGGCACTTTTGGCTTCACATATAAAAATTTTATAATTAAGTGCAGGAGGAGATGGGAATTAAGGCCTGCGTGTGAGGTAAAGAGTTGTCACAGGTAGAAAAACATGCATGAGAAATGAGTGGAGCTGGAGTGAACAGAAGAGGGAGGCTCAAATCCACAGGGATTCTTAAGGTTAAATAGGAAAGAGCAGAGAAAGAGGACAGCAAAACTCAGAGAGAGAACTGCAGGTGAAGGAAGAAAAAAATCAGAGATAACACAAGGAAGAAAGGAAAGAAAAAGTGAGAAAAATAAATAGAAATCTTTATTAGATATGTAATGTACTTGAGGAAGGCCAGAAATTAAGAGAACAGGAGTAACAAAAATATAAAAGGCAGGAGAATTAGCTTTTTTATTTTCTGCAACAGCAGTGGACTGGATTTGGTGGACCATCATCTCTTTGGTTGTCCCTACTCAAGTAAAAATAATCAACAGGCAAATGTTTTTCCCCAGATGCTGTGGGCCAAAGTAACAAAGCTTAACTCCCTCGGCTCTTCTGGAGTAACCACCAAAACTTCAGACAACTGAGACTTCCATCCTTTTCTTTCAGTTTTGCCTGTATACAGTTTATTTGTTATGCAGTGTCTTTTCACCGCAGTTCCTGGAACACCCTGGCGTTTCAGGTGGCAGAGTAGGTTAGAGTTCAAGAGGCCAGGCCTCCAACACAGCCTCTTGTTTATAGGGGGCCATAACTTTTCCATCACTTGAGGCCTAATTTTGAAAACAGCTTTGTAAATAAATTATAACATAAAATAAATAATTCTGAATCCATATTTTACTGTTATTGCTAGCTCTTATTGTTTTGGGCAAAGCAGGCCTAATAATTATCATGACAGAAGGTAGAATCAGAAAGGCGGATTTTGTTTATAAACACAAGAGAAATACCTCTCTGAAGAGAAATTGGACTCAGAACATAAGCAAAGTAATTAATTTTAAATTAGAATAAATAACTGCTTTACCTAAGAAAGGGGATATAAACCATAAACATTTAATAGTTTTCTCTGTTAGTAAATCTTCCTTGAGGGATTCTCAGTACAGATTGTGTACAATCAAGAGTGTTTTATGTAGTGTAATGAGATCTCAGAAGACAACTGATGAGGATGTTTTTTGGTCGTTGTTTTGACTCAGATATGTTATAATATTTTTTTTAATATAAGTAATTATGCAGTAAGCAATTATGCACAATTGTTTGTTTATGTTGTATACAAAAACTTTTTAAACTTCCTTAAATCCCTGAAGTCTGAACAAAGGGTTAAACTCACTATAACAGAAGCATGTTTTTCCTAACTTTTTTCTTGTTTAAAATTCCCCATAAAAGTTCTAATACAGAATTCTTACAACCAAATTTTCATCTTCCCTTTATTTTCTGTTCTTGCTATTGCAAAAAGTTAACAGGTAGTATTGTTTATTTTGTTTGGTTTGGGATTTTTAATATGTAGATTCTTTCTAAAAAATATCACTCTTCAGATTTCTTAATTTATGGGACATTATGCATATATAAAAGCTTAGTCATAGAAAAGCATCATTGCCAGAAATAATGAGAATTATGGCAAACTCAGCAGTGAATGGTTACTGGAAAGTTGGAGAGCATGTTGGATTAACACTTGCAGCCACCACTCCAGCAAGCTCATCTGTGTGACAGTCACTTGCAGCAAAGCAATTTTAGAGCCTGGACTTTCCCTGTATTAAAGGATTGCTTTCTCATTAGGATCAGGATATTCTTAGTAGAACAGTTGATATATTGTGTCAGAACAGTTCCTATCAACATTAAGAGGGCAAGTTTTTAAAGTTCTAAGAATTTTCAAAGTGTTTTATAGTCAGGGCAGGTATCACAGTAGCTCACAACAATGCAGCAAAGGATCTAATTTCAAAGCCATCTCTTACAGCCTCCCCTTTTTAGGATTACAGTGAAAGAGTAACTACTGACATTATGCAGCCTGTCTGTCTTTGGGGGGATAAAAGCAGATTTTTTTGCATCACGTAGTGATGAGCCTGCATCAGAATTTTCCTTTTCCTGTTGTTCACTAGTTTCTACAGTGCTACTCGCAGAAAAAGATCATCATCTTTGCTATTTCAGACAGGTACTGCTAAAATTAGGCTGTACTGCTTGCGCATGATACTCACTGGTTCCCACCTATTTTCCTACATATGTGTAAAGTGCTAGTTTTGAAGTACAAAACACACAGTCCATGTTTAGGTTTTGATGTTACATATGCTTATGTACACATAACAATTAATAAACATACCTCATGTCCTGATTCTTCACAGTCTGATGAACATATGACTAGCACAGATAGGAAAATTATTTTAAATTATTGCTGAGAGATTTTCTGGTCACTCAGGCTCAAGAAAATTGAACTCAAGGCTGAAGAGATTTAGGAAAGAAATATTAGGAAAGAAAGATGTGCAAGGGAACAGAGCGATTATTTTAGCTGAGGACACTGGGAGAGTTTGGCTTATTCGACCTAACGAAAAGAAAACCAAGTGTGGAAACAGACATAAAATACATATATTTATGTAACAACACTAAGGAGGGAGAAGAATCGTTTAAGTTCTCATACCAATGTGAAAACAAATGTGTATTGGATTTTCATGACAAGGTTTTGGTAGTGGAGGGGCTACAGGCGTGGCTTCTGTAAGAAGTTGCTAGAAGCTTCCTCTATGTCCAATGAAGCCAGTGCCAGCTGGCTCCAAGTTGGACCTGCTGCTGGCCAAGGCTGAGCCCATCAGCGATGGTGGTAGCACCTCTGTGCTAATGGAGCAGATCTCCACTTGCAGCCCGGGGAGGGCCCCACGCTGGAGCAGGTGGATGTGCCCGGAGGAGCCTGTGATCCTGTGGGAAGCCCACGCTGAAGAGGATCCTGGCAAGACCTGTGGGCACATGGAGAGAGGAGCCCACGCTGGAGCAGGTTTGCTGGCAGGACTTGTGACCCCGTGGGGGACCCGCGCTGGAGCAGTCTGTTCCTGAAGGGACTGAACCCCATGGGAGGGACCCACAGTGGAGCAGTTCGTGAAGAACTGCAGCCTGTGGGAAGGACTCATGCTGGAGGAGTTCCTAGAGGACTATCTCCTGTGGGAGGGACCCCATGCTGGAGCACAGGAAGAGTGTGAGGAGTCCTCCCCTGAGAAGGAAGGAGCAGAAGAGACAAGGTGTGGTGAATGGACTGCAACTCCCATCCTTGGCACCCCTGTGACACCTGGAGGAGCTAGTCAGAGAAATAAAGAGTAAATTTAAGCCTGGGAAGAAGGGAGAGGTGGAGGAAAGGTATTTTTAAGATTTGGTTTTGTTTCTCATTACCCTACTCTGATATGATTGGTAATAAATTCAACTAATTTCCTCAAGCTGAGTTTGTTTTGCTCATGACAGTAATCAGTGAGTGATGTCCCTCTCCTTATCTCGATCCATGAGCCTTTCATTTTATTTTCTCTCCCCTGTCCAGTTGAGCAGAGGGAGTGATAGAGTGGCTTTGGATGGCACCTGGAGTCCACTCACCACAAAATGGTAATAAACTGACATCAAATATGTATAAACTGGAAATTAGAAAAAGCATTTTCCAGTTAGAAATAAACTTGGAAAAGAGAAGGGGAAGTGAATGAGGAAGCAGCAGATTGAGATAAGGCAAACAACTGCCAACATTTATTTTTTATCTTGCCTCAAAACATCGTGTCAATTTTGAAATAGCCTTGACCTGGAAAAAAATTGAACAGATCCAGAGATAGAGTGTAGACAACATTGAGCCCAGGAAAAATAAATTATTGCTTGGTGACCTAAAAAGAACTAAATAAGGTTATGTTAATTTCTGGCCTCAAGAAATATGTATTCAAATAATAAGAGCAGTTCACATTAATAAGAAGAATGATTTATGTATGTATCAGCCAAAGAACCTTACATCATTGCTTTATTAAACTGTTGTATATGGATTCTTTCTGATGTTCTGCCCGTCTGGGAGATATGCAGTTATGAGGAAGATAGAGAGGCATCTCATCCATCAGGTGGGAATCCATGGATCAAAGCATGGTTTCAGCAGAAGCATGCAGTCACTCTTCTAAAATAATAATGAATAATCATGTTTTCTTTGAGGTGTTTTAAAATGGAAACTTGGCAAATAGTAGCACAAAAGATACTATCAAGGGAGTAGGACTTACACTATTCAATGTTCCATGAGAACTAAACTGACACAAACACTGAAACATTTTCCTGTGATAAGAGAAAGGCCACAGAAATTGTCTTCCCCATCCATATTCTCCACCTTTCCACCTCTGCTCTTTTCCCTTGTTAATCAGTCTGTAGAGCAAATTGCATCCTGAGAGTAATGCATAGTGGCCGAGCTGCTCAGTATTTTCCTCCAAATTAAACAAACAATCTAAAGGCTAAGTCCCACATGCTTGTTTTTCTTTTTAATTCCAGGTTAGTTAAGTGTATTACACAATCTAAGGCAAGGTGACTCTATCAGGATTTCCCACACAGCTCTTTGTTTCTATACCAGAATAACTTAAAGACCAAAACATATAAGCCATTACTACTGACTGCTTAATGAATGAGAAGGTGTTTGTTGGGTTGTTGTTATTTAAAAAAAAAAAAAAAAAAAAAAAAAAAAAAAAAAAAAAATTCAGTGAAAAGGATATATGTTTGTCAGATGAGGTGGGTAATGTTACATTAATGAAGATTTCTTTATGACCTTATTAATTATGAGAATACTCATGCTTATTATTAAAATACAGATGAGAATTTGGAGAACAGTCAACAAATCACATTTAATGACTGTTTTAAAGTTTCTCTCCTACACATCCAAGCTAATTAAAACCTAAAAATATAATAGCAGAATAGTGATAATGTTGTTTTAGAACTCTGCTGGTGAGATTAAAGGGTCTATAGTGTTGTCTAACCTTCAGATATTAAACTAGAGACAGATTTTCAAAGAAATGTTAGTGATAAGCCTTCAAGTGAGTGGGACAATGCTGGAATAAAGATCAATGTGCCCCAAAGGACCATAACAGCATATGACGGCTGGAAGCCTTAAAGCTAATGAAAGATAAACTCTCAACAGAAGGCCTATTGAAGAAAGTAAAAGGTATAAAGAAAAAGCCAAGGCAGGAACAGAGTATATTCTGCAATAATAGTGAGGGAAAAGAAAAACTGAAAGAATGAGGCTGTGAAATCCAGCCTGATCTGACTTCTGAAAATGTCTCTCCTAGAACCAGCCTTTAAAAACAAAGAGCTTTGTTTCTGGTTTCCAGTAGATTATGTAAAGTCACTAAAAGTAACTTTAACTCTTCCTAATGTATTTCATAGATAGATTGGAGGTTGCTATTTAACTATCCTATGCATCATGGTATATTCCCTTCTGAATTTAGAAGATCATGGCTGAGTCTCAGGACTTTTGGGTTATGCGCCACATGCTACATTTAGGTGGGTGTTAGCTGTGATCCACCTCATTTCTGGTTTTCACTCACCAAATAGCTAAACTCCCTAGAGCCAAACAAACCAACAAACAAGACCTAAACAGTAGTATTTCTAGTATACATTTTCATATGGAGAAGAATTCAAAAGCCCTGAAGAGACATATAAATGTTCTCTTTTTTTTCTGTCTAGAATGCTTGTAGTCATTACTTTTGCCACTACATCCTTTACATTATAAGCACATATTAAAAATGGAAGAAAATGGAATAACTAATCCTCAGTAACATATTCCAGCAGTTCAAAAGACAAAGGGCCTTAATCTGGGCTTTGTAGCACTACTGAATACTCTTAGAAAATTCCCCAAGGTAGATGACGTAACTAGCTCATAAATTCAGAATTGCTGGCATATCCAAAATGAATTCATGGCAAGATTTTCAGAAGCATGAAAATACCACCACAGATACCACCATGTGCCTAATGGGATTTTAAAAAATCCGCCTAAACAACTGATTTTTTTCATTACCTTTTACTTCTGAATTCTATGTGAAATATACACTAAATATTCTATTAAGCATAAGGAGGAATTACAGACAGCTGGCATAAATTACCTCTTTTGCGTGCATAAAAACAATCAGCCTGCACTACAGAAACTTTTCAATTCTCTGCTTTCTCTACCAAACTGGACAAAATATTTTTAAGGAAGATGGCTCTCACCCTTAACAATGTCAAATAAGCATCTGACAATCAGCAACCAGTAAACTAGAAAGTTATTTATGGCAGCAAAGTTAATTCAGAAGTCTATGTTGGGAAAAATATCCCTTTCATCACTTCTATCCCCTGTAATTGAATTTATTTATCAGTTTTATAAAAATACATTGGTAGGAGGGTCAAAGCTTGCAAAGAGATAGCCCACTGCTTACAAGCTAATGGGACACAGCTGCAAAGGAAATAAAGCTGTGTGTAATTAAATTTTGTCTCCATGATTCCTTTCTTCCAAGTGCCATAGATACTGTTTTTGTATTGATGGAAAATAGAATAATTAAATAATTATTTTTAGCCCTAAGAAGTACAGATTTAGCAATCCTTCTCATCCACATCTTCAGTATAAATATTGTTCCAGTCCCACTTCATAGGGCTCTCATGGTTTAATAGGTCAGCCCCATTTTGGTCAGTGACAGGAGATTTGGAGCTGGTGGTAAGAGAAATATGCCTTCTCTAAGCTTAGTATTTACAGCACATGCAGATCTTAATTTTCAATTCAGCTCTAATTTCATAGCAGTTTTCTTTGTGAAATTGTTTAACACATACTTTCACAGTTCAGAGGGCTATGGTCAAATAACTGACCATTTTTACACTCTTAGCTAGTAATATATGTGCAGTAGTTGATAAATTTTATGTAGGAATGAAAGGAATATATTGAACTAAGTATTTCAAAATATTTTCTCATTTAAATTATTTTCATAGTGCATTGTGGCAAATAGACTAACTTGCTGGTATCAGTTCTCTACCATGTGAATATTGGTTATTTCAGTATTCTACAAATGACACTTTCCTCAGTGAGGATAAAATATCTAAAAATTATTTAAATTATGATCACTAAGTATGCTTTTTTAAGCAAAATGCTTCTTTCAAACAAAATGAACACATCTAACAACATCATGGAAAAGTATTAATGGAAGTTTACCTGATACATTGTGGAAAAATTACAATGAATATTTATTTAATTACAGGGAGCCAAAAGAATTTTAGTTTTCATTTTTTGGGTCTTTTGTGTGGTATTTTTTTAAAAAAACACCTTCCTGATGGGACTGGATAACAATTAGTACTTCTCTTGCATAAGAACTTGGATGGTAGAAATTAAAATTATAGGTCTATATGTTGAAGCAGTTGATGTCATTTTTACCTTTTCATCTTCTGTAGCTGCTAGTCCCTTTTCACATACAATTGACAGTGTAAGCACTGAATAGCTAGTCTCAGAAAATGGTGCCACAGGTTTTCTATTCCTACTGGGTTTTTTTTTTCCAAGCACTCAAAGAGGCAATCTCCATGTTCTCAAAGAGGAAAAAATTAAGACAGAAAAAGGAAACATTATTTATATCCTAGCAATTAAACCACCCAACCTTACATTCCAGATCTATGGAAATGGACCTTTTTAATATTGAGAAATAAGATATCTAGGGAGGGAGGGAGGGAGGGAGGAGAAATATATTGATGTAAGTAGCTCTAAGTCCTCTCTATAGAGATCTTTACTATGCTCAAACAGAATTAGATAAAGAAAAAAAAAACCCTGTAAAAATAACCCTGTTAGAAATTTACACATTAACATGGACTTGACCTTGAAATGTATTAATGGTTGCAGTACACTATAGCCATAGAATCTATTTCAAATAACATCAGAGATCCCTGTATATATTATAAAAGAAAGATCATATCTTCCAGTTTCTTCTTGTTCACCATTTCTCCAAGGAAGAGTAAAAAAATATTGCCTCTCATCAAGATCTTAGCCAAGCACTACTAATAAGGGAAAACAAAATGGAATCACAAACCTCTACTCTATCCTACTTATATTCTTCACTAAATTAGAATGGAATGGAATGGAATGGAATGGAATAGAATAGAATAGAATAGAATAGAATAGAATAGAATAGAATAGAATAGAATAGAATAGAATAGAATAGAATAGAATAGAATAGAATAGAATAGGATAGAACTGAACTATTTCACTTGGAAGTGACCTACAATGATCATCTAGTCCAACTGCCTGAACAGTTCAGGATTCACCAAAAATTAAAACATGTTATTGTCCAAATTGACAGGCTTGAGGAGATGGTTGATGCCACCTAAAAAGAAGGCCAAGTAGAAGTACTGGTCATCCACGCATTAAATTTTTAGCTAGTTCTTGACAGAGGTTCGGCCTGTGACAGTTCTCACTCTCCCAACTAAGGTTCAGTCACACCATGGGAGATAGCATGTGCCAAGGATAATTTGCTTAAAGGAGAGCAAACATTCCTGCACTGACCTAGTGGCAGTGAAAGTCCCTGACTTATTTACAGGTAGAGATGTTGATATGTAGCCTGGGTCATTCGTGCCTTTCAGACATACAGGCAGCACTGACTGTCCTGAGCTGCCATGGTAGTTTAGTTTCTTCTAGGTAGCCTTCATCAGGAGTCCTAAGATGTGAGGGCTAACTCTGTACAGTAGGTGAATACAGGGTTTGGCCTTCCTTAGTAGGCATTCAAAGAGCAGTTTTTCAGATTCAGTGATGCTGAACCTAGAGGTTTTCTCAACCTAAACGACACTGCTCATCTCTTTAAGCATCATAATTGTTTTACAAAAAATACAATTAAAGGCTTACAGTGATAAGCAGAGACAGCTCTGGGACAGGCTGGCAAGGTTATTTCTTCCTCCTATGCACACCAAGTCATCTGCAAAGACACCTGAGCTCCTGGCAAATCACATCCTGAACCATCACCATTTCCACAGGGCATTTTAACTGAATTGGTGACTGTTAAAATATTTCTGCAGATGCTTAAGATAGTGTTTCCGATAACATTGGTTTTCTCTGTCATACAGCATGGTGAAGCATAAAGAAACTATATATACTGTCAACAAATTCTCTACCATTCAGCAAAGAAAGCTTATTGTTTATTTGGTGTATTTAGCTCTCCTATGTCTTACTTTACATCTATTATCTCTACTACAGCTGGTTTATACAACACGTTATGGCTATTCTCTTCAAGTCTCTCTGGTTTGAGAATATTTCTTCTTGCTTTACTTCATGTGAAGTTTTTAATTTCTTCTGGTGATCTGAAGAATATCTTGCTAATTGTTTTTTATGGAGAGGAGAGGGGAGGGAAGGGAAGGGAAGGGAAGGGAAGGGAAGGGAAG
>NW_020799097.1:55606654-55638161 GCF_003259725.1 Athene cunicularia | reverse complement strand
TTTTTTTTTTCCAAGCACTCAAAGAGGCAATCTCCATGTTCTCAAAGAGGAAAGGAGAGGGAAGGGAAGGGAAGGGAAGGGAAGGGAAGGGATTTTTCTATACCCTTCACTTTTTGATGTTGCCTGCAACCTAGAAATCAAGACAGTTTATATATTTCTATTTAATATGAAAACAAAAGATGAAATTGGCGGAACTGTTAAACCCCATCTTACTAGTGCTGGTGCACTAGCAGCTACTCTTATATTTTATTAAAACCTTTTTGTTATTGTAGTTAAAAATAAAGAGACAAAAGACTTTTTAATATTTAACACAGAAATTAAAATGTTTAAATGAGACATGGCATATTTCAACTTACTGTGTAGTAATGGATCCTTGGAGTATGATTTTTCTTTCATGTGGTACATCAAAATGATAAGCAGTTACAAGATCTTTTATTCAAAAAATCTGTGTGTTCCATATTAATTTGCTATCCAATATAGATAAGGGGCAGGGAAAAAGAGGAATCTGTTCCACATAGAAAACGTACCTGAAGAAGAAAACATATTTTTACACAAACTAAGATCATTTTTATATATATATATATATATATATATACACATACATATATATATATATATATATAATTTTATGGTGGATTACTTACTTTATGTAAAACAACAGCTATATTCATTGTCACCATAACTCAGAAGCATAACTTCTGAGTCTGTACTGAAATTATACTGTAAGGCAATATGCTACGGATGGGGAGGATGGAAAAAAAGATACAAAAAACTTGTACAAATAAGCAGAGTCGAGAATCAGCTCTTCCTGCTCAGCAGCCTCTGAAAATCAAATGCACAAACCCATTAATCAGTAGGAGGCGTTATTACATAGATTTTGTTTTCTTTTATTCTTACCCTTTGCACATAAAAAGAACCACCTTTTAAGAGTCAAAAAGGTTAATGTAAAAGGTGATACAGAAGTTTTCAAGAATGATGGTGGTTTAGACTTTTGACCTGATAGATGCAGAACAATAAAGAACAGGAAGAATAATACTTGGAAGGGGGTCAAGCAGTTAAGTCTGTCTCTGTGCTGAAGGTATGAGAGACAATGTGTTCATGAAACAAGAGGAGGAGATCTAATGATCTTAAAATCTTGCTGACCTCCTACAAACTTCAGCTTTTGAATGTGTCACTGTAAGTGGCATATCAAATACAAGGCTATTTTGTTTGTAAAATATTTTGTGAAAAGACAAGCAAGCAAATACTTGTTTTACACAGCTACCTAAATTCTTTAAAGTGACATCATTTCCAAGAAGATATTACATGATTATTAAAGTATTGTTTGTTTTACCTAAGTAAATTGGAAGTAAACTTTTCTCTCCTTCGTGTAGAGTAACATCTCTGTTCTGTGAATAATCCTGAAGGCAGTGCAATGGACTACTGGTGGATGAAGGCAACACTGAACACAAATGAGCAAGGCAGGTTCTACATCAAAGATTCAACATTTCCTAAAACAAAGTAGTAGTTCTACTAACTACTGTTGTATTCCAGGGATGAATGCAGAAAACAGAAATCACCTTGCAAATACAAGAACATCTCCCATTTTTGTTCTGCCATGAACTTGGTGAAATTCATCAGGACACAATTGACTATCTGAGAAACTAATTTTGAGTAAGAAATTAATGAAAATATAGAAATTATTATTTCTTTACATCTCACTTTTTAAAATTGAAGTTTAACTGCAGTTTTTCTGAGCAGGGATAGTTTGACAAATGAAAATAAATCTGATGGACAGTAATGATTTCTGTTCATACTAAAGCAACCCTAAAATTTTTAGATAGAACTGGAGCAAAACCATATCCAAAATCATGATTGTAATTTTACATCCTGATCACAGGCTTTGCAAAGAATACAGATTTAGCTTAGCAGTCCTAAGTGCAGCAATAGAATATTAACTGCTTATTTTTCAAAATGTCTAAACAAGAAATTATGGAACAAATAATAAGAAAATAAAGTTGTGTTTGGTTATGAGAAAAAGCTGCATTAACCCAAGTGGAGATGATAACATTCCATCTTGCAAACTCTTTTTGTGTTATCTTTTTGTGTACTATATTTGTGACGCATAAAAATGCTATAGGGAGCCCTGCAAATATAAAAAGTGGAGATAGATATCAACTTCAGCCTGTATATGTCTGTTGATTTGAGATTCATAAATTGTTTTGGATTGTGTCTTGGTTTTGGATGGGATAGAGTTAATTTTCTTCCTAGTAGCTGTTATAGTGCTGGGTTTTGGATTTAGTATGAGAATAATGTTGATAACACACAGATGTTTTTAGCTGTTGCTAAGTAGCGTTTATACTAAGTCAAGGATTTTTCAGCTTCTCATGCCCTGCCAGCAGGAAGGTTGGACACAGCCAGGACAGCTGACCCAAACTAGCCAAAGGAATATTCCATACCATATGATATCATGCTCAGTATATAAATAAACAAGGGAGGAGTTTGCTGGGAGAGGTGGATTGCTGTTCTGGGACTGGCTGAGCATTGGTCAGTGGGTGGTGAACAATTGCATTGTGCGTGCATCACTTGTCTTTCTTGGATTTTATTTCACTCTCTTTTTATTACCTTCCTTTTCATTACTATTGTTATTGTTAATATTATTATCATCATCATTATTATTATCATTATTAGTATATTTTATTTCAATTATTAAACTGTTCTTACATCAACTCATGAGTTTTACTTTTTTTACCTTTTTGATTCTCCTCCCATCACACCAGGGGCTCTGGGAGGAGTGAACAAATGTCTGCATGGTGTTTAGTAGCCAGTTGGGGTTAAACCACAACAGATTGTTGGAGTAAGGAAGGGCTATGTTTAGCTTTAGCATGGGGCAGATGAGCAGCTTGAAAAGAGGGAGCAGCTTTTGCTTGAATATCTCTTATTTTTTCAGCAAATTATCTTTTTCTACCCATGTCTATAAGGTCTATTTTGGCCACAAAATGCTGTGTAAGTAGGTAGGAAAGGAAAATTCTCACTACGCCATACTGAGCACTCATTACAAAACCCCACATTTTCTTGTGGAAGAGAAGTTGCTACAATGAACCTTTATTTAACCCCCTACTTACCTCCCCACACTGAAGATACATAATATTCAATTACATTTTTGCCTCCAGTTATGTCAAGTTTTAAAAAGGATAATGAGATCTTAACAAGACTGGTTTCAAAATAGCTGCAAGTCATAACTTTTAAATGTTGGAACTTACTGTGCAATGTTCCAGACATCTTAAGTGAATAGTCCAAATGACTCAATAATAGGAACATTTCCAATATAAACCTTCAATGCATTCTAGGTGAGATGATTTGCAATTAAACCCCAAAGGATGCTATTTAACTTTTAAAAGGGTCCCCTACTTTCTTTTGGAATAAGATTGACATACATGCTTAATAGTTTCCCAAGCTCTGGTAATTAGATTGCCTTCTCTGAGTGTTTCAAGTCACAATTCATTATTTTAACATTTTAATTTATGAAAATCCTTTGTGTTTTCTTGTTTAGAAAATTTAGTGAAATAGAAGTCTTGGGAGTTCTGCTGTGCCTTAATTCACCATAACTTCCTAGCAGGTTTTGTTTTGTTTCATTTTTTTGTTTTGTTTTGTTTTGTTTTTTCTTTTCCTCATTTGTTTAGAAGTAGCTGGTTAGGTCCCTAAAATACAAGAAAATTCCCAGGCTAAGAGTCATTCTACATTTTTTCACCATAAAATATTATACAAAACACACACAAGTCTTATAGGCTCTCCATTTTCAGAAAGAATGTTGCTTCTGCACTGAATCTTAATTTCCTTTTTTACCTGAATTTAAGGCAAACATCCCATGGGGGTAAAGCGTTCGATAATTTTAGACAAGCTCCCATAGCTTAAAAAAAATCTTTCTGACCTGGTTCAATACTTCAAACATTTATTGTATTAACACCTATTTAAATGATACTACTTTTATGTCACAGTTGTGCAACCTCAAGTACTTATACAATCCACCTGAGGAAGGTCATAATAATGAGGCAGAAAATTAAGGACGTGGAGCATTCTCAAAGGCAGCCTTTTGCCCTAGAGTAGAAAAAGAGGGTATCCTTAAACTCTAAACTGGGAAATGTAAAGGCAAGGAATGTGGTACTCTTGCAATCTGACTTCACTTTGACCTCTTGGAAGCAGCAATAGGACTTGCATGATGAGGAAGCATGTGAGCCACACCTACGGCTCTCAGTGGTATGGACTCTGTGGACTCTGGATGGCTACTAACTTCAACTGATACACACACAAGCCCCAATACAATGCTGTATAGAGACAATAGCATCCGAATGGCAACAGCAAATTCCTGTTTTCAGGCTAGTAAGTCTTGCCTCCTATGTTTAGGATTGCACACCACCAACATATTATTTCTGATTTTAGGTCCAAGCTAATAACTGAATAACATAAACATATCAGTTTCAAGTAATGCTAGCTTCAGAGTACGGCTAATTAGCACTCCAGATCAGCAGAAACATCTATAAAATAATAGTGAATCTGGTAACATGCTCCACAGACCTTAACTCAGAACCTCTGAAATGCAGCACTGTTGCTTAACTACAGCTCATTCTTCAGGAAAGTTATTTGAAATCTACTTTGAATTAAGTAGGTGGGTATGACAATGCCAAAACAAACCACAAAACCGCTCAGTTACTAGAACAGCAATTAAAATGAGGGTTGGGATGGCCCATCAACACCTAAACAGGAAAAGAGAGCTGATGTTTAAGCACATTCCATGAAACACAGCAGCCATCAACAAGAAAAAATTACTTATTAGACTTACAGTCATTATCTTCATGTCTAAATTGACAGTATTTTTCTATTGATATAATAGAAAAGAAACCAAAAAAAGAAAACTAGAGATGCAGTCATTTATTCTGAGTTCTCCAAACAAAGAGTGAAAATAGGATAAAAATCCTTTTTCCTGTCCTCTTCTCCATCATATACACAGCAAAGGCATAAAAAACCTAAAGCCAAAACCAGCCTTCCGATCCAATTCTCATTCATTAGATTTACTGTCAAGAACGGCTGTCAAGACTGGCTCCCTTGTACACCGTGCATTACCTTTTTTTCTTAAATCCACTGAAACATTCACATTTCATCACCATGAACTTGCTATGTTTTCTAATTACTGTAAGATTCCACTTGTTCTGCTCTGTTGATGCTTTGCCAAAAATATAGCTGTTGTGCAAATTAATACTTATTGTGCTATCACTGAATAATGCAATGGTTCATGTACTTAGCAGTGGTTCAAAACATAAACTAGGCTCCTTAGCTAGAAGTGTGCATTTTATTTTAAAGACACAAGTTAAAGTAAACCTTAGACAACATTCACCTCCCTGTTTGATTAGAATTCTTTCTTTCATCTTTCACCTGTCTTTCTCCAGAATGGAAATGTGTTTCTCCCTGTTAATTCTGCTCAGTGTATCCTTGGATTCCTTACATGATTTTTGCTGCTTGTATCTGCACTAGACTGAAAAATTTTGCTGTCTTTTGACACAGATTACTGGAATACTGTGCAGAAGCTCCTCTGTGAGCCTCATAAATAGGAAACATTATCAGACAATGAGTGCCTGAAAGCTTGAAAATCAGCTTTGTAGCGTTGATGTCTAAGTTATGCAGTCATTAAGAAATAATACATCATTTTATAAATAATCATTGTGTAATATACATCCAAGAACTGCTGTGAATGTTTGTCAAATAAAGGCAACAGTTTAAGAATTAGACCGATACCAATGGTTTGAGAAGAAGTATGATCATTGCAATCTGTCAGCAGATGATTTATTCTATTAAAATAGGCCATATACTAACATAAGTATTTATGCAGCTACTTAAAAAAATACACCCAAAATACATAACTGAATTCACTAATTTCAAGAAATATTTTGTTTATTACTACCATCATTAGGGTGGAAAACAGAAGTGAACAAAAAGGCATCCTTAACCTGTGACAGCTAATAAATCCAACAGTGCAGTCTGTTGAACTGACTATGAAACCCCATGATTAGACAAGCAAGCAGCAAGCTCAAGGGATAAGAAAGGAAGTGGTTGTTAACGAAAAGTGTTATCACTTTATTATTGCTTCTGGAAAGAACAGAAGTCATTTGTCTTTCCAAACGCAATCTCTATAAATAATGAAGGATGTTCTGTAACGGGGATAATAAACTGTCAGTTGCATCTTTATGGCAGCAAGACACATATCAGGATTGGCCTTGTGGAAATATAACTATGTAGAACAGCAATAAATATTGTTCCACATGTTCTTGTGATCTATTATTCTTATTTTTAATTGCTACAAACAACTGCAACACAGAACAGAAGGAGAGCTTTGGCATTCAACAGAGGTTTGGGAGCCCTCTGTGCTTTCCAGGGTTTTGGTTGCAGGATTTATACAACCCCATACCTTCTGCAGAAGTACTCCACTTTATTCGCAGGGACTGGTCCTTTCATTTTCCTGAGAAGCTGATTTTTGTCTCTCTGTCCATACAAGTACGACCGTGTAGCATCTGTCAAGCACTATTGTGGTTTTTACAGTGACACCACATGAAGGCACTCATTCCCTGACATACAGTTTTACAATGAGAGAATATACTTTCTCTACACAGGGACAAAACCACCCAGAAAGATTTCTAAGTAGACTCTGAGACAGGATGCAGACTTTCTGAGGTAGCTGGTCACTTATCTTGTCATAGTTCAAATCCCCATAATCCAAGTAAAGTAATCGTTGATTCTATTGACTTCAGAAAGATCAGTTCCTGAGTGGGATTTAGGCATTGTCCGTATGGCTTTATATAAAAAATAAAATGTATAAATATCATTTTTACTCTGTCTTCACATACAGCTTCAGTAGGCTCATCAGCCAGAGATGGACCGCAGACTGAAAACAGGCATCTGAATCACACCCAAAGCACTATAAGGTGAATAAGAAAGGTGAATAAGAGAAGCATTCATCAAATATGTTTATCTCATGGGTGGAAGCAGTAGCAAGTAGGCTGAGAATCTCTGAGAGCACCAATTTTGGAGGGAATACCACAGTATCACCCGAGCAAATTCTGTGCTAATGCTGCCAAGGCTTCACGTTCACTTATATTATGCTTTGCTGGTCGGTCTATATTCACTAAAAATTGTGATCCATACAAAGAGAAACAAATGCCACATACAGGTATAAGGGGTAAGCGATAGTAATCTCCAATTAGGAATGGAAAATATCCTCTCTGAGAGACTGGGTCAGGAAATAACTTCAGGGGAAAACATATAACTGGAATGCTGACCATTTTATGAGAACTCAAATGACCAAATTTATCCAAAGCAAAATATAAAAAAAAATAGATATTATCATCTCAAATGGCTAAAAGAAAGCATGTATATATTCACTATGTAATAGAAAGAATAGAATGGAAAAATATAACAGAAGAATAATAGTCTGGTGGTATAGAAACATAGAATCTAGAATAGTTTAGGTTGGAATGGACCTTCAGAGGTCATCTAGAACAACCCTTCCTGCAACAATCAAGGACTCCTTCAACTAGATCAGGTTGCTTAGAGCCCCATCCAACCTGATCTTGAATGTTTCCTGGGATGGGGCTTCTACCACCACTCTGGGCAACCTGTTCCAGTGTTTCACCACCCACATTGTAAAAAATTTCTTTGTTATATCTAGTCTAAATCTACCCTCTCTTAATTTAAAACCATTACCCCTTGTTCTATCACTACAAATCCTACTAAAAGTCTGTCCCATCTTTCTTGTAAGCCCCCTTTAAGTACTGAAAGTCCACAGTAAGGTCTCCCCAGAGAGCAGGAGATGACACAAAGTGCATGTGCCTTAGATCTCACCACAAGGCATGAGTGGTAGATAGTTTTCTGCATTCCTACTCTGGTAACACACTAAAGGTTTTATGTCTCTGTATTGCTAATCAAAGAAATTGAGATGCTTCTAAGTACAGACTGCTATAAAACTGAAAAATAAAGTATTACTATAATTAATGGAAGATTTTACCTGTCATTACTGTGGGATAATTTAAACCAGACTATTATGCATGTATATTTCAGACAGTAATCAGCAAAACCACTGATTTTAAATATTTTATGTCAACATGCATATTTAATACACATAGAAAACATTGTATCTCCTATAACAACTGTAGCAAACAATTCATAAGGAATCACTGTATTTTTTTCTTCTGTATCTATTTTCTTCTCTCCCAATCAGACCTCTCTAGTCTGCCCATAACCAGTCACTGATGCTCCATCCTAACTCTAATATAAAGTTCACTTCTCTTTGCCCAAAGAATTTCAGTTCTATCCTATATATTTATATTTTGCAGTGGGCATTGTGAAGGCCTGATACCAGATTCCTGGAATAAAGTTATGTTAAGCATAGTGAAAAAAAAGAAGCAGTAGGGGAGCACAGGCTTCCTGATCCTTCTGTTAAGTTTCAACCTTACTCTGGTGCCAGGACATGATCCTGAGGTCATGATCCAGGTTTTGCTTTGTACAAGGGACTTGAACCAAAACACCAGGTGTTCCCATTAGATATGAAAATCTTTCAGCTGCATTCAATCTTTATTTCCCGTTTTGCATCAGCAGACTTGCCTTGCTAGAGGCTGGGATTGAAGGGCAGCTTGCACATAGCAAAGAAACATACTCTTATTTTAATTTGTGCTGAGAGATACTGTTCTCAAGTAATGGGAGAGAAGGGTGCCTCTTAACAGAGCAAACATCTTTAATTATGTCTAGCCTGTCTCTCCTGACATCCAGCTTTTCCTACCAGATGCCCTACTCTAATTTCACATGCTTGCCTGTGTTTCATTCAGACCTTTATCATTAAGGGGAATATATGATGTTTGCCTCTGGATGTTCTATCATTGCTGTATTAATTGCTGTGTTATAGTGGCATATCATTATATTGATGGACTGGCAGGTGGATCATGCTGCACTCGAGGGGCTATTGCAGTTTGGTAGCTGAAATTTCCAGCTTTGTGAATAAAAGGAAACCATGTTTCTGGGAGCTATTAAGAACTAAAATTAGCAAAAATGAGGTCGTGAGAAAGCAGACTCTGGGGGAGGCTTTTTTTTTTTTTCTCTAACAGCGAGTTCTATCAAGTCAGAGGTGCCACAAGGAATAGTGATGCATGAGCGATGGCTGGAGTCTGCTGAAAAGACAATCTAAAAGTCACTTCTTACTTACCTACTGCTCAAAGTGAGAAGGCCATTCAGGGGAAGGCTGGGAAGGACATTGTATCTTCAGTTATTAAGGATATCTATTAATTTGCCTCTAGATATAGGTCATCTTATCAACAGTATTTATGTTATTTGTTAAAATTCTGACCTTCCATATATAACTAGTTTTCTAGGTTGTCGTTTATTTCTGATGCTAACCAACTTTTATTTCTAGTAATATTTTAAACTACATCACAAATCTATTACTAATTTTCAATAATGACACAAGTCTGTATAGTATAAATTCTATATCTATACGCATTAAATAAAAAAAAAAAAAAAAAAAAAAAGATATACCAGTGGAATGAATCTTAAGATTGCAAAAGCAAGTGCTCAGACATTAGGTAGTGCCAATATTAAGGTTGCCTGAGAAGTATTCCTTCCAATCCCTTATATTTATGAATCATTAAACAGTTTGTGATTACTTGATCATTCAATACATGGGATGCAACATTCACTTTGTTAACAGAGATTCAGTATTTCTGTTTATCAATGTTAATTCAATGAGAGGCTTTGTACATCTTTGTACATATCATTCAAATCCTGAACTAAGGACAACATAATTAATTTCTTCAAGGTTTTTCCTTAGGTAATGTCTTTCTCACATTTTAATACTTTCTACATATTGAAAAAATTCAATCTTCAGAACACTTCTGCAGGGCGAGATAAGGTGCACTTCTCTACTTAATAGATACTTGCCAGACTAGCCGGAACTGTCCCTGAAGCTTATATGTCCTATGCAGATATGGCTGGGCTCCTGTGGACAGAAAAAGTAAAAATAAATATCACATGACTCTACAATTAATGTCAGGGGAATGAATTAAATTTGCATAGGCTATAGTCATAATGCTGGCATATCCTAACTTTTAAGAATCTGATTTAATGAGACTAATACTTGCTTTTGGAAGTAATTTCCTTTTTTTTTTTTTTTTTTTTAAATGAAAAATCTCAGAATTGTATCTTGTGGGGTTATATTTACTCTCTGCATGAGTCATCTTCAAGGATGTGATCTTTAGATCTATAACACAACCCTCTAATCATTTCAAAGCTAAATGATTAAAAAATGGAGGATTCAATTGCTGACAGCATTTTTTTTTTGAACTATTTGTAAGCAATGTGGACCTGTCACTAAAGAGGGTACAGATACTTGCTTTATCAGAATTGTAACCATTAGCAAATAAAAATGTTGAGACTCAAGATTCACATTTTTCTCTGCAAAGTCTGTACAGAGGCACAGCTAGAAATTTCTGTCTAGATCTGCTAGAGGGTGTGTGTGTGTGTGTGTGTGTGTGCGCGCGCGCTGACAAGATCTTGAGGAACTGGGAAAAATTAATCAGTAGAATATCTTTGAATATTTTTAACATTATCTATTTTTTCCTTTTTCCCTGTATTTTCCTAAACTTTTCCTTTTGCCTTTCTCCTGATTCTGACACTGCTTCTTCTCTCAGATCTACAGCATGACTTCGGTCTTTGCCAACTTCTGGCTATTGACTCAAAAAAGTCAGAAGTTAACCCAGATTTAAAGAAAAAACCCAACCAAATCAACGAAAGTGCCAAAGGCAGATGCTCAGCTTCTGAAACAGACGCGATCTTTAGTTTCACTTGACACAATCATCCTTATGTTCTGATGAAATTTCAGCTTACCTATTTTAAGCATGGCAAAACAGATCCTGGCACTCAGGATCTCAGAATGAATTGTGAAACCTTGACACCTGATTATGCACTGAAATACTAGGTTTTTGTAGTAGAATAAAATAACCCCTCAATTTCAGCATTTCTCTGTCTGGTGGAGCCCACTCTCTCTCTGACATTAGCTTATCATTATAAATTAAAAACTTTCCACTTCCAAAACCCTTTACTATTACTACAAATTTATCACTACCACAGTGGCAGATGGCAAGTGGTCTGAAGTCTTCCCAGCCATGTCAATGCTGAAATCTCTCTCTCTGTCTGAACTCAACAACATATTTCATCAGAGAAAGCCAAGGAGCAAACATCAATAGGAAAAGTCTGTGTGGAATGCTTAGAAAAGTGTGCAAATCCCACTGTGTTTTGCAGGACGGATAGCACTTAAGCTTGAAGGTTGTAGGATGTCAAGACTCCTCTCACAGGGCGTGGATCCTGAGAAGACTCGTGTATGTATTTAACTTGATGCATTCTGAGTAGTCCCAGCTGCTTAAAATAAAACACAAGCCCTGAGCAGAGCTCAGACCTGTCAGTCTGCAAATAATACTGAAAGCCTATGGATATTATATAGTTGATGCCCCTTATCACAAAGCCTATTTAAACTCCAAATTCAAACAGCGTTGGTGAACATGACAGTCTTTCTGCCATGTCCCCACTGGGAAAAAAAACAATCATGGAATGGCAGTTTGTGTAGAAAAAATTAAATGACATTTTCATAGGAAAACCCAATTTCCTAGCTGCAGGATGTGTTAGGATGTGCAAACAATCTAATCTGCTGGACATTAAGTAGTTTCAAAGCTTCACAGCTCCAGGAATGTGAGGAAAGAACTCCCCAGAAAGCGAAAGAAAAGTTTTCAAGACAGAAACGAAGAACATGATTGCTTTTCATGCTTATTTCTTAATTAAAAAACAAACAAAAAAAACCCAAAACAAAACAAAAAAACCCAAAGAGGTCAAATCAAGCCCAGATTCAAAGCAGTGTGTGGCTACACATTAATCTCAGTAGACCTTATATAAATTTATGAAATAAATAGGTGGACCTGCTAGGGGCACATGCTGAAGAAAAACCAGCCTGTGTGAAGCTGAGGAGTCAAGAAATATGACTCTGTGTTAAAAGCCTGTTGGTGCTCATTTTTATTGATACGTGTTTCAGGCATAAAATTTAGGTTAGGTATGTTGCTGATTAAGGAGATGAGGTTGTAAAAGTGTCCCATGGTCTGAAATGTGCTGCACCAGGCAGAGCTCAAGAACTAGGCGCACCAGCTCTGTGGCGAGTCCATAGACATCATAAAGTATGAATGTGGTTATTCACATAATGCCACGTGTGATGCAAGTTGCAGAAGACATTCATTATCAGCTTCATGTGAAACCATACTTGCCATTTTTTGTTTTATTTATGCTTATAAATAATAACATGTCCCATTTTAAAGCTCAAGATACTTCTAGAAAGTTGCTTAAAAAAAAAAAAAAAAAAAAAAAAAAAAAGTAAATAACTGCTGTACTGAGGATCCACTGTATAGTACAACATAGATTAATGTGTTTCTGTGGCAAACTTCACCAAGCCCTGAACCATTCAGGGAACTATGGGTAAATGAGCTTTTTTCATTTGTAGTCTGCCTCACAATTCAGTAATTACAATCTCTTTCAGACTAAAGGAAGTAAAAATAAATTTCAGAACAGAATATATCTCAATCAAAATATTTCTTCAATCAATATTCTTCTGTCTTTCTTGCAGTCCCTCAGACTGCAACATCTATTAGTATTTGGAAGGAGAAACAGCTTTATAGGTATGCAGATGTCAATCCAGTACTTAGTATAATCCAATATGTACACTTGTTGACAAGGCATAAGAGCACAGTTAGAAATCACGAAAGCAAAGACAAGCATACTTTACATCCCAGAGCAGTCAGATTCTGGTTTAATTAAGCAACAGTCATAGGAAAGGCAAGGCAAATCAACTAATAATCCCCCCCAAAAGGTGAAAACATTTTAGAAGGTAATTTTGTCTGTAAGATTAACAAAACTCAGCAAATTTAATGTTTTATAAATTTACATGCTTCATGACAAACTAAGATTATTATCTTTTGTAGTCATATTACAGAGGCAGAATTCACATTAAAGATTATAAATGCATAAATCTAAGTTTGTACACAAATACATGTAGGACCTACAGAATTTTGCTTGCAATGACTTAGACTTATTATTTTGGCAAAAATGATACTACCATTCTGAAATGCTGGGGTTTCAACCCCAAGCCCCAAATTAAGGTTGACATATGGGTGATTCCCACAGCCCTTCACAAAGGGGGGGTCAGTTTACCTTTAGGCTTCCCTCCAGGGTGCGGCCGGCCTTGCAGGGAGAGCCATTGGGTAAATGAGCCCCAGGTGTCTGCATTAAGTAACCAAAGGTCAGGTGTCCCAGTGAGGGATAAAAGCTGGGACCCCTTGCAGGCAGGGGCAGTGTCTGTCTGTGAGGTGGATGTCCTGTGCAGAGTTCTCTGTTGGGGAAGGACCTCCTGCCTCCCTGGGATTGGGCTCCAGTCAGGTCTGGCTTCTGTAAATGTGGCCTCTGTAGAAATTCATTATGTGGTTTCCTTGGTCTTATGTATTTGGCTTGTTGTCTCCTGTCCCTTCTGTGGGAGACTGCATTTCACAATTTATTCCAGCCATTGTTGGTTGTGTGGTGTCATTATTGGGGTCAGTTGGATTGATGTCAGTTATGTGTAACCTGACTGACTTGTTTGTACCCCCAGTGCTCACCCATGTACTGACCCTTTTGTATCAAAAACAGTCTGGTTATTGGTTGATCTTTATGCTGGCTGTGTCCTTTATGCTAGGCCTAATAATTGGCAAAACACATTCAGACAGAAGAACAGCATGGGGTACAGTGA
The DNA here is from genome assembly GCF_003259725.1 of Athene cunicularia. NCBI lineage: Eukaryota > Metazoa > Chordata > Aves > Strigiformes > Strigidae > Athene > Athene cunicularia. The sequence goes on along the minus strand of NW_020799097.1, from coordinate 55,624,330 downwards.
GTGTTCTTACAGATCAGAAAAAATGAAGAAGAGCTACAGAGGAAGTATGTATTGAGAAAAAAAAATTAAAAGGGAGAGTATTGGGATATGGGAAGAAAGGCTTTCCTTTCTTGCCACAGGACCAGCAAGTGTTGAGAAAAAATGATCTTGCACACCCAAATAATGTGTTATATAATTGCAGTCATGTATCACAGAGGAAACTCAGTCATTTCCCCTCAATGCTATGCTATCATCTCTTACAGACTAGTCCCTTGCTCACAGTTTGTATGATGGACATTTGGGATAAATACACTCAAGGGGGAAAAAACAGTGTTTCCAGTGATAATGCTGAGCTGCTTATACCACCTTGCAATTTGTGGCAGAATTTCTCAGGAATTCAGATGTTACTATCTAGAATTAAACTAGACTGCTGAGAGGACTGATCAACACAAAAGACAGCCTTATGAAGCAACACTGGCTTGGCAGTGTAAGTGCACAAATTATTAATTGTTACAGGAAAAGTAATATCTACTTCTTCATATAGATGAGTACATTTGATTCCTAATTCAAAAGCAATGCTTGGGAGCATAGTCTTCTCCATAAACTGACTTCAGAAATGACAGGTGATTTGAGACAAAACTCTCATTAGGAACAAAACTGTTGTCTGAAAAGACTGGTATCCTTTTATAAGACCTTGTTTGTACACACACAGATACAGGCACACATACAACCATTATGAGGGGTAAAAAGCAAAACCCTGATGCTTGCTTTCATATAAATTAGTATGAAACTTGTTTCAACTAACTATAGGCTACATTTTGAATAGACTGCCAGAAACACAGTTTCAGTTAAGAAAACTTCCCCTCAGCAAGCCGTTAAATGCATTTTACTATGTGGTGTTACATTAGTGACCACAAAGCTGTAGAGTCCCAGATCCTGAGGGAGGTGAGAAAAGAAAGTAATAGGGTACAGACCCTGGACTTTCAGCCAGCAGATTTCAGTTTATTCAGGAAACTGGTAGGTTGAATCCCACAGGAGATGGCTCTGAAGGGCAAAGGAACTCATGAAAGTTGGCAGAGATTTGAGGACAGCATCCTGAGAGTGTAAGAACAATCCATCCCAATGCTTAGGAGAACAAGAAGATGTAGCAGGAGACTGGATTGGCTAAGGAGGGGACTCATGGTAGAGCTCCAATGCAGAAAGACAGCATACAGCAGGACTAATCAGGGACAGGCTACAAAGCAGAAATTCAGAGCCACTTTCTGAGCATGAAGGGATGGTGTTGGGAAAGTCAAAGCTCAAGTAATGTTAAGACATTCAAGGGACATCAAGGGCAAACCTTATACTATGTTAAAATTAGAACTGATAAAAATTAGTACTAAAAATGTAGGTCTGTGGCTTATTTCTGACTAGGGTAAGTGATTTAATAATAGTGGACACAGATAAGGGTGAGGTGTCTGTGTTTAATGAAAGGATTCAAGGAGGACAAGACAAACTAGCAGTGAATGAGGGTCAAATCACAGATTGTTTTAAGAGAGCTCAAGCCATGAAAATCCATGGCACCAAATGGGTTGCACTCAATAGTGCTGAGCAAACTGGTTGATGGCCTCTAATATCTTCAAAAGGCTGTGGAGACTGAAAGAGGTTCCTGATGACTGGAGGAAGATAAATGTTATATCCATCATCAATGAAGGCTAAAAAGGTGATCTCGGGCATTAATGACAAATCAACTTCAGGTACAGTACCGGAGAAAGTCATGGAACTGGAACAAGTCCTTCTGAAACAGATTTCTGGGCACACGAAGGAGAAGGTGACCATCCAGCAAGAATTTACCAAGGGTAAATCATGACTGACAAATCTGGTTGCCTTCTACAGTAAAATTACTGGATATCTGGACAAGAGGAAAGCAGTGGAAATCATTTATCTCAACTTTAGGAAAGCTCTTGGCATTGTCTCCCACAATATTTTTGTATCCAAGGTAGGACATTGAGATTTGGATGGATAGATATCCAGGATGAGTAAAAAATCTGGTTGCACTCAAACCATAGTGGTTAATGGGTCATTCTCTATCTAGAGCCTGATAGCAGTGGAATACCACATGGGTATGTCCTGGAACCCTACCCTTTTTAACAACCTGGTCAATGACCTGAAGGAGGCAACAGAGTGGGTGCTTATCAGGCTCGCAGATGAAACTAAATTGGAGGAACTAGTCTATATATATGAGGTTGGGGCTGCCATTCAGGGCAATCTAGGGAGTCTACAGAAATAGACCAACAGTATGTTTGTGAAATTCCACAACCACATGTGAATTCTTGTCCCTGGGAAAGAGGAGCCCTGTCAACTAGTCTGGAGCAGGCCAGACATGGGAGCAGCTCTACAGGGAAGGCTCTGGGACTCTGGTGCACAGGGAGCTGTGAATGAGCCTGCAGCACCTGATCAGCAGGACTATAGCCTGTCCATCAAGGGATGGGATTATTCTATTGTTGTCAGCATTCAGGAGACTATATTTAGATATTGCATCAGGTTTTGAGCCTCCAACTACAGAAAAGACAGTGATAAATCAGTGTGAGTTTAGTGGGAGACCCCCAAGCTGGTTACTGCTGGAGCAGTTGCTCTTCAATGAGATACTAGACTAGACTAGAATAGACTGTTTCAGTTGGAAGGGACCTACAACAACCATCTAATCCAAGTGCCTGACCAGTTCAGGGCTGACCAAAAGTTAAATGTTATTAAGGGTATTGTCCAAATGCCTCTTAAACATTGACAGGCTTGGGCCATCAACCCCCTCACCAGGAAGCCTGTTCCAGGATTTGACCATGGTAGATGCCTTGTAACTTCCCAAAACAAAGGTGATAAATGATAGTAAAGATATTTAGTAAAAATAGGGGGGGGGGGAGCCAAGCCCCTCTGAACTGAGGTATGTCTCAAACACTCGCAAGTAATGAAATTATAGTCACAGGGTGAATAATGTGAAGTCTGGAGCTGATAAGGTTACCTGGATGGTGTGAGATGCAGCTGGAGGAGGGAGCTCTGTGGAGACAGACCGGTTCTGCTCTGGTGCGTCTTGTAAAGTTTCAAGGGCCATCTGCCTGATGAATGACCTTTGCTTCATTATCCACAAAATGCATGTTAAAATTGACACTCCTGCATATGCTAATGAAGATTAACAAGATCATGCTAGTTACATCATCCCATGAAACATCTCACTCCTCCTCATATATGTGATACATAGATATGTAGATCGACCTAGGGGAGGAACCCAAGGAAATTGTGTATAAATTGAGGTGGGGGGGAGGAGTGAAAAAAAGAAGTGAAAAAGTGAGGAAAATGGATGCATCCTTGAACCTTCATCAACAGGAACAGTGCAGGAACCTGGACTAGTGATCTCTATTTCTACCTCTCTCTGTCTCTCAATTTATTTTTTTTCCCCTTTTTCCTTATTATCATAATGTAACACAAGACATACCATATCGCTTGTCATAATTTGTTATATACTTAGGCAATTATCATGCATCCAGTTAATACATTGTGGTAAATGAATAAATGTCTGTCTATGTATGGACTTTGAGATTTGTCTCACCGCTGTCCACTACATTGCAGACTTATGAATCTAAGTCACTTGTCTCCCTCATCTGAGAGTGACATGAAAGGCTTCCTAATGTGCAGTCTAAACCTCCCCCGGCACACCTTTGAACCATTCCCATAAGTCCTGTCACTGGATACTAAGGAGAAGAGATCAACACTTCCCTTTCCACTTCTCCTCATCAGGAAGCTGTAGAGAGCAATGAGGTTGCCCTTCAGACTCATTTTCTCCAAACTAGATAAGCCCAAAGTCCTTATCTGCCTCCACAGGACATGCCTTCCAGCCCTTTCACCAGCTTTGTTGCCCTCCTCTGGAAACATCCAAGGATCCTCGCATCCTTCTTAAACTGTGAGGCCCAGAACTGCACGCAATACTCAAGCTGCGGCCACACCAACACTGAATACTGTGGGATAATCACCTCTTTTGACAGCTGGTTATGCTGTGTTTGATGTACTCCAGGATGTGGGTTGCCCTCTTGGCTGCCAGAGCACACTGCTGACTCATATTGAACCTGCTGTCAATCAGTATCCCCAGATCCTTTTCTGCAGGGCTGCTCTCCAGCCACTCATCTCCCAGTTTATACTTGTGCCTGGCGTTACTCTGTCCTAGGTGTAGAATCCATTTTGACTTTTTAATCCCATTAATCGTATCCCAATACTTTATCTGTCTACATACTTCTGCAAGGTCTCTTGTCCCTCAGGAGAGTCAACAGCACCTCTCAGTTTGGTATTGTCAGCAAACTTGTTAATGGTGTTTTCAGCTCCTGCATCTAGAACGTTGATAAATGTGTGGAACAGAACTGGGCCTAGAATTGAACCCTGTGGAACACCACTGGTGACTGGTCACCAACCAGATGTATCCCCATTCACTACAACCCTGTGAACCCTGCCATTCAGCCAGTTCACCCTGCATACCGTGAACCCACTCATCCCACAGCTAGATAACTTGTCCAGAATCATGCTGTGAGAGACAATATCAAAAGTCTTACTAAAATCCATAAAAATTACATCCACCTCCTTCCCTTCATCCACTAGGGATGACCTTATATAAGGTTTCTATGATAAGGGTGACCTTATCATAGAAAAATATCAAATTAATTAACTGGGCCTGATGATTGTATTGTTGTTTAAATGCCTTTCAATAGTACCCAGTATAATCTTCATAATTTTTTTCCAGAAACTGAGGTTAGAGTAACAGATCTGTAGTTCCCTGGGTCTTCCTTCACACCTTTTTTGTAGATTGGAAAAACATCGACTATTTTCCAGTCATCAGGGACCTCCCTAGACCTTTGGTAGATGATCAAGAGGGGCCCTGTCATAATATCTACTAGTTCCTTCGGGACACTGGGATGAATCCCATCAGGCCCCACAGACTTGTGAACATTCAGCTGATACTGTTGGTCCCAGAAAGAAAGTATAGGGACAGGCTGGCTCAGCCTGGGGCAAAGATGGATCCAGGGGGCTGTCAACAACCCCAGGTACCTGCAGAGAGGTGGTTGAGAAGAGGGAGCCAGAGAGACAAGGGGCATCAGTTGGATCAAGAAAAAGAGATTGAGACAGGGCTTAAGGAAAAGGCTGATGGAGCAGAGGTGCAGGTTGCCCAAGAAGGTTGTGCTGGCTTTGTCCCTCCTGGGGGCTATTGTAGAGATGCAAGCTTTAGAAACTCAAGAACCCCACTAAGGACCATTTGCTAATTTGAAATTGTGATATACTAAACTGGCATGCTAATAACGAATGTCTGTGATGACGAATAGTTTAAAGACATGCTCAGAACTTTGTCTAATACACAAGTACACTTTCAGTTATATTCTGCTACGTCTGAAGGTGCAGGAGAAAGCACTATTTACTTCCACAAAAGAAGATGGATAACTCTCAAGTTGGTATAGTGAAATCTTTCAAACCAAGAAGCTCTCTTAGTCTGCAGTGGGAGTAAATAAACAAAGATGACTGAATGTCTTAAACTCCATTTCACATTGCTAGTCTTTGGATGAGGTGTTTACTCCGACAGCTTTTGTTATAATGGAAGTATTTTACTCCAGAACTAAAGTTTTTATCTTTCCATAATGTCGTGAATAAAATAAAATCTAAACTTTTGCTATGACTACAGGAATATGATTGCACTGATATCTGTGCTTTTCTACATAGAACATCACAGCTCAGGAAAAATAAACTGAAGGGAAAATTAAGAACTCCAGCTGTACGGAAGAGAGCATATAAAGAACACTGATGACTTAGAGATATCATTATAGAAGCAGCAGTGTAAAAAAAGAAACTTGTAACATTCATATTTAATTAACAAAGCGACATTGTACCTCAGTTGTGATAAACTAATTGACTTAACTCACTTGCCTAAGCACTATCCAGGACTTATTCTTAGCTGTGGAAGAACTCTAGGTTCAGCTGTGAAACAATGCAAACTCAGAAGGTCTCCAAGTATGAGATTTCAAATTGTTAATACTGAAAAATGCATTGCTACCACGTAGTACATATTTCACATAGTCTTAAACAGCAACTAAAATAATTGGATTTCTACTACTTAATTAAGATAACTTTATGGTGCAGGTCCCTCTGGAGTCCCAATATTTCTGAGCAAAAACTGTCAAAATGTTTTCCATTCCAAATGTCCATAGCACAGGCTAGGATCGGGGAAATTTATCTTTCAAAGATTTCTGTGAATTATTACAGAATTATATTACAAAAGAAAGTACTGAAGTAATTTCCTCATATAGTAAAGTCATGAAGTGTCACTGCAATTCCAGTTTCAAGCTCTGTCAGGCATGATTCCAGCATATATGCCCAGATGCCACACTTGAGTTTAAAATGAGTCTTTCTGAATTCTCATTTGTGATTCCTTTTTGAACCTAAAATGTAAAACCTTTCTTTCCAATATTGGTTTAACAGATTGCTTTTGCAACTGTTTCTTACAGGTCAATTTAATTTTTAATTATTACATGGATATAATAAGCATTTTTTTTTTCTAAAAACATGTCTGGTATCAGACAATTAATCAGTCAAATTGCTGTGAGGGTATGACAAGTGTGGGCTATTCTACTCCTTTTAAAAGTTGAAGGATAAACAAGGGTGAGTTCACAAACTTTTGGCAAGGACTCTCTCTAGCATAAATCAGAGCCATTTTGGTACTGAAGACGCCATGGACTTGCCTAGGGTCATCAATCCTCCCAGGAATTTTGAGTCCATCCATGCACTTGTGGAAAAAAATGATGACATAAACATACAACTCAAAGATATTTTTATTTGCAATACACTTAACATGCCTCACTGGGTCAGGACACTATGTTGGCTGGGGCTATAAACCGGTAATTGGAAAGGCGAAAGATGGTAAAGGTACTTATAGCATGAACATGAAATACTACAGAACAGTATGGATTTTTTATTGAGGTTATTTACCCATATTTCTTCATTGTTCACTCTCAATTACTGAGAGGATATGATAATTATGGGGAAGTTGCTTTTCAGCCTTTTTAATAAGAAGAGGATTTTGCATGGGTAGTTTTTAAATTATTAGCACTGTACATACATGTTGATGCATTTTCTTCTGTGAAAATTAGGAGTTCTGCAATCAAAAACATACCTAGGAGGCCTTTTTACTATTTATAGAAATGCTTGAGGAACACTAGTTTTCTGATTGATGAGTAGAACTTTGAAAGTTAACTCAGTTATGAAGATGTGGTGGGATACTAGCAGGCAGAAAATGTTGGCTGAAATAATAGATTCATACAGTTCAATGCTGGCTATGACTTTAAAATAATATATTCTGAACCTCGGGATGTCATAAATAATTTGTTTTCACCAAGTTACCTTCCAGTCTCTCAGTTACTGGTGCTTGATAAAGAATTAGATGCCTTTAACTAAAGCACAGTTTCTGACATATCCCCAGTTTTGAACTGGAGAAATGAGAAATGGGACTCTATGATGTCCCTTGATTTATTTTTTTTTCTGCTTTTCCCATTTATACAGTCCATCTAGCCATTAAAAATATTTTTTCCCACTTTTGAATTTGTCTGGCTCCAGTTTCTAGACATTGTGGTTTTTTCTCTCCTAGATTAAAGACATTTTCCTGATGAGAAAATGGCTAGAGAGAACAATCTAGCAGATCCGAACACTGAAAAGCACTTTCTCCATTATATTCACATCATAGAAAGAACATATTTTTGGAGAGTCATTTGTGTGAACCAGCACAGGCAGGACGCAAGAACAGCCACAAAACCATGGATGAAATGTAAAGAGTAAATTTATTTTCATTACCTTGCAACTGGGGTATCCCTGAAGCTGTACCTGGGCAAAGGGACACATGCAGGGAAGAAGGCACTGCGGAGCTCGGTCCTTACTAGAGGATCACTGAACCTGCTGGTTTTGCCTGTATCTTAGGGATTCGTGCAGGTGTAGTTTACTGATGTGCTTTGAGCTTTCCCACAGCAGGGCAGGAATCACAAGCATGTCTGATAGGGTCCTTCTAAGTTTATCACAGGCCTGTGTTACCTAAACACAGATGTTCTACTTGTCCAACACATGAGTCTAAACCACAACTAGTATGATATATGTGTTTTTCTACACCCAGCTACAAGTCACTGGAGTGTGTTTACAATCCTCCTCACCAATCTCCTGTTATTTTCCCACAGTGATAAAATTCTTCACATCAATGGGGCAATTCCTTGGTGGAGACACTACTTACAAACAGCATCTTTCTATTGCATTCCTATTTGTCTTTATTTTGGTACTTAACAATTGAAATCAAATGATGGAGAGTTTTAAGTATCTCACTGAAATATTCTCCAATTCTTTAATTATTTCCATAACTTCACTGCAGTTTTTACTTTCCCTTTAAAAACTCTGGACCCCTACATTTTATAAAATAATTTGCTAGTAACTTCACAATGTCTCATACTGATTGAAACTACCTCGTACTCTCACCTCCATTTTTATATAATAATTTAGAACTTACTCACTTATGTTTCCCCAATATCATGTGCAGGGTTCATGCTTTTTCTTTACTTATTATTAAGCCTTTCTTCTTTTCAGAGCCATGATACTGATACATTATCTAAATACATTTGCTATAAACTGTAGCAAGAAGTCTAATGTTTGAAAGGAGCTAGACTAGCAAGTGATCAGGAGAACTATATGACCCATTCTCACTGTAAATTTGCCACTGTAGTAATCTTTGTGTCAACTTGCAAGTTAGTTTTGATTTTGTATTTCTTCTAGACCATTGATGAAGATGTTGAGTAGCATTAGACCTGATACTACATACAGCGCATATAGAAAACAAATAGCTCCATTACATTATAATGCTATTTCAGTTCTTGTAACTTATCAATCCACTCTGGTTAAATGAACGCTTAGTTAATACTTCATGTGGTTCTGAATGACAGTGTTAATTTTACATAGCTAATGTGTAGAACTCGGGTACTTAAGAAAAAATATCTACAAATGACTACATGTACACGGTTATGTTTTTCAAATGATAAATTGCGTTAGGCTTGTTTTAGTCATGATAAAAACTCCCTATTGACTCATTTTTAATTTGGCACATATTGCCCATCGAGGTCCTTTTAACAAATGTTGCTCTTCAGCCAGTTCCCAGGCAGCACTGGTGAATGTTCCTCTCACTTTGCACATCTCCTTTCTGAATTTCATGACATTTCTTCTGTCCCAGACTTCCCTCTGGATGAAGTCTCTAGCACTCAGCATGCCAACTGCTCCCCCTAAGTTAGTCTAAAACTGTCAGATTCCCACTTCTCTGCAGCTGAAATTATTCAGTAGTCTTTTATCTTTTCAGACTTTACAAGAAATACATTGTTATAAAGACAATTATTTTTAATTATTCTGTTTACTATGCTTAACTGGAATACTGAGATAAAGCCTTAAGGAAAAACAAGAAACTCTAGGAGCACCACAGCAGAGGAAGATAGAGCCTTTGAGAAAAAAAAAAAAAAAAAAAAAAAAAAAAAAAAAAAAAAAAAAAAAAAAAAAAAAAAAAAAAGTATTTAAAATATAACTTTTTAGGTAACCATTCTTGAATAAAGTTTGAAGTTATTATCAGAGGGTCTAAAGTGACTAATATAGTGTTCTAAGCATTTTTTTGTGCACAGATGTGAAAGGATAAAGAGTATATGCAATGGAAACTTTTATGAAAATGAGTAATTTCAGTATCACTGAACTTTTCCAATCAAAGCAGGATTGAAACCTCTTTGTTTTATACTTTCTTGACGAAAATTATACTCCCCATTTACTGCTGAAGATACAAATGAGTTTTCTGAGTTACCTCTTTCTATGTTATTCTTCAGACCTCACTGACTATCCAAGAGAAAACCATCTTAAAAATCATATTGATTTGAAATTCATTGTTTTTTCTATTCTTTCAGTTACACTGACTGTGGTTTACCACACCCTTTAGAATTCACTACAGCAATGGAATTTCCTTCCTTTAACTGTCTGTGAATTTGAAAAAGTCAATATATGAGAGCAATCCCATAGAACTCAGTTTGAACTGACCTTATCCCATTCTAACAGCCATCAGCACATCTACAGGAATAAGCACTGTTACAATGAAGAAAAATAACTTTAGCCCCTTTCCATTTTCAAAGTTCCCACCCAGCAAAACATACCGGTATGCATTAAACATTAAGCACATGTTTCAATCTCTCCACAGCCGTATAAGCATTTAAGAGTGTGCTTTGCTTAAGTGCTGCTTAAATCAGACTGACAGCAATTTGACTTAAGCATACGCTTAACTGCTTTACTGGGTTGGGATGGGATGCAATGAGATACCTAATGTGTTTAAGACTGGAAATGGGCTGCATATAGAGTAAAGGCAATGTGATACTATCACAGAGAGTTTGGGATCTGCCCAGACTCCACCATGTGCTTCCATTACTTCACTGTTGTTGCCATTTAGTTTCCAGTTCACCACAGCATCTAGGCAAATGGCTTTCCATAAAACAGGTGTAAGAGGGGCACAGGTTACATCCCCTTCTGTATTACTTAAAAAAAAGACTAATGGTGAATTCAGGTCTTAACTGGGTCCAAAAATCTGGATTCTGAAAGAAGGACTTCATAGAGATGTGTTCTTTGGGAAAATATAGAAAACAGCTACCGTGGTAAAACTGGTCAAAACTTAGTATGTTCATCCAATGCCGACTTCTTCTATTTTGGTTTTTAAATCTGCCTTTTTGGTCTAAATTGGGATTTCTGCAGAAATACAAATGGGAAACTTTATTATATTTTTTAAGAATTAGGACTTCATTTCTTTTAATTTTTATAAAACTTAATTAATTAGTTACCCCATCTTTTGAAGATCTGAGTCCTTCATAGCAAAACAGAGGGCAGAAGAGGGCTTTTAGGACTTTGAAACTCTATGCCACATATATAGAAAATGGCTTCAAGAACAGCTCTTCCCATGTTTCTTAGATCAACAGGGAACCCAGGAGTGCTGGAATTCACGGCCATGAAGTGATTTGCTAACACAAACCCCTGAAGCAAAGAGCTCACAAGCATGCACAATACCTGCCCCAGACACTGTCTACATATTATGAGTGATGTCCAGAGAACTACACCATCAATGCACTTGTAGTCCCACAGCTTGGCAAACTCATTTGTTAGGTTTCATTGGACCTCTTCTCATGCTTTGCAGGAAACTCACAGGTACAAAAAAGAATATTTTTACAATATATGTTGCTTTCTCACAAACCAACATATTTCATAGAAAAAGAAATTGTTGTAAGGCTTCTAGCAAGCTTTAATCCTCAGGAGAAAACCTTGCTACTCACCTTAATAGTGGCAGCTGTCCAAGAGAAGAATAAGATATACATGTTTGCAATGGGTTGAGACAATGGCACTTAAGCATAGCAGTAATTCAGGGAATAAAACACTGACAATATGCATCTCTGAATTACATCATCTTTAACCTACAACAAAAGTGATTTCCGTGAGTAAAGCAAGGTGCCACTCCTTGTTCTTGAAGAAAAAGTCAACATGGCCCTATCTGTCACCACAAACACTTGAACTCCTCTGCCTTCTCTGGAGGGAATTATGGCTACAGCTCAGCTGCCTGTACCACCATAAATTCTGACAAGGTCATGCACATCAGTAAATACTGATTCTTACAGGTCAGGTGGACAGAGTGCCTGAACTCACTTACTCTAGAAGGCACTCTGCACAATGAAGAATTCAAGATAAAACACTCTTGTGCAATACCGTGAAATAGTAGAAACTGTCTAACAATGTATTTGTAATAGGTAATAGGCATTTGATAATTTAATTTTAGCTTCTTGATTTTTGCTACGCTGTATAGGAGATATTCTGCTGTGTACATCCCACCATTCGCTCAGCAGCGCTGGTGTAATTTCTCACCAGGAAATATACTTTGAATGATATTGTTGTTTTAAATCTACCCTTCACCATGTCTCCTGCAGGGATTAATATGAGAATACCACAGAAAGATCATCAACAACCTTTGCTTTCATGCTGGAAGCAGACACCTATATCAACTGGTGTTAGCAGGTGGACAAATACGTCGGAAGGTCTACATGGTTTCAGGGTTCACAAAAGTTTATAGAACCAGGGATTGCTAGCAAATGTTTTACTACCATTGGATGATATTAAATCAGATGGAAACATTTGCTTTTTGCTAACTCCTGGAGAAGCAGCCAAGAGCCTTGACTGTACTAATAGCAAAGCCATCTCCTACTCCTACTCTGGATATTCTGTTGTCTCTTTCAGGAACAAAGTTAGCTAAGCACCTGCCCACCGCTGAGGCAGCCTTGCCACAGGACACAGCCTCAGCTGGGCAGTGAGGTCGGGGAGCTGGCAGTGCCGCAGTCACTGCAGAAGGGCACACGCTAGGACTGACACAAGGAGATCAGCCAGCTCTGCGGGCAGAGCGCCATAGCTCAGGAGCAGGGTGGGAGACCAGCAACACATTCAGTCAAATGCAAAGGGTGCGATAAACCCCCGAGCCCTGTGTGGTTTCTAACACTGAATCTCATTCGAAATCAATGACCTGATTTCAAATCAGGTCAGGTAGAAACCACCTCTGTGGCGCTGTCGCAGCTGCCTCTGCCCTCCCCATGATCCCAGCTTCCCCTCCACAGCCTCTGGCAGGTATACAACTGCCTGATGGAAAACGCAGCTCCTGCTTGGGGATCCTCAGATGTGCCACCATCAGTCACGGGGAAGAGCACCCCAAAATGGCTGCACTCTTCAGCAGCTCATGGTTTAATATCACTCGAAGTGGAGCGCCTTTTTCCTCTACCACCCATTGCTCAGCACTGAAAAGTGCTCCCTGTTCCCTATTCAGCTCACAGACTGTGCATCACCTTTCAGGACTTTTTCTGTTGACTGTGACTGACAGCAGTGTGAAGATTAGGCAGCCTTTTAATCTTTTACTAGCCATGATTACTATCAGTGGAGTAAAAGAGCAATTGCCTGGCAGTGCATGTTGCAGACCAGTAAAAGGTTTTCAGAGCAGAAGGCAGTCATATACTAAGTTAAAACTCCAGCCTATTCAAGTGCATGATGCCTCCCTTTGAAAACTGCATAACTTAATAATAGTTTCCTGGAGGATTTTTCATGAGCCGTTATGACAAAAAGACCCATCTCCTACATTACTCTACAAAAAGGAAAATAAATAAATAAAAAAGGAAAGAGAGAAAAAGGTTCAACTATTTCTTCTAAATTTACAAACCTGATCATAATACTTTTTAGATTAAACATTTCAATATCTTTTCTTATCTGGGAGACTTTAATTTGTATTTAAACAGATGAGACAATCTGAATGAACAACTAATTTCCAGAAAACTGGAACATCTCGCTAGTATTCAGCAACTACCTGAAATGTTTTCAACATCGGGAACGCTCTCACAGAGATACTTACACAGCTCTGACAGTATATGAGCAGAAATTATTTTGATTTAAGAATACAAAAAGAATTCATTTTCCCCTTACATAGGCACGAGGAATACTAATAGCACTGATGTTACAGCTCTGTTCAGACTGAAATTAGGCATATAATTTCGGATCATGGAATTTTTGTTAGTACTAACACCCAGACGAGGTACAATGGCACAGGTTTCTGTGTAGATAAAGTCCTTGCAGGTGTACCCCACAATTCTGTATGGTATTCATTAGAAAAGTATCTGTCACTCGTGTCTTCAGTGTTCTTGGTATGTACAGTTACTGAACTAAAACATCCTGAGTGTGCTGTCACATGTTCACTCCAACCTCTCTGTCACAGCATGAATATCACTGTCAGGACTGAAGAGGAAAAGTGTTTTGAACAGATGTGCATAAATACCAAAATCTGATTTACAAAGTTAACCTAACCTGTTACCAAAAGGTAATCAGTAATAATTGCATAGGTAATATTCAGGTAGGTGAAGTCTCTATTAAAGTTTTAGATATCTCATTGGCATGCTCTGAGTCACCCACATCTTTCTCAGCCTTATGGGAGATCTTATGTGAGTTAAACTCAAAATACCTTTTGAAGCAAACAGAGCTGATGTGATGTGGCTTTGTAGTTTCTTTTTTATATAGTGATTTGTTTAAGTATTCATTAGAAGTACCTTGGCCATTTAGATGGGCACTTGTCACACTATAAACCTAAACAAACACAACAAAACTGGCTTTCAAAAATCTCTCTTATAAAAAAATGTGGAGCTAGTAATCTCAAAAGTAAACGTGACTGATCACAATATTTTCACTCCAGCAGTCAAGAAACATGGGTAGTAAAGAATAAATATTTGAGCCACAGACATCATCAGAGGTAAATGAACACCCTGACCTTGTCTGTGACAGGTCCTAATAGTAGAAAAATCTTAAAATTAAATTCATTTATACATTCTCCCCTATTACATCTGAATGATCCTTGTTCACACAGATTTAAGGAGGAAGATCACATCATGCTGTTGGTGACATTATTTCTGTGGTATCTGAGATCTGAAATAAAGGAACCTGAAAGGAAAAATAGCTAGATCATGCAAAATATAATTTATGGGAAGTCATCTGCTTTTTCAGACATTGCTGACAAACCAAACTATTTTCATCAAATAAAAGCACAATGAGAAGTGCAATATATTTCTTTCTGAAATCTGGTCTTGAAATTGAACTGTTTAACCTCATGCCTTTCTAAAGTTCTCCAAAGAGTCTGAGAGACATAAATGCATGAGTAAATGAACAGCACACTTTTCAGTACGCAAATATTACATACTGACTTGATACTTCTTCCCATCTCCTACAAACAGCTACATAGCTGAACCATCACTGACAGTAACACTCTTATCATCTTTCATAACAAAAAGAAAAAAGCTCCATGCTTCTCCTGCATATGTAAGCACCAGCGTCTTTCTCTTTCACCTACAAATTTCTTTTGAAGAGCATCTCCCAGTGTTCCTCAGAGAATAAGAATAGTTAACTTTTTTTTTTTTTTTTTTACACTGGGCACATCTGGATAAACTCAGTGATTAGTGTATTTGAAAACTATAGCTTCATTTGCATAATGTAAGCTCCATGAACCATACAAATAGAACTTGCAGTACTTTGTGAATTCTCCAATGTTTTGAATGATTTAGCATAGTGACATAGTGACAGCACATTCTCTGTAAAAATGTAGTCTGATTTACTTCTGTTTACACACAGGACTGAAGGACAACAGTAACTACATCAGATATACTGTTAAAGCAACATTAACTAAAAAAAAAAACAAAACAACCACCTTTTTGGCTTTTAGAACAAATAATGATATCTATGCACATCCAAAATCAGTGTAACCACATACAAGCACTCCTTGAATGATGAAAATACACACATGTACTGTCGTATGATCTCAGCACCTTGGAGCTAGGAGAAGCACAGAACCTTTTGCTATAGCCAGAGTGTTTCCTTCTTCTATGCTACTTCCCATCTCCAAAATCTTGGTAATATTGCACACTTATGAAGAACATCTACACAATGTTATGGCATTGTCAATCAAACTGGATTAATTAGACAACTGAGGACAGACTGCCACATGCCATCCCAGGCCAACTTTACAGTTCAACAGGCAGGTTGTATCTCTTTCAGAGTTTTCCCATGGCTGTGATTTTCAGCATATCCCTCTTAATTCTAACTTCCATCTGCTAAAATCAGGTGCTGCGATAAACGCAGGTCCACAAATGAAGTCTCCAATGCAAATGTCTATATAATTGCCATTCCTGGCAGTAACATGAAAAGTCTATCTATCTGATAAATCCACAGCTGTAAAGATAGCAGTCAAAAGAAAGAAAAAATTAATCCATAAAAAAAAAAAAAGCATTAAAAAAAATCAAATTTATAGTATGTTTTGTTTTTATGAATGTCTACATTTTATGGCATGCCTGCCATGAAGCTCACTTATCAGGGCCACAGTCTGTCTGTTTTCAGGGTAAATCTTTACTGCTCTAGAGCTTTCCAGTTTAGACCCATAGTAATAAATCTGAGGCAAAAACTTCTGCCCTCCCCAGCAATGGTGGTGTGAGAAAGCAGACTGTCAATAAGCCCAGGCTGAAATGATGGTTAGTTGACCAACAACCAAACAACATTGAAAGTTAACTCTTTTCCTATGTCCAGCTATCAGTGTAGAACATACTGTATCAAAGCAATTTGTAGGAAGTCTAACTAGAGGCCAATATTTATACTATGAATATTTTCCTCTACCACTAAATTGTTGGTACAGACATATATTAACATAAACATGAGATACTGCAAGTGTGAAACAAAATTTACAAAACATACCACTGAACACAGCATTTGCAACTAGGAGATGAGAGAGAAAACAGCTAAATCCAGCAACTAGATATGCTGGAGATTTCCCTGTAAGGGAAAGAATGTTGTTTTTGCATATTCAGCCTGAGGGAAAGGGCAGGAGCGATTCACCAAAGCAATTAACGAGAACAATTCATTGAAAGATCAAACCATTGAAATTCCTGGCCTGGGGTGAGAAGACAGGTAGCTCTTTTGTGAACTGTCTTGACCAGTACTTAGAAATAGCTTTAGATGGATGCAGATACCGAGAGACTTGGAGAACCTGAATTTCGAACTTTATCTGTCTTACTACACTTGGGTGATGAGCTTATGCATATTAACTTCTCGGCCCTGGAGAAAGCCAAGGTTCATTTCCATGAACACGCGGCGTGTGAACACATACATGAAGGGGCGTATCGGTAGGCGGTTCGGGAAGTCTGTACACCCTGTAGTACTCAGCCCATGAGGAATCAGGAGAGGGACCTCGCGGTCTGGAGAAAGGGATATAAACCATTGCACGATGACTGTTAGGTGCGTCCACATGGTGGGGCGCCCGGTCTTGCAAAAACGTAATAAAGAGTGCTTCACCCCGCACCCTGTCTGAGCCGTTGATAATTGGCAACTGAGCGTTTCTCACATCCCTAAAACACAGATTCAGGTCAAACACTTTCAATCATGCACAATTATGTGTGCATATTGCTGGACTTTCAGCATCAAATCAAGCTGACTGCTCAGGGTTTGTAGATGTGGAAGAGCTGTAAGTCAAACAAGAAAGCTGAAGGAAGAAATGCCTCAAACATTCACGGACACAGAAAACCAACAGGACAAGCTGTGACTTTTGGATTACTCTAAGGAATGTCACCCAAGGAAAAAGGAGTTTATTAGAGGATGCACCCCCCCACTGCCTTGAAGTTGCATTGACAAACTCCTTAGATAATCTTCAGAGGGGGAGACACAGACTGAGCGAAACCCTACTGAGCAAGACAGACACCATGCTTGACTTGCCTAATGACTTGCTAATGACTCACGGCACCTTCGTCATTGAAGTGGTAACAAGAACTGATAAGAGGTGATCATTTCTGGGATGACTGATAAATTCTCTAGGAACAGAGGAAAATCCAAAACTGGGCAGCGACCACCACCGACTATCGACTCAACTGGAAACGATGCTCCACCTTTTTCCTCATCTCTCATGGAAAGCTTTGCTTGCTGTGCCCCCACCTCTCAGGATTACCAGACCTGAGACAACGCTGGATCCAGGGGCGGTGATCCAAACTTCTTTGACTCCCTTCCCTCGTCCCTTCCCTTCCCTTCCCTTCCCTTCCCTTCCCTTCCCTT
>NW_020799097.1:55603523-55606604 GCF_003259725.1 Athene cunicularia | reverse complement strand
CCCTTCCCCTTCCCCTTCCCCTTCCCCTTCCCCTTCCCCTCCCCATTTATAAGAGACCACAATGCTTATTATCCTTTTCCAAGTTTAAATTGTTCTCTACCACAAGTAAAACATTTTAACCAGTCGTTCGCTGTCGTTTCACCTTAACCGGGGGGCATCACAAAACCGTTGTGATTCTCTGGGCTTCCAGTCCGGGTTGTAACAATATCCTTTGGACCTCTGGACAATAGTGAGAAAATCTCTTTTGCCCAGGAAGTTTATTCACACTGAACCAGGGCCAGCCAACCTGATCCATAGCTGGAAGGGTGAATTCAATGTTGTTTGCTCTCCAACCATTATCTAAAGTCTCTGTGGATTTCCTGATATAGGTATTTCAGGAAAAGTACTGAAAGTGTTCATCAGGTGGAGAGATATTCCTTGAAGTGACTTTCCTGCTACCTGTCCTACATGCATTTTTGAGAAGAATCCATAGAGTGAGATATTGCTCTTGCCAGACAGATCTTATGTCAAAATCCAAGAAAACTCAATATAGCATTTAATTAAACAGTTTCTTGTATCCACACTAGTACATGCAATGAATAGTAAAATGAAGACAAAATAATTAAAGCCCCTCCACTTCTTACATCAGTTCTACTGATCTCCATGTTGCTATTCTTGTCAATAGAAACTTTGTACACTGTAGGCCAAATGTCTATTTATTAGTGAGTGTAAGTAATCACAGGTGCAGAGTCCTGTTGAGAGTATCTTCCCTTTCACTGAGAGTCCTGAAAACAAGAACATCTGTAGCATGAACAGTAGTTAAGGGGCTTTGTGCAAGAATCCCTCTGTGAATTTGATGCTCCATGTTACAGAGGAAGAAAAGTTGGCTCCTTCTGGCCTTAAAATGTACAAGCCTCCAAAACATCACAGTAGAGATACTCCTTAGATAAACTAAAGTTTAACCTGATTGCCAGTTATCCAGGAAAAAGGTTCTTGACTTTATACTGAAAAGCTCTTCTTTGGGATAAGACTGACATTTAAATGTTCCCCAAAAGAAAAGAGCAAGGACTTTTATTTTCTGACTGAAGGGGTTAGTTGTGAGGCCAACTTTTCTGGTATGTTTGCAGTGCAAAGGAAAGATAATTCAGAAGAAGCTTGGTCTTCTGAAGTATGGTCCATACAATTTATATTTCTACTGGGTGCATCTACATTAGCAGTTTGAATTAGAAGCATGCTTTTTAAATGATTCTCTCACCACACCCACTTTACACACTTAGGCTCACATCACAGAGCAGTCCTGGAGTGTATGAATTAGATGACTTTTGGATGAAACTAAAATGAAATTTCGGGACTGTGCCTACTAATCAAGGCCCAAACTAGAGTTAATGTAAAACCTAATGAAAGACTATGCACAGTGGATGTTGATCAGACTCCAGAGATCCACCCATAATGAGCTGGGCTTTTTTCTGTGTAGAGTGTTAACTCCTAGAATCATGAAATCATAGCATCATAGAACCATAGAATAGTTTGGGTTGCAAGGGACCTTAAAGATCATCTAGTTCTAATCCCCCCCTTGCCAAGACCAGGTTGCTCAAAGCCCCATCCAACCTGGCCTGGAACACTGCCAGGGAGGGGGCAGCCACAACTTCTCTGGGCAACTTGTCCAGTATCTCACCACCCTCACAGTAAAGAATTTCTTCCATATATCTAATCTAAATTTACCCTCTGTCAGTTTAAAACTGTTACCCCTTGTCCTACCACTGCACTACCTGGTAAAGAATCCCTTCCCATCTATCCCATAGGCCTTCTTTAAGTACTTGTAAGGCCATATAAGGTCTCTTCAGAGCCTTCGGTTCTCCACTCTGAACAACCCCAACACTCTCAGCTTGTCCTCATAGGGGATCCAGCCCCCTGATCATCTTCATGGCCTCCTTTGGACTTGCTTGAGCAGGTCTATTTCCTTCTTATGTTGCAGGCACCAAAGCTGAACACAGGTGGAGTCTCTCATGAGACATGAGAGCGGAGTAGACGGGAAGAATCATCTCCCTTGACCTGCTGGACACACTTCTCTTAATGCAGCCCAGGATATGGTTGGCTTTCTGGGCTTCAAGCGTACATTGTCAGCTCATACTGTTTTCCTCTGCTAATAGCCCCAAGCCTTTTTTGCAGGGCTGTTCTCAAGCCACTCATCACCCAGCCTGTATTTGTTCATGGGATTGCCCTGACCCATGTGCAGGACCTTGCACTTGGCTTTGTTGACCTTCATGAGGTTTGCACATGCCCACCCCTCCAGCCTGTCCAGGTCCCTCTGGATGGCATCTCCCTTCCCCCAGCATATCAACTGCACCACACAGCTTGGTGTCATCTTGCTGAGGGTGTACTCAGTCACACTGTCCACACTGCCAACAAAGATGGTACCAGTTCAGTGACAATCTATAGGTCACGAGTATAGCACCCATACAGTTCCTAGGAAGGCAGGCTCTTGGACACAGGATGTATCCCCTTTTCCCTTGAAACACTCCATGACTACTGATATATAGGACCAAATTTCCAGGACCTATCCTATGCACCATCTGCTTAGACTGCACTGAAGAGTTTTTTAACTAAACACGTTCTTGCTTATCATTTCCATTTACTTCCAAAGCTTAGATCATGGCCTACTCTGGGATCTCCTAAGCAGACTGTGTAGATGGCATGAGTAGATGGTTTAGTGCATAGTGCAGTGTTGCTTTGACAGCTTTTGCTACAACACTCAGAGCATAAAATGAATGTCAGCTTTCCAGACTCTGATCATGTTTTTGATAATCTTTCTCTTGCCAAAGAGAAACAACATCGCAAAGTTTCATATATATATATATATATATATATATATATATATAAAGATAATTCATTCTTCATACATTAAATGAAAGAGCAAGAGATTACTGCAAGCACCAAGAACAAGAAACTCTCAACTAAAATAATTTCCTGCTAAGATTGTGACTTCAAAGGGTTAAGAGTAATGGAGAAGAAGTAGGTGTATACACTATCCAGCCAGTAAGTAGCAAAGCAGAAGCTGGCTGGAGCAGACAGTGATTTTTATTTTTTTTTTTTTTTTTTTAA
>NW_020799097.1:55554784-55603473 GCF_003259725.1 Athene cunicularia | reverse complement strand
TTTTTTTTTTTTTTTTTTTTTTTTTTTTTAATGAGTGTTTGTTTTCAATCACAATTAAATATTTTTCATAAATTTACTTATTTATCTGGGTTGGACTCACACAAACTTTGATATCCCTATGTGGGCAGTAGCACCCAGGCAGTATCATTTAGAAATTTAGTTCTGTAGTAACAGGACTTCTTGCAGTTTCACTTGTAATTGGACAGAGATATTCTAAAACCTTACTAATTTTTAGGCTAGTGCTGGACAAGAAAGAAACAAGCTTTTCTATTTTTTTTTTCTTTCTGTCTGTCTTAGTAGGGCAAAGACAAATATATGTCTTATAATATATGAAACACAGGTGTGGCTTTACTCCATGTGCTCAGTCATGTGAAATAGCTAGTGATCTTCTAACTCTATCACTCCCTCAGATATTTAATCACAAAACTACAGACCGCTTCTAGTGCCTGTCTGGAAGATGAAGCTATTATTTGTTTCACATATGGTTGTACCTCCTTTTACACATACAGTTCAGGCATTAGAAAATACCAGTTTTGTCCATGAATGTCTGAAAGTGCACCCAGCTTATCAGATAAATAACTCCTTTCCCTGTTTCCATTAACATCCAAACTAATGTGTATATCTCCACTATTACAGAGGGTACATCTTAATATCACAGAGCTGTTTGTTAACAGTATCTCTGCAATGTTCAAAGTGTTATGACTTTCCTCTAAAGATGAGAAACTGAGGCAAATTTCCAAGCTTTTCTGCAACTTTTTTAGCTTTGTTGTCAACAGTTTCATCACAGAGGTCATCATATTAATTTGCCCTCCGGGTTTGACTAGGAAATGGCAAATCTGAACCTACCCATACCTCATAGCCAGAGGAGGTAGGAGAGGAGGTAGGAGAGGAGAATGATCTTCACAGCAAATACTATGGTCTGATAAAAATCTGATGTCTTCTAATTATCAAGACAGAAACTCCATTCCCAAGGGCCCAAAGTTAATGCATCTTTCGTAGTTTTAATTAGCTGTTATTTTACATATGACCTGCTGATCTCTTTGTTTCATGGTGGCACCAGACAGACATTTTAGTGTCCTACTCTGTAATCAGTTTGCCAGTAGCAAGTTGACCCACTTGTTCTGAACTCCCCCCCATTTTCAAACATCTCTACTGGTGAAGTCTTATTGAAACATTTTTCAGTACTTTTGTTTGGTTTATATCAAGGCACAGTATTGTGGAAGATCATTCCTTCCCTCACATGCAAGCAGCTTCTTAAATATGTCTTTATTCCCTTCAAATGGACACACCATTTTTTAATTTTCACATTCATTTTCTACAGAGAAGTCTTGTCACACTTCCTTCTTTTTAAATAAACTATGTGAAAAATGTCCCTAGGTCTCTGAAGGTGAGGTAAAAAATTTAATTCCTACCTACTCTGATTAACTTGTTTTGCAAAGCAGCTTTAACAGATATCCCCTCTGGAAAAATTCCTTAATTGCTTGCTGAAGTCAGAATGCCTGCGACTAGTTCTTGACATTATTAGGGAAATATTTTACTGTGATTTTTGTTGTGCACACACCGTATTACTTAGAGAGAAACAAATCTCAATGCTCTTATTCATAATTTCTTGAAGTTTAATAATTAAGATGGAAAGAAGCAGTCAACTGTCAATTAGCTGCATTTTCATAAGGTTCTTAAGTAATAAAAACTTGCATTCTGGCACATGTGTCAAACAAATCTCCCAACTATGCAGGCCTCCTATCCTCAGAGAATGAGAGATGTTATACTCCAGCAAATTCAGTTTTCATACAAACATGAGGAGATATATATGTGTATGTAAATATAAATATATATTTGCATGTATATATACATTACTCTTAACCCTTTGAAGGTACAACCTTCCTATCAGGAAATTATACACTTGCATATATATCCATAATTTAAACATAAAATTGTTTACAGACAATTATAAAAATCCTAGGTGAAAGATATAAAAACATTCCCAGAATGTCAAATATTTTGTAGTGTATATTTAGGAAAAGAATGCCAAGATATTTATAAGTACAGAGAGCAAAGAGGGAAGCATCAATAACAAGACTTGTCTTTGATAAGTCTCTACCACCTGACCCATTTACTGTTCCTAGCAAATGGCAAAGTCAACTCAACAAACCAGGCATCATCAGGTTACTGTGACCTACTGAGCATATTACTTCTGCAGATAGGAGCTAAATGGCAAAACTCTATACTTCACTGATCAGCTTCACAAGTAAGAATGAACTACACTGGATTTTGCTCTAATGTTTTTCTCTTTCTGCTTTTAAAAACAATCTTTTTTTTTTTTTTTCCATTCATAAAAATATAAAGTTCTACAAAAAAAATTGTAAAGTGCAACAACAACAACAACAACAACAACAACAAAGGAGATCCTGGGACTTTTAGTGTCAATGAAAACTCCAGTTACAAAATATTATCTTTTTAGACAATGCCTAGATAGAAGGACATGTTATGTTCTGTGATGAATTAAACCCACCGGGTATAACTACTGAGATGTAGGCTATTCCGCATGGGTGTGTCGTGCAGTAAAAGAATGCACTAATGATGTATTACCTTGTATTGTACCTATATGGCTTAAAACAAGCGTTTAAAGCAACGAAGATATTTTCTGGCGTCTCACACTCATAATGACATACTACCTGTGCAGAATAAAAGATGCTGTCACACCTGAGGAAAAAGCACAGATCTGTGCTTTTTGATATGTATCTGTGAACACATATCATTAAATCTGGTTTAAAGACATAACAGGAATACCAGGGGAAGATAGCTCAACATTTACGTTTTATCAAAACACAGACCATACGTGTACTTTCTACCCTTTTCTACTCTGGTCATTTCCACTTGATAAAGTATTTTTATCTTCACCCTACCTACTTTCATGTTCCATCTCCTGCTGTCAGATTAAAAACACAGCAGACAAGAAGTGGATGGACTGTGTTAGACACAAAGTAGAGAGAGTCACTGCACAAGAGGAAAAATCATGTCTTTATGAGAACTGGCAATAATGACAAAGATACATTGGACAGAAAGCTGATTCAGTCAAGCTCAAGTGCTTTGTTCCCTGAGAGAAGAGGCTTTCAAATCCCAGGATTTACCTTTTTGCAGAACTTTTGTAGAAAGATTTTATTTTTAGTTGGACAACCACACTGAACCCAGCAGCTTCATAGTCACACATGCTGATCTGCAGCTAGCATGTAGGGTAAGAATCTCACCTTTGCTCTCTTTCAGTTTGTTAGGGGTCAGGCAGAGACAGACAGTTAAAAATTGGTTGAATGTTGGATTATATGCCAGAGCGCTCATCCTTAGAAAAAACATCCAAACTAGATAGTTCACATTGCAGAAATATCTTAGCAACTTAACAGTTTGTATTGGGTGTACATATCAAGGTGTTGGCAGGGGGGGGGATGCTGCAGGGGCAGCCTCTGTGAGAAGATATCAGGACCTGCCCCCACAATGGACAGAGCCAGTTCCAGCCCAAATTAGACCCACTACTGGCCAAAGATGAGTCCATTAGGGATACTGGTGGTACCTCTGTGATAACATATTAAAGAAAGGGTAAAATAACCCTTCACAGCAGCTGTGAGAGAAGAGTGAGAATAAGTGAAAGAGCTTTGCAGACATCAAGGTGAGTGAAGAAGAAGGGGGAGGAGGTGCTCCAGGTGCCAGAGCAGAGATTCCCCTGCAGCCCTTGGAGAAGACCATGATTACTTGGATTGTCCCCCTGCAGCCCATGGAGAACCATGCTGGAGCAGATATCCATACTGTAGCCTGTGAAGGACTCACATGGGAGCACATGGATGCGCCCTGAAAGAAGCTGCAGCCCATGGAGAGTCCCCACTGGAGCAGGCTCCTGGCAGGAGCTGTGGCCTATGGAGAACAGGCGATGCAAACGCAGGTTTTCTGGCAGGACCTGTGACCGCTGCAACAGTTCATTCCTGAAGGATTGTACCCCATGGAAAGGACCCATGTTGAAGCAGTTATTGAAGACTGCAGTCTGTGGGAAAGACCCACGCCGGAGCAGTTTGTGAAGGACTGTATGCCATGGGAGGGACCCCACGCTGGAGTAGCAGAGTGGTAAGGAAAGAGGCAGAGAACAAATATTATGGACCTTCATTTCATCTTCCTGTGCAACTCGGGGAAGAGGCAGAAGAAGGAGAGACAGAAGGAAGGTGCTTTTAGGTTTGGTTTTGTTTCTCACTCTCCTACTCTGTTATTAATTGACAAAAAATTAAATCTTCCTCAAGTCAAGTATCTTTTGCCTGTAATGGTATTGGGGAGCAATCTCCCTGCCCTTGTCTCTACCCCCAAGGTTTTCATCTTGTTTTCTATCCTTGTCCTGCTGAGGAGGAGGAGTGAGAGAGTGACTGAGCGGGCACCTGGCAGCCAGCCAAGGTTAAACCACCACACATTGTTATGTGGCTTCTGAGGGATCACAATAGTTACATCCATATTGAGAATGACTACATTGTGTCATGTCTGCTGCAGATGGGGCTCAGTACAATAATAATCCTTGCATTAGGCAAGCTAATATGACTAATGGACCATAACTGCAAAGTAGCAATTGTGTACTTTTTTTTTTCCTGAGGGCAAATTAAAAGATATCTCCTTTCAACCATTTTTCTAATAAATAAAACAGGGAGGTGATATAAATTGCAACATATCCAAGATACTTAATATTCTTTCTACTGTAAATTAGCACTCATCAGTGTTGCCTCCCCTTCTCTTCATTTTATTCTAGAGAAGTTACCGTAGCAACTAGGTCATATGCCCAGTTTAATCTTCAAAGCTGTAACATAAGGGTTGATTCTTGTTGAAAGTGAAACAAATAAAAGAGGGCACTTTTAATTTGTAGCCTCTTAGATACAATGATAATGGGACTTTACAAAAGCATCTCTGGCAGCAAGGCATGTGGAAGTATACCATTTTTCTCAGGTGGTGAACAACCAGTTATGGACACCAACATGAAGGCCTGGAAGCAAGTCTCTTGTAGAATTTGTCCAACATAATAAGTAGGACCACCCCAGACACCAGGAATATTTCTGGAGGTGGCTAAGTGACCTATCACTAGTCCTCCATAATCTCTTTCAACTGGGCATCGCTCCTTTGTCACTGCTTCTTATTTTTTTGAAAAGTGGGATGATACACTTGGAGAGAGAACCACAATGGCTTGAGCAAATCAAGTATTATTTGTGCTTCAGCAGTGCGTCCCCATCAAAAACATTTACAGATGTAAAGGATAAACAAGGTTAAAGGAGCCAAATAGTTTTCACTTTTAAGCACAAGCTTAGACTATGAGAAAGGGTTGCTTTTATGGGATTTCTGGTCATAAAAGTTAACATCTGAATACAAACCAGATAGTCTCTAAGGTGAGTTTTATATGGCAATGGAAACAATGAACAACTTGATTCAAATGAGTGCACTCTCTCCTATACTATCCCTGTGCAAATTAATAACAATCTGCGAAAATTCAGAAATTTGCCACCTTATTCTCTTAAACAGCCCCCTTATGCCGTGAGTGCCCTGACATCCCAGAGGACTTCTTTCCAGCACTAACTAGGCAAGAGACAAAGCAAGAACTATGGTTTGGGGCAGAACTCCCTCTCATATTCCTCATCCTATGCAAAACTTCATGTTCTGTTTGCTTGCATTTCCATTAGTCACCATCCACTTGAAAATAACATTTTGTATTCTTTAGGTAAAGAATATAAAAAGCTTAACAATAAGGAGCAGATCCTTGACTCGATTCCAGGAAATTGATGTCATGGAAGTAATAAAATAACCTAAAATATTCATAGGTAAATGCATGATTGGACTGGATGGAGTTTTTGCCTTACATTACAAGAACTTCTATGCTTCTTAATGGGACAAAGTGCAGTAACCAAAGCTCCATTTCCGAAAATATTCCAGTCAAATGTGAGTTCTCGTACCAGGCTTCCATGATAAAATTTGCAGGACTAAATGTATCATAGAATATTAGTAACAGTTTAAAACACTGTGTGTGCAATCATGACTCTGTGGGAGGCTGAACTAATTAAACATGACATCATTCCAGTGGCTAATTAAAGTGAAATATTAAACTCATCTTTCACGTAAGAGAATGAGAAAGTGAATTGAGTTTAATGAAGAGGAAAAATTCTAAGAAATGAAAACATCTAAAGAATTGGTATATCCTCTGTTAAGAACATTTAGTGAAACAGCCCACTTCTAGTATATGCTCTTATTTTAATGTTTTTTACCTAATGTGCACTGCATGCTGGCCTTTGGGAAATCCAGGTCCCAGTTTTCTGTACAGCATATTCAGCATCACATAGGAAAACCCTGTAAAAGCACAAAATATTATCTAACTCCATAAACACTAACCATGAGTCCATAATATCTTTCAGCTATCCAAGTCACATCATGGCCTAGATCATGGGCTTCACTGGTTTTAAGAAATATTTTTTTATCTATTCTGTTAGAAATGAATTCTTACTTGACTGGCAAACTAAATGCCAACTTTGACTGCCTTTTCAAGATTTTCTCACCTTTTCACTATTATCACCTGATCTCACTGGCTTTTTAATGAAGGATAACAAAAAACCAAACCAGAACAAAACACCGATAGAATCTCACTCCACTCCTTTTTACTTACCTTTGCCTTAGCTTCCACTCCTTTTTATTCTTTATCCTTTGCCACCCATGCAGACCTGAACATCTCTTGTCTTTCAACTCTTCTTACTTGGTTGAATTTTCCCCTCATATTGTACCCCTCACACCCCCTTCCTTTTCCTCTCCCCTTATCCTTTCTTTTACAGCATAAACATAAGCATATTCCATCTATCAATAAAAAATTGATTCCTGGTAGTACTTACTAGATTCAGTTGCCATTGTGATGAATGTGACACCACCAGTCGATGTCCTCAGTTTCTCCAAGCTACTTCACTCATTGCACATGTTCCACTCCCTGCATTAAAATCGATCTGTCTTGAACAGTGCCACACAGGAAGAACATGGCCTGCTAAAATAACATATTCATCCCACAGCATCATTCCTTGATATCCTACCCTGTGATCAGCGTGTGCCTATCCTGTACTCTCTGGCTCATCGTGTCAGTCAGATGAGAAGACACACATAGTCAAGACACTTCTTCCCGCTTTTATTCCTAGGATAAGCCTTTACTTGCATCACATGAAAGGGGCATATCCAGACTGAATGCAGGACAAATATGCATATATATATATATATATAATTTCTCATGAAGAGATCAGTAAAGTACATAGGGATTTAAATCACTGGTGCTTGAAGTGGATGGAAACTAGAAGAAATGGCAACTTAAGTAAAAGAACTGTGACAGATTGTACAGTTCCCTTAAAACTG
This sequence comes from Athene cunicularia, assembly GCF_003259725.1. NCBI lineage: Eukaryota > Metazoa > Chordata > Aves > Strigiformes > Strigidae > Athene > Athene cunicularia. The sequence goes on along the minus strand of NW_020799097.1, from coordinate 55,596,081 downwards.
GATGGAGATTTCATGGGCCTGTTTTGACAGCATAAAGCAAGGAAGATGCCAGAGATGTTGTCTTCCTTAAACTACTAAAGGTCCTTGATGAATTTTATAGATAGCAGTAGTTTTCTGCAGCTATTTAGCATCACCACTTAAAAGGAAATGCAGATGGCTAAAGAAGGTGAAAGAGAGTAAAGAGAAGACATGGAAATGGGAGCAAATATAACAGATACAATGAAAAAAAAAAAACATGATAAGATGAGAATAAAATATAGCTTAATTTTTAAAAAGTTAAAAATTGTATTAAAAATTTATTTTAAAATGTATTTTCATCTTGTTCTTCCTGTAAACATAAGCAGATGGTATAGACAACCTTAGATTCATTAGTTTATAGGGCTTTATACATTCTTACCTTCCCTTGATGAAGAGGTATTGTTGCAGTGAGAGGCAGAAGCTCAAGAGTAAAGCAACAAGTAGAAAGACATCACTGTTTAAGGCCATTTTTTTTCAGTGCAGTACTTCTGTATTTATTGACTTTCCTCAGTAAATCTTAGTCAACGTAAGGCAAAACCTGATTAGTCCATGCCATAAAAATGCCTATATGAGCTATAAAGTTGGAAACAGAGGACAACCCTGAATTTGACAACTTTTCCTGAGAAAATATAGAAACATTCCAGGAGTTATTAAAGGCAAGACTTAGCTGACATGCATGACAGAGAAGGGCATCTTTGAGTGACCCAGATGTACACATCTTTTGAACCCAAAAGTAAACATGCTGTATTTAGCTGGGAACTTGAGAGCATGTAACTGGCCTGTGCTGGCTTGACATGGCGACACTGTAAAAACTTCTGCTCTACCTTTCAAAATAACGTTGACTATTTCTCAATCAATAAATTTCATGAACTTTATGTTCTCTTTTTGGATACGAGACTGATAAATTGTGTTCCTGTATGCTCTTATAAATAATTTGCTTTTGTTCATCATGGTGTACACAAATGCTTTTCTTTAAGGATGTAATACATAGATTTCCCTTTTGCCAACCTTCCAGTAAAAATTTAACATAGGTTTTAAAATGATGTGTGGTTTGTTTTTTGTTTTTTTTTTTTTAATTATGCTAGAAACACCAAAATACTCAGCTTGTATTATATTGAAAGTGCTTGGGGAAGCAGTTGGTGAACAAAATGTTTAGTATTTTAAGGAATGTGTCAAATAACATTTTTTACCATCTCTTATTGAGAAATGATGAGCAATATAACAGCTCAACTGTGTGCTTATGTGCCCAGGTGACTCCATCTCCATTTTTACTTCTGCGCTGCATAGCAGTTAATACATTTTACTTACTCTTATTAGAGTATTTCAAACAAGTGTATAACAATATGGGGAGGTTTGTACTTAATCTGTTACTTAAGAAACAAGCAATTGCTCACAGTTTTTCTTCATGTGGTGCACTGTATTTATTAATGTGGAAAATTACATAATGTTTAGGTTCAGTAACCTAGCAATGAACAGCAAGAGGATTTCAACACTTGAGTCTCTTTCATGTATGTGAATATTAAAGATTGTTGGGAGTGAAAGAGGAATGAATTGTGGGGCACAAAGAAAATTAAAGTACCATGAAGGCCCTCACGCCCAAGCCCAAGCCAATTTGGATACTGGAAACATTATATTAAATGGAAGAGGCAGCCCTGGAGGCAATTAGAAGTTGCTATTGTGGCTAAGAAGCTACAGCACATGTCCTGCTTTCTTTGCACACGTTAGGCACAAGTTTATTCCAGTAGCTGCTGGACTTCAACAGGTCTCATCTGCTTTCATGACTTTCAAAATCTTTGGTCTGAGTAGCAAAACAAACATGGTTCCTGCTTTGGTCAGTAAAAACATATCAGTTCTGCCACACAACAATCCTTCTGTACTCATGGGAAAAAAGGCAGGCTTTATCCCTCAGAAGTGATTCATTCTGGACGAGATGAATTTTGTGATTGACTTCCATGGATGCCAATTCCTTCACAACTGAAAATCATTACTGGTTTGTTTTCTAGCAGGGATCTGTTTACATTTACCCTCCTGAGGTATCAAATGGTGATAGGTCCTTTTTCCTACCATTTGTCACTTCAGTGGACCTGTGACCACAGTAAGCTTCTGACAGAGGAGAGTGCTTACAGGCTACAGAACAGTCTATAATCTTTCCCATAAATTTCTGTTTAATTCTTTCCTGACATTTGAATGCAAAAGTCACTCTTGCCAAAGTGTCAAAAGAAATCACATAGGTGTTCTAGGACTGCATCCAGATCACCACCAAAGCACTAATAGCATTAGAAATTCATGGCACCAGGGAGGTATGATTCAAGAAAAATGATCTGCACTACGAGCTTGACCACCTCTAGATGATTTGTTGTGTTGGCACATCAGATCGAGAACGTTTCATTCAACCAGTGACCAAAATCATCTGTTTTGTTTGTCCTTCGATTCAAGTAAAAGCAGTGTCTGCTGATACACATGTGTTCGAATTCTCACTGAACGTGGGGGGTTTCATGACTTTGTTGAATTTTGTGAAAAGTATTTTGGAAATGGCATACAGACAATGTAAAACAATATTATTTAAGATGAAAAGTTAACTCAGATCAGAAAATATTATTGTAGTTCCTTGTGCATCTGCATTAAGCCATAGTCTTTGGTTATGTGATTATATCCTATTTTTCTTCATAGAATCACTACTTAATTCTGTACACAAGTTAAATGCACAAGGAAACAGAATTAAAGGCTGGATGGATAACTACTGAACAAGGTATTTCTGCAAATCTAGAAAGTCTTAATTTGGCATCTACATAAAATTCTTCTAAATCTTGACTGACAGACTTGCAGTGATGCTGCAGCTGTATGACAGAAGGCAGGCAACAGTGTGGGGGAGGACCTTTGTGGTTCCACAGGTTTCACACAGAGTGTTATGAACAGTCACTGCTGAACCAATTAATGTGGGCACAAAGTTCTGCTAAAAATAAGGGGGAGAATCACAGCCAGTAAGGAAAAGAACAGAATTTCAATTCTCCTGATGAAGACGAGCATCACATTATTATGAAACCAGCTGAGATAAAGGGGAGGGTTGCTTAACTCCATTCAAGCATATTGCAGAAACTTTAATTATAATGAAAATTTTCTCAGGAGTCTTTCCTTTTGTCAGTCTACAAACAAAGTGTTGACTTTTCTCATTAATCTTTGATTTAAACATGGTGTTTAAGAAGTTCAGGGTTTTTTCTAAATGAGATTTCGATGTAAACAGGTTGACCTATCTTGAGACAACCTGATAATGGTGTGCATTGTTATTAACACTGGGGGTTGTGGAAACAGCAGTTCCTATGAGAAGCATTCAGAACCACAGAACCTCAGTATCAAAGCAAATTTCTCAGATCCTGAGATCTGGAATGTAATATAATTAAAAAAGAAGGAAAAGACTTCGCAGGGGAAGGGGTTGTTTCTTGATGTTAGGTATGTTTCTTTCCAGAGGAGGGGTTAATTTTTTGCATAATTACTCCATTTCACATATTTCTTCTCATTGGAGATCCTACTTACCATCATTTCAACTTCCATGTGCAGATTGGCAAAAAAAAATCCTTCCATCATGTTTGTTCATATTTAGATGACTCTGCTACAGAAGCCTGAGAAGCATCTATTCACCACATTTACTCTGAACATCTGAGAAGTATTTAAGACATGACTCTTGAGTTATTCTAACACAGGTGAAAAATGTCACTTTGTCAAAACTGAGGCAATCCCAGAGCCAGAGTTAAGGCAGTTAGTCTGGACACTGTGGTTTACAGGAGGAAGGCTCTCTGCAGCACCTCATTCTCTGGAATTTTTGACAGCAGGTCTTTGATATATGTTTTCCATACTTCTTTACACAGGAGATTTCATTTCACAGAAGGTTTGCTTTCATCTATCAGGGAAAGTAGATAACCTCCATCCCAAATTCTGAGTGAGCTGACACATGAAATTATAGATCTGAACTTGTGTTCTATGATTGAAAAATACCAAACCTACTAATACAAGAAGGGAAGGATATGGGACGTGCTCATTAATTTAATCTCATTAAAGGCATAACTGATTTAGAAATTAAAAAGTAAAACCAAGGAACAAGTACGAAGTAAGATATAATGCAATATATATTCACCTAAGTTAGAACATGCCAGATCTTCCTGATTAATAACAATTTTGGGGGGTGGGTGGGGTGGTAGATGAAGTTCAGAAAGAGTGTATAAACTGGATTTTATTAAGCTATTTAGCTATGAGCTTATATGAGAAATTATTTAATTGAAGAGCAGTGGAATTTGCACAAGGGTTATAAAGTGAGTAATAAACTGATGGATGGGAAAACAGATTTTGTCAGAAGTTAAGGCCTTAGAAATAAAGGAGAAAGGTAATTCATTGAATTCCTTGGGTGTCACTGATGGAACTGATTTAATTTTCTGTTTGGTACAAAAGTAGGAATGTTTTTCTGGTGGCATAAAATTAATAGGTCAAATCAATGGAAAAGATTGTCTTGTTGTACAGGAAGAAATGACTTACATTTATGTCATGGCTGCATTTATGCAAGGCTGAAGCCTTGCAAACACCAAAATGCAATAGCACAAAATGCAAGTTGTGTACTTCAGGACTTAAAACAAAGACTTCTGCTAGAAGATATGAGATTATCAGCTGGAAATGACCAAGAAAGTAAAAGACTGCTGCACTAGTTAATTGGAGCATAAATGCCAGTAAAACTGTAAGACACTTTTAATAAGATAGTATTTTGTATGGAATATAATTTCTGTTTTCTGTAAACTCTAATAACAGCGTGAAAATTACCTGGGGAGCCAGGACTTTGGATGAAATATCATGCTCTGGAGGGATAGCTATGTACAGTCCAAGAAATACTGCTTTGATGTATCCCATTATGACAAGGTTCAAGTGTGATCCTTGATAGGATTTGGGGTGTTTTGCTTTTACTTTTGCTTGCCTTTTTGATTTTTTTTTTCTTTTGCAAAGCTTCCTGAGTTATAATTTCATAGTCAGGCAATCATTTCTGCAGAAGAAACCATGACATACAAGACAGTTCTAAAAAACATCTCTAGGGCTAGATGCAAAGTCCTCTGAAGTAAATGGAAAGATTCACATTAACTTCAATGTGCTTTAGTTACAAACTAAAAAATGTAAAGGTCATTTTAATACATATTTTCTGCCTGTAATTAGATGGTTTTGATGGAAATTTAAGAGAGAATAATCAGGGAGGGATAAAGATAGTATTTATGTAGCTATAAGGTAGGCCTCCTGATAATGTAACTGTGCAGGAACTTACTGAGCCAGATACACCATTCAGTGCTAGTCTAAAAGATTAATCAGTCTCTGGGTAAAATTCATTAACCTTTAAGTACCACTTAACTAAATCCTTCTTTACAAGTGTCTACCTCACTGTGACAGCTTTAAGCTGTTTACAGTCCTAAGAGGGAGAGAGAGAGAAAGAGAGATGAAAGCCTGGTATGCCTCTCTCTCATGATAAAATGTATGCTGTATGTTTATTGACTTGGAAATTTTGACAATAAAACGTGAAAGTGGAGGTCATTACAAGTTTTTGTTGTACTTTTGTTATAATTTACCACTCTGTTACAGTGTTTTTGCAAACAAAACACTGCTTGCCATAGTTATCAATTAATATACCTCTGTTCTACAGAGAAAATGCTCATTTTATTCCCTACAGTTGATTTTTTATAAGAATGTGGACACCCTAAGAAACCTAGTTTAGAAAAATTATATTTGAGGATTCTGAAAATCCTGCTTAGATAAAAAGTTTATGTTGGGAGCAGATAGTGGGATTCAGCTTTAAAAGAGAAAAATCTGACTTAGAGCAAATTCTCCTTTGACTCTGAATGGAAGAAATAATGAAGATTCAAAAAGAAAAGTAAAGCAGCTGAAGATGAAAAACTGAAGACAAAAGGAGGCCTGTCAAAACAAACTGCAAAACAGAACAGACACAACAATTAAGTCAATGTCCACCATATTCCTAGGATCTCCTCCTGGAGAGGACTACAGCATCTCATCCTGGAATGGCAAAATATACTGAAGAATTGAAGCCCTAAATAGTTTGCAGATTTTCCAGGAAACAAGGGAAATCAGGGAAGTTGTGTTACCTTGCAATTAGATTTTAGGAAGTAGAGACAAGCAACATGCCATTTGTAGGAGATTACCTGTACCTTTGTAATTTGCTGAGTAAATTTCAAACAAATTCGAATAAATAAGGGTTTTATTAAGATGAACAAATAAACAAATTAGCATAAGCCAAGCTGCTACATAAGTTCTGGAATCTAATTTTAAAAAGGACTTTTTTTTTTCCCCATAGCAGAAAGCAAGGTCATAAGTAGAGACGTGATGAATATGTCCGAATCATCAAAGCAGTGGATATTCAAAGCAGGTAATCAAACTAATCGAACAGAACTATGGATGAGAAAATTACTTTGTCAACTTAAATCATGAAAATTTAGAGAAGAGTCAGATTTTTCCTGTTTGAGATACTTAGCCAATATTTCAAAAAATATAGTATTGCTTCTTTCTACTGAAGGACAAAAAGATCTGTAGGACATGAATGTCTGTGGGGCATAATCTACTTTGATCTCAGGTTCTTGCAAGAATAAATTGTCCAAACATAGAGTCATTGCATCTTGGCTCTCCTTCAGAAAGTATAGTAATACTTATAAAAAATCAGATTTATCGTGTCCTACTCAAGTTTATTATTACTACCTTTTATTTTGTTTAAACCCTTCTGACAATAGCACATAATCTTTCCAGAGACTTTTTGTAAAGGTGGGACTGGTAACACTCACACACTGGCAGCTTCTGAAGAACAGCACTTTTAACTTCTAAGAATCTACACACTAATAAGAGTGTAACTGGGATCTAGCTTTAGGGAACATATAAGCAGTTCCCACGCCACCAGCCACAGCTTATGCCCATAAACAAAATGAAAATTGAAGGAGACCTTCATAAAAACAAATATTTCTTCATCTTTGTGGGAAAAGCTGACAGTTCAGACATTTTGAGAACAATTACCTATCAAAGCTCTTATCGGTCTGGTGCAAGACCAAATTCTTGCTTATTTATTTCATGTCTTTGGCAACTGACACAGTAATAACAAGAAAATCATATATGGCCACTTGTTCCCCTAGCCATTATTGGTTCCTCCAAGGTAAAAACATTGGAGCTGGAAAACATGACAGAAGATTGCAGTGACATTGAGACAGAGAAAATAGGGGAGGAAGCATGGGTGAGTTCCACAGTCTCTGCTGATCTCTTCCCACGTAATATGGCAATTAAAAGAACAGGTATAAACAGAGTGTCTCAGAGATTTTCCTAATTGTTATGGGAAATTTGTCTCCTCATCTCACAAAAATAGAGGGATGTTTGGGAACAGGAGACCCGCTGAGCACACATCTTTATGTTTTACCAGTGAGAAGGGGAACACAGAAATCAAATGCTCATTTTGAAGGATTTTTATACATTACTTCAAATAGATTATACCTTGGATGCTGTGGCAATTGCCACCTGATTTGCCATGCTGGATCTTAAACTGTGCTTTGGCAGGATGTAGCAAGACAAAAGTCTGTGACAATTTAATGAGATATAGCTTTTGGCTTCTGCACAAAGCCAGTACCGAAGCCAAAGGCACATCAGTTCCAAGTTGTGAGCTTCTGTCTAAGCTAGGGTCTCAAGGACATTAAGTACTCAAGATATGCTGATGATATCATGATGTCCAATTTTAAATAAACAAGAATCCCACAAAACAAGAATCCAAATCGCTACCCAGCATCCTCCATCCTATTGTCATTTGGAGTCCAAGGAAACCTGTAAGAATGTGCAACACTGGGTTCCCAGACTTCTCTACAGCCCAGCCTTGCATTAGGGGCCACTTACTGGCACCTGTCTATGCCTAGATTTTCCACAGACCCTAAACCCCCTGAGATTTTAAGAAGCACAACATCAGCTCTACAACAGAATACCTTGTATGAACATCATTTGCCATGCAATAGAGCAATTACTCATGCACATGCAGAGCACACACCTGCCCTATGTCCAGACAGATCTGAACTCTCCAGGAGTAAATCTCCCATGCAAAAATGCCCTCTGAGCTGCCCCACAGCAGGTGTCCCAGATTGTCTCATGACATCACTAGCAGCAGTTCTGCCAGGAAAAGGAGAAAAAGCAACAAATATTTGGGCACAGGCCCTCTGAGGCCCGGTGAAATGTCAACAAAACCCAAGTTCAGTGTTAATAGGAAGGAGGAAAGAAATAACAAAGGAGTAAGTTACTGTAATTACATAAACTCTATACTGACCTTATCTATAGAGATGGAAATTGCTTGGTAAAGTTGGAAAGAAAAGATGCCAGGGGAACACTCTCAGAGAGGGAATATCATCCACAAAGTAGATTTCTCATTATATCACAGCAATAGGGTGCAAAATGTTGACAGTTAGTTTGCAGTTATCTATGCCTGACCCACAAACAACATAAAAAGTGAGCTTTGATACAATCACCTTATAGTACAAAGGGGTTGTAGAGGTAGGTCTCTGCTTTTCAGTGACCAGGGAGAGCATGTCACCCAGGACCATGATGCACAGCAGAAGTACACTGCAAAGTGGTACTCCCTTTTTGTATGAGTCAGAATTTGCTTTACCTAAATTACTGTGGCTCTTAAGAGAGCCAATGCTCAGTCAGGCAAAAGTAACTGAAAGATGCATGTGCTTCACATAAATGACTATAGCTCTTAGCAAGCAAAGACCCTGCCAGGTGAAAGGAACAGATAGAGGCAATACCAGTAAAACTTTCCTAAAAGTATTTCATTTTCACTCTATAAAATAGCTTTTCTAAAATGTGCAAGATAAACAAAAATCCTGGATTTATTATATACGTTTAGGACAAGCAGAATAATTCATTCATAGCTTTACTCTTTGTGGATCAGCCAGCTGTTCTGTTCTTGAGCCAATAAAAATGTTGATCACATGTCCAAGAAAAGCAGTAAATGTGATATGAGGAACCATCCAAAACAAGTACCTAGTAAAAGTAGGTTTCTTAGTCTCTTGGAAATTGTATTAAACAGTGATTTGAATGTCAAGTTAATAAAGATATAAAAATTTATATCTGCATTTTAAATGACAACCTCAGCATTTTCCACTTTTAAACCACAATGGATTATGCTTGTATATTTTCTGGTAGATGTAGATGTAGCCATGAGGAAAATTTCTAGGGCAGAGATTACAAAAAAGTCCTTACTGATTAGTTTATGAATCAAAGACACATATTTCGCATTTTATAAACATGAAGTCTACCACAGCATTTGGAAATCATCTGTTGACATAAAATTTAATGACAAAATAAATTGAATTCCTTTTACTGTTAATTTTTTTTTTTTTCCAGCTGCACTGACTCCAAACAGCCATCAAGAAAAGAACCCCATTAGCTGCTAAGTTAGTGTGGCTTTAGAAAACAATTCTGTAAACCTTCTGTGGTTCTTTCCCAGATATCTTTACAAGGGTTTGATGAAAGATGTATTACAGCAGCTCACCACTACTCCTGGTTCCAACTCTTGCAGTTACAAAATTAGCATATCGAAAAGCTTCTGGAAGGGTGTTCAGTATCCTGAGAAGCCCTAGAAAAATTAATTACCTGTTAAAGGATCAGACTGGCACATTAAGGTTACATTCAAGGTCTTCCTTCCTTTTTACTAATATGTTGCATTTGAGCTAATGAATGAATTTGGTAAGGGATGAATCCCTTTGCATTCTAGCTGGTCCTCAGAGATCAGAGAGGCAGCTGGACTTATCTCTTAATAGGCATGCCAGTTATTGCTGTGACTATAGGCCTGACACCAGATGCACAAACAGCCCATGTGTTGTAGCTCCGGTGGCATTCGAGAGAAGCAGTCAGGTTCACCAACAGTACAGTTTATTCTTATGCAACATCTACAGATTCTTTGAGACTGCCTATGATAAATGCACAAAGTGCAGGTTGGCTATATAGCACTACACACAAGAAGCTGATTGCAATCACACACACTTAATTCCAGAGAAATCACTCAGCATAGCCGAGGGCTTAAATCTTACAAAACTTGTCCCAGGGTGGGGGGTGGGTGTGTGTGTGAATAAATCCACTCTCAGACTAACAGTTCAACACTTGTATATTGTATCAGTGGAGTGAAAGGTATCAGCAACACAAAAGAAAATCCAAAGCATATCCAAAAGCTCTCAGAAACAGACACAATAAAAACAAAACATTGAAAATTCCACTTGGGATCTTTGAAAAAATCCCTTAAAATATTAAATTCTCTTTCATCCTCTTTTAAAAAGCTGTATTTTTGCAACTGATGGTTTGAGAAGTTTTGAAATATGTCTTCAGCTGTTGGTCAGAACATAATCTCACTCCCTGAATTAAAATATTTGAAATCTATGAAGAGTGTTACAGCAACACTAAGCCTCTTAGATTTCTGCTGTGAGACACAGCACTCCTCTGCTGAGTAAACATGCACCCTAGATTATATCTCCATTGTACAACTGTTTAAAAAATTGAATTTCTCTCTTATGGATTTGAAAAATGTATTTTGTTCCATCAGAATGGGGAGTTAAAATATATTCAAAATGTATCTAGCATAATATATCAAAGCTGAAACCAAATACTCTCTGTCACGAAGAGACTACTGAGCCTTGTACAGTCCCGTGACTATTAACTGCTGCTGTTGTTTCATGTGGGCACCAATGATGCAGCCTGAGGAGTATCAAGGACTACAGAGACATGGGAGTGGTATTAAGGGACTCTGGAGCACATTTTCATCAATCCTCATGGTCCAAGGGAAGGTGTTTGAAAGGAGCAGACAAATCTGGCAAATCAACGGTTGGATACGGGACTGGTACCATAGCCAGAAGTTTGGCTACTTAGACCATGGGACTCACTTTGAGAAACCTAGTCTGCTGGGGGCTGATGGGGTCCATCTGTCAGAGAAGGGGAAGAACATCTTCAGTCATAGTCTTGACAAGCTGGTGAAGAGGGCTTTAAACTAAAGTTGCTGGAGGAGGAAAACCGCAACCTGTCCCACTCCTAAGAGTTTAATTCCAGTGCCACCAATAGATGCCCAGAGCCTGAAGAGAGATCACAGGTCAGCAGGAGAGCACCTGAAGAGCAGCACAAAGGAGATCCAGCCAGTAAGTGAGCTTCATTGGGGGCCCACCTTAAATACCTGTATGCAAATGCACGTAGCATGGGGAATAAACAAGAGGAGATAAAGGTGTGTGCATGCCTGCAGGGCTATGATCTTATTGGCATCATGGAGACGGTGGAATGACTCCTATGACTGGAGTGTTAGAATGGAAGGATACGGGCTCTTTAGGAAGGACAGGCAGGGGACACAAGGAGGGTCTGTCTCCCTCTATGTCAGTGACCATCTGGAGTGCATGGGGCTCTACTTGGGGATGGGTGAGGAGCTGACTGACTGCTTATGGGTCAGGATTAAAGGGAAAGCAGGGACAGGAGATGTTATACTCATTACCTTGGACTTCAGGAGAGAAGACTTTGGTCTCTTGAGGGATCTGCTTGGTACAGGAGCATGGGATAAAGCCCTGGAGGGAAGAGGGGCCCAAGATAGCTGGTTAATATTCAAGGATCACCTCCTCCAAGGTCAGGAGCCATGCATCCCAACAAAGAAGAAGTCAGGCAAAAAAGCCTGAAGACTTACGTGGATGAACGATTTGCTCCTGGACAAGCTCAAGCACAAAAAGGAAGCCTACGATAAATTGTCTAAGCAGCCAGGGATCACATTAGGAAGGCCAAAGCCCTGATAGAATTGTCTGGCCAGAGACATCAAGGGCAACAAGAAAAACTTCTGTATTGAAGCTTGTACCTAGAAGGTGATCAGTGATAAAAAGAAGACTAAGGAAAATGTGAGCCCTCCCCAGAAGGAAACAGAAGACCTGGTTACCTGGGATATGGAGAAGGCTGAGGTACACAAAGACATTTTTTGTCTCAGTCTTCGCCAAAAATTGCTCCAGCCACACTGCCCAAGTCACAGAAGGCAAAGGCAGGGACTGAGAGAATGAAGAACCATCCACTGTAGGAGAAGATCAGTTTCAAGATCATCTAAGGAACCTGCAGGTGAACAAGTCCATGAGGCCTGATGAGATGCATCTGTGGGTCCTGAGGGAACTGGTGAAAGAAGCGGTTAAGCCACTATCCATCATGTTTGTTAAGTCCTGGAAGTCTGGTGAAGTTTCTGCTGAATGGAAAAGGGGAAACATAACACTGATTTTTTTAAAAGGGAAAAAAGCAAGACCTGGAGAACTACAGGCTAGTCAGTCTCACTTCTGTACCAAACAGGACCATGGACCTGAAAACTATGCTAGGGAACATGGAAAATAAGGTGATTGGTGGAAGTCAACATGGTTTCAAATCATGCCAGAAAGATTTGGTGGCTTTCTACGACAGGGCTATAACATTGGTGAAAAGGGAAGAACAAGTGATATCATCAAGCTGGATTTGTGCAAAGCATTTGACACTGTCCTGCAAAACAACTTTGTCTCTAAATTGGAAAGAAGGATTTGATGGATGAACCTCTTGATGGGTAAGGATGGTCGCACTCAAAGTGTTGCAGTCAATGGCTTGATGTCCAAGTGGAGAGCAGCAACGAGTGGCATACCTCAGGGGTTGTTGGTACTGGGACCAGTGCTGTTTAATATCTTTGTCAAAGACATGGACAACAAGTTTGCTGATGACACTAAGCTGTGTGGTGAGGTCAACATCCAGAGGGACCTTGACAGGCTGGAGAGGTGGGCCTGTACAAACCTCATGAAGTTCAACAAGGCCAAGTGCACGGTCCTGCACATGGGTCAAGGTAATCCCATGAACAAATACAGGCTGGGCTAAGAGTGGATTGAGAGCAGCCCTGGGGAGAAGGACTTGGGGATACAGGTGGATGAAAATTTAGATATGATCTGGCAATGTACACTCACAGCTCAGGAAGCCAACTGTGTTCTGGGCTGCATCAAGAGAGGTGTGGCCAGCAGGTCGAGGAAGGTGATTCTCCCCCTCTACTCTGCTCTTGTGAGACCCCACCTGGAGTCCTGTGTCCAGCTCTGGGGCCCCCAACATAGAAGAACATGGACCTACTTGAGCAGGTGCAGAGGAGGCCACAAAGATGATCAGGGAGGTGGAGCACCTTCCTTATGAGGACAGGCTGAGAGAGTTGGGGTTGTTCAGCCTGGAGAAGAGAAGACTCCAGGGAGACCTTGTAGTGGCCTTACAGTACTTAAAGGGGGCTACAGGAAAGATGGGGAGTGTAGGGATAGGACAAGGGGTAATGGTTTTAAACTGAGAGAGGGTAGATTTAGCTTAGATATAAGGAAGAAACTCTTTACTGTGAGGGTAGTGAGAGTCTGGAACAGGTTCCCCAGGGAAGCTGCCCCCTCCCTAGCAGTGTTCAATGCCAGGTTGGACGGGGCTTTGAGCAGCCTGGGCTAGTGGAAGGTGTCCCTGTCTGTGGCAAGGGCTTTGGAATTAGCTGATCTTTAAGGTCCCTTCCAACCCAAACCATTCTGTGATCCTGTGATTATTTCAGTGAGGTAAATATGCAATGTGTCAGTGATAACTTTAAGAAAATGTTGACATTTTTTTTTTTGTCTGACAAATATTTTTATGTTATCAATCACATCAGTATTCTGTATAGAAAAATTTTTCTCTTGGACCATGATAGTCTATTCATCAAAATTATTTTGATATATATTTTAGTTTATTGAAACATCCCATAAAGAAAATCTGTGCTACAAAGTGTATTATATTATGATTCAGTATACCTGATTTTATCTCCTGTCAGCAGTGTGGGTCACTGAAGTTTCTACATGGGTATGTTCTTTATTTGCACATCTTTAATTTTTGCCTTTGTATCCATAAGTACAAAAAGAGATACTATGAAGATCATCCTACCTGTAATTATCCACATCTACTTAGTGAAAAACCTTTCCAGAAACATAACACAGGTAAATATTCATGCTTGTGAATCCTACAAGAAAATGTAAATTTTTCTGTCAGTCACATCTGTATTATGCTTATCCCAAATTTTCAGAGTGAACTGCCCTGTTTAAAGTAGTAAAAAGGAGTAAAGGAATTAATTTCACTTTGTAAATTGGGGACAACTTTTTACTGGCTATAACTTCATATAAAGGTAATTCACTGAATTGCCTTATCGTTACTCCTGACACAGTTCTGTAAGCAAGAAAAGAATCAAGTTGAATATGGAGTGACTGCATCAGTGGTCAAGGGAAGAGCTATGGCTGTCATCTACCTGGACTTCTGTAAGGCCTATGACATGGTCTCCTACAACATTCTTGCTGCTAAATTGGTGACCTATGGATTTAATGGATAGACTGTAGATGGATAAACAATTAGACCAATGACCACATCCAAAGAGCTATAGTCAATGGCTTAATGTCTAAGTGAAAACCAGTAACAAGTGGTGTTCCTAAAGGGTCCCCACGGCGAGCAGTACTATTTAATATCTTCATTAGTTACATAGACAGTGAGATCGAGTGCACCTTCAGCAGGTTTGCAGACAATACCAAGCTGACTGATGCAGTTGATTTGCTTAAAAGAAAGGATGCCATCCAAAGGGACATTAACAGGCTTGAGTAGTGGGCCCATGTGAACGTCATGAAGTTCAACAAGGCCAAGTGGAAGGTCCTGCACCTGAGTCAGGGCAATCCTCAATATCAATTCACATAGGGGAATGAATGATTTGAGAGCAGCCCTGCAGAAAAGGACTTGGGGATACTGATGGATGAAAAATTGGATATGAGCTGGCAACAGGCACTTGCAACCCAGAAAGCCAACTGTATACTGGGCTGCATAGAAAAAAACATGGCCAGCAGGTCAAGAGGGGTTATTCTCTCTTGCTGCTCTGCTCTGTTCTGCTCTTGTGAGACCCTCCCTGGAGTACCATGTTCAGCCCTGGGGTCTACAGTATGAGAAAAACATGGACCTGTTAGAACAGGTCCAGAGGAGGGCCACAAAAATGATCAAAGACCTGGAACACCTCTCCTATGAAGAAAGGCTGAGAGAGTTGGGGTTGTTCAGCCTGGGCAAGAAAAGGCTCTAGGAAGATCTTATTGCAGCATTTCAAGACATAAAGAACGCTTATAAGAAAGACAGACTTTCTTCCAAGGTCTGTAGTGACAGGACAAGTGATAATGGTTTTAAACTGAAAGAGGGTAGGTCTAGATTGGACATAGGAAGAAATTTTTTACAATGTGGGTGCTGAGACACTGGAACAGGTTGCCCAGAGAAGTTGTGGATTCCCCATCACTGAAAATGTTCATGGTCAGGTTAGACAGTGTTTTGAGCAACCTGATCTAGTGAAAGATGTCCTTGCTCATGGACTAGATGATTTCTAAAGATCTCTTCTAATCCAAACCATTCTATGATTATATAATTTTATGAATATGTTCATAGATCATTAGTGTTTAACATTAAAAAATAAGTAGCACTTTAAGGTCTCCAGTGGTGGTTCAATTCAGGAAGGACATCCTATGCAGTGTTCACTTGAACTTTCCTGGTTTTATCTGTATTGCTTCAACCTGCTTCTTCTTGTCTTCCAGTGATGATGGTTCATGAAGCCTCATTTATCCACTTGCCATTATTTCAGAACACACACAAATACAGAGTTAGAATATTTTTACTACTCCATTTTACCATATTCTGTCTTCCATCCCACCTCAAGACTATTAACCATATTTCTTTTTAAAAATAATAGTAATTAGGAATAAATTCTGATCAGACTGGAGATGTTTGGAAATAAATATTTATGTTCAAAAATCTAAATAAAGACTGTAATAAAGAGTGGTAAAGGTGAAAGTCTGCATGTAGCTGGAAGTAAATTTAGCAAACTAACAGAATTTTAATGCAGCTAGGTATATGTGGCAAGAAAGGGAAAGAAATTAAAGGTCACAAGTATATATGTTTTGGTGACACCCTGAAAAAAGAAGGGCTTATTCTGGGTACAATAAACATGGATATAGCTACAGATGCTTTAACCAGAGAGAGAAGAGCTGAAAAGAAATAATTCATCTGAAATAAAAGAGGCAATAAATATGACTGGATGTTGTAGATACAAAGATCCTTCAGCACCTTTACAACAAAAAAATTTTAGTGACTTCCCTTGACAATTCTTGTAATTGTTTTATTTATGCTTACACAAGAACACAATATATTCAGTTTTAGCTAACCATACTACTGAAAGTCACTGGACTCTTCTAAGTTATTTCTACTATGTTAATTTTTCCACTCTTTATTTCCCTTTCTTTCTCTACTTTTTTATTTTATTTCAATCTGCTGGGAAACAAAAATGATGCAGTGCTGACTTTGTTTCTCAAAAAGGAGATACCATACATTTTGTGTCTAGATGACTCTTATTAAAGAATATCAGGCAAAAAAGCTGTTACAGAAAATGAAATACTGGATATTGATTATGACATTCATGAAAAATGTTGATATATCATATGCAAAAAAGGAGTATAAATTAACATCTGCCTGTTGAGAGGATGACAGATATCTGTTATAAAATACCTGCATGGTCTTTTCTTTCAGGCTCAGCAACCTGCTCAAATAAAAAAAAAAAAAAAAAAAAAAAAAAAAAAAAAAAAGCAAACCAGACAAATTACAGGCTTTTTTGTATACCAAATCATACTCTATAAAATTTGTCAGCAAAGAGTGTTCAGATAAAAGGAGATGGATGAATAAAGAAGTCATTTGGCCTGCTTGCATGAAATGTTACACTACATATTAGATTTGGAGTCGGGAAGATATTTTCTCCCAAAGACTGGTGGAGACAGTAAAAGTCTTTGCTTTCCTCCAGAGAAAAGAGTTGACCATGGTCGATCTCTAGACCCCAGCCCAGCGTCAACAACATGGACTTTCAGGTGGCAGAGTGGTCATGGGTGGTAGATGCTGTGACAACTGTTGGCTAAACGCTATTGTTGTGACTGTTTACTAAGGCATCACCACTAAGCTACAGATAACTCCTTGATTTAGACAAAGTAGGTACAGGCAAAGGACAGCAGAGGGACACAGAGAGGTAGAATTTGTTCAAAGAGGAAAACCAGACTAGCTGTTTCTGCAAATACCAAGGAAGGGAGGTAGAAAAAGTATAATTAATCTCCTCATTCCCTAGCAGTACCAGATGGAACAACCTCACCTCCCATCCAGCTCCTAATAATAAGATAAATGCAATGGTGCAGGTTATGGAGAAGCCAACAGGATTGTCAAATTGAATCTCCAGTAGTCACAGGGAAATGGAAAAGTCTGCAGAACATTTTAATCTCATAACCCAAGTTCACTGAGGGCCACAGATACTGGCCACTAGTCTAGGAGAAATTCACGAGCAGAATCCTCAATCCTAATGTGTTGCAAGAGGTGAGCAGAAGATATTAAGGTCAGTGCTACTGTCCCAGTAGTAGGGATCTGTTGAATGTAACTCCCAGACAGTCATAGAAAGTGGTTCACAGTCTGACCATCAGAGGAAAGCACACTCGATGCTTTTGAAATAAAATTGAGGGCTTAATAACATTCTTGCTGTTTCCTCTTGACTGGAGTACACTCACAGCTAAATTAGGAACATGTGGATTATTTTCTATGATAAGTATTGAACAAATAATGTGTAGCATAGTTTTCCATTTTAATTCTTGTCAGATGTGTAAAGGGATGCTCAAATTCCCAGGCTGTGTGGGCTCATGAGAATCCACTGGAAGGTAGAGTCAGTCAAATTTGGTACTTTGAGTATTTCTAGGCTTCACCCTCTGGCACTGCAATTCACAAAGTTCCTTCTAGAATGTATGCAAGGAAAAAAAACTGTACAGAGCTCACATTGACAGACGAAGAGGGGTTAGTTGTTGTTTCTGGACATATGTTTAATTATTGCTTTGGTCAAGAAACTTATAAACCTCAATTGCCACTCAAGAGAGATGTCTCTTCCAATCAAATAATCTCTTAAATAGCCTGGGACCTCTCTAGTCACATCCACTTTATTTTTTTTCTTTTGTGGGATGACTAAGCTGTTCTTCCAAGTTTTCCAGCTTACTTTTAAATTGAAAACAAGTGCTTACACAGCACAAGCAGATCTAACCAAAAGGAAGATTTCACACTTCACTTTCAGTCCTAAAAGATATTCTCAGAGTGAATCAGAATACAAAAGCTAAACAAGAAGAGTTTGAGGACAACTGCCAAGATCTGCAGCTGGACATAATTTTTGCAATGAAATAAAGATATCATAGCTGCTGCAGGAGTGTGACTGTATTGTTTGTAGCAGAAGGCAAAGTTTCATGGCTGTTACATTCCCTTGATAATTTGACCATGTGCCGTATCTTCTACTGCTCAGTCCAACTGCTGCGTCACTCATGTATCTGGTCCCCAGGTACCAGCCAGCACAGCCATGTCCCTGTGCTGTGCACGTCCCCCTATTTACTGCTCTCCTGCTCTGTTGCAACCGGTTGCAAATTATGTTGGTCTGCTTGGGACACTATTGCTTTTTTTTTGTTTCCTTATGAGAATAGTATCTGGCATCAGATTCTTTGGATCAAACGTTTGCTGAGAAACTCTGGGTGTTTTTCATCTAAGGCTAGTCATTTCAATGGGTTGCAAGAAGGTTTGAAGTTTAATCATCCTTACTGTCATGCTTGTAAATGGAAAATGTGCACATAGCATTTGAAAATCTCAAACTGATCAGAGGAATGAAGAAACGTAGACAATGTACAGTAAAGATTCAGGAAATTATTAAGGTTCCATGTAAATTTAGTTTTATTTCTCTTTAATTAACATTCCCTTGCAGAGGAAACTTAAGGTTTAAAATACTTGTTAATAGCATATTTACAGTACTAATACTTCCTGTTAGTTTCTCATTCTAAAGCAATAAGTAAGAGAAAGGAGTACTTTTGCAAGTACTGGTCTTAAAAACCTTTTGTTTGAAATGTTATTACACTCAGCATGATGTTTTCCTGAAGATGACTCAATAGTTTACTTTCAAAGTTTAGTGAGATGTCATGAAACACCTTGACTAGATTTTGAATAAGACCTTCAGTATCCAGTGTGGCGGCAATAATTAGAGCAGGTTCATAAGAATAAAAAAGTAGGATGTTATTATCATCATACTCAATAAAATCTCTCCAGCTTTACAAAGAAAGGAGGTTTTCCTGAAGTAGTTAAAGTGTTCCAAAGGCATTTTTCACTACATGTTTCATATATTTCAAAGCAGAAGAGACATTCCAGCCTTTCAACCATTATGTTTATAAATAGGGTGATTCTGCTTTATGCTGAAACCATGTTACATTTTTACAATCCTCTTTTCAGGTCCATTTACATTATGAGGAAAGAAAGGCCCTCTAGAGTAAACAATTAGGGACAGTTTTTATCCACAGATTTTTTTGAACATTAATGTTCTATACATTGTCAGTACAATTGATACATGATATTTGTAATTCCACATCATGTTAGTGAAATGTGTATCAGGTAATTGCTCCTTCCCTGCTGTGAGCACCCCCTCTGCAGGAGCTTGGGCAGCCTTCAGGCTGAGCTCACTCCAGAGTCTCAAAGTTGGTGCCACCATAGAAAAATGTAATGGGTGGGAATCTATCATCTATAGCTCTGTTCTGCTATCAGTACACTTGGCAATCCTTTTTCAAAGTTCTTGATCCCTTACAATGTTGTTCCTAGGCCATTCCACAATGATTGCATTACAGATCTATAAATCCACTGAAGAGGGAGTTAAGTACCTCAGGCTAAAAATATTTTATATGCCTATCCACATGCTTTGCTGCCTAAATACCCTCAGAAAACATATCCTTCATAGCTACTCAGAAAAAAAAAAAAAAAATCAAATGTCATACTCTTCTGTTATTTTCGATATATAGCAAAGCCAGAGAAAAAGCAGCTGAAGTCATCAAACCCACACTGCTCCACCATGTTATCATTATTCCCAATTACAATTGAAAGTATTTTGTTCAAAAGATTTATTTTTTCTTCAATTTGTTTCCTCCTTGTCAAAACCTAATTCATTTCAACAAGAATATTTTTAAACTTAAAAGATTAAAATAACTACAGAAATACATTTTTGTAAAGTTATAACAAATATATTTCCCGACGCAAAATGCTATTTAAAGAACGAGAAAAAATATTGCTTAATTGTCAAACTCTGCATAGTGGTAATAATTTTAAAGGCTCATAGTTTATAATTTATTCATTTTCATTTGTTTCTTGTTTGTTGGTTAGGTTGGTTGTCTTTTTTATATTTTTTTTTAATTCAAGTTCACTTGATTGCCTAGGTAAATAACAATGCAACCAGGAGATACCATTTGCTATTTATTTTTCTTTATTGTTTGGAATCTGGGGTGGCATTCTTCCTTTTCAAATAATTTAGACTGATTTGCAGTAAGCCATGAGATCAGAAATTAAGGTGGTATGAGCTGGATTTCATATTAAGGCATCTCTATGTTACTCCAATATTTGACATATCTAGGCATATTCTAGCAAGACTAGCTCAGCTGCATAGCAAGGAACTCTTCGCAGCATAGATGTTCCTTCTGCACTTAAGGTCTTTGGCTTGATTTCACACTGTCCCCTGCCCTTGTGGTTTGTGAGTCTGAGTTTCTGGAAGACAAAAATCCAACAAACAACAACAATAAAAGAAACAACACAACAAAAATATACTCTTGAAGTGAAAGGTGGGACTGGACAAAACCAATATTTCTCTTTCTAAAGGAAGGACTCCAGCAGACTCACAAAGGATGAAGCCATGCAAATTGGCTTATTAGAGGTGAAACAGGCTCACCAAAGGGTGCAGGGAAAATAAGGGCAATTGCACAGAAAGATTATATTAGGCATTCAACAACCACTTACAGCCAGAAGGACTGTTCAGGCAAAGCTGCTTACACTCCCGATGAAGACTCAAGTGCCTGAGGTTTCAGGACAAAACTTGGCTGGATACCCAAGGCCGTGCCATTAAACACATACGGTTTGTCAAACTGGGCACCAATTTCCTTCCTAATGGTATTCAGAATGAAGAAAACAGCATCACAATTTAAATTATCCAGTAACAGGCTTGCTCCTTACATGTGCTCAGAAAGCACCTAATTTTTTAAAAAGAAAGAATTTGAAAAGAATGGGTTTGAAAGAATGGTGGCACTCTGCCTGCTTTTGAATAACAACTCGTTACTTACTAAACCCGTTTCTCAGCAGCCCTCAGTTGCCTCTTGTAAGTTAATAACTTCATAAAAGGCAAGTAAGATCTACAATACAGAGTCTTGGCAATTCAGTGAGCTAGAAAATATATGGATATAATTCAAGGGAGTAAAGCAGACACTGAGAAAGCAGATTGCAGAGGATCTCTGATTAAATTCCATTTATATCAGTATAAATAAAACTACATTGTGTTAATAAAGGAAAGGAACCCAGATGAGGGATAAACAGACCTAACTATCTGAACACAATGGTAGGCTTGATATTACCTGTTATGACTAAGGAAGAGATTTTGGAGCCACTGAAGATAATTGTCTGAAAACATAATTTTCATATCCATGGTGTCAAAGAATAAATGAAAGTATAGAAATTACTAGGACAGAAAGAAAGGACAAAGAAAATATTAAATGCCACTGTACATATTCATGGCATATCCCTGTTTCAAAAGGGATGCAATACAACTACAAATGGTACAGAGAAAAGTGAAAAAGTTGATCAAAGGTATGGCATAGCATCTGTGTGGTGGGATATTAAATTAACTGGAGTTGTTAAGGTGGTAAAAGAAAGGACAGCAGGTGGGAATGTGGTAGAGGTATATAAAATAATGAGAGGATGAACAACAAATATTATTCAGATCATCATAATGTCAGAACAAAGGGGCATCAAATTGAATTATCAAACTACAGGCTTAAAGCCGAGCAAACTTAAACTACAGAACCATCAGCTGCAGGAGGCTGTGAAGGCCTAAACTGTAAATGGGATCAGAAACTAATTAAATCTGGGGAAGAAAAGTTAAGGGCTATTAAATGGAAAACACTACCCTCAGTTTAAGAAGCTGTTACACCAAGAGCTGCGGCATGTGAGCAGGCAGAATCAGAGAACCCTAGGTCTGTGCCTGCAACCTGGCCCAGGCACCTGCTGCTAGTCATGGTTGGAAACCTCCCTGAGGCTTGGCGAATCCATTATAGCTGGTTTACAATTAAGATTATCTGTGGAGACTTTCTCCCCATAGTTTTTCCATGGAAAGGAGAATCTAAGGGCAGGAAGTTGTTTAACTCATCTACTCTTCCAGTTTCGTAAAGCTACGTAGGAAGCAAATGTTGCAGATGT
Source organism: Athene cunicularia (assembly GCF_003259725.1). Lineage (NCBI taxonomy): Eukaryota > Metazoa > Chordata > Aves > Strigiformes > Strigidae > Athene > Athene cunicularia. Next base: position 55,573,713 of record NW_020799097.1, on the reverse strand, counting down.
ACTTCTCTCCTTAGTGTTTCAGTGCAGGTGTCACTGCACTCAGCATGGCATTAAGATGCCTAATTTTGTATTTTTAGTCTTCCCACTATAGTATAAAGCCATCTCTTTGTTCCTAGGTCAACTGCATGAGTTCTGCCCCCAGAACTGGCACCTACATTTTAGCACTTCTAGACCTTACAACGCCCAGAAGTTCTTGGTGAAATTGAAGAACTTCTTCATTGTGACTCACAAATGCTGTTTCACTGGGCTACAAATGGTGCAGGCAGGGTGAGGGGACTTGTGACAAAGCACAGGGTGCAGGATGAAACCCCAGAATGAGCAGCATCTCCTTTTGCAATAATACTCTGTGATCCACCTGAACAGATCTGATCCTATCTTGTAAAAATGTCCAGGACTAGAGAGGGGAAAAAGTAGGAGAATTCCCAAGAGGAAAACAGTTGAAGCAGGATGGCACAAAAGAGTCTGAAGAAACATAAAAACAAGTACAGCCATCAATGAACGAAAAATGAAGAGGTCCGATTTGAGTTCAGCCTTGCTGTGAAAGGAGCCCTGAAATAGGCTATATTTAGAAAAACAAGCACTAGATCAAGATTTCTGTTCCAAGTCTGAGAGCTTACCTGCTGTGTGCAGGAGCTGGCCATCTCTGCCAGTTCTGCAAAAGTTTGAAAGAGAAAAAGGTAAGAAGGTGGAAAAGGAAGTAAAAAGTTGAGACCAGTGATGGTGCCTGCTGCTGCTGCTGCTATCTTTGCTTCATTCAAAGCTACATAATTACTTGCGGGCATGAACGCTCTTACAGAAGCTGAAAAAGCCGAGCTGTGTGGAAGTTCAGGGGTCAGAACATAACCAAGAGCATGGTACAGGACCATAATGCACAGAAACAAATCTTGCATGTAGCTGCACAGAAAAATGATTATCTCCTTACCTCTACAGAGCAGAAACAATAATTATCCTACATCCTTTCCTATTTTGGACTCTTGGAGTCCAGAAGTCTGGCTTTTCTAAGCTGATGCACTCTTGAGGTTTCTATGTGTCCTGAACACCCAACACTATCATTCAGGGAATAGTTAAACAGATGGAGAGGGCTGCCAAATTAAGCACTGGGACCCATATTCACAACTTGCCATACTAATATATTTATAAAATAATACTGTCCTATGCACCTTTGGGGACAGGAACGATGCAAGGATATCTGAACACAAGATCAGCAACATTATATCAGTTTTTTCCTTATACAGCCCTGGCACTGTGCTCCAAGCAGTGTCAATGGAAGCAGCCAGTCCTAACTTGATTTCGCAGCCATTGGTAACCTTAGAGGAAACAGTCAGATTACCTTTCCAGTAGACCCAGAGCAATCAGTTTATCCATGTGTTTGGTATTTTAACCCATATTTTTGTGAATTTTGCTAATTGCTAGAAAATACTACTGGTCTGATGTAACAAGCACAGTTCTGAACCTCAAACTGTTGCTTGTTAACTGAGCAAGAAGCAGAGAATGGAAACTCTGCTTGGATTTATAAGAAGGATGTCAGTGCAATAAAGTTGACTGAGAGAAATTGTTGTTTGCCAGAGATGTATGCAAATATTTGCTAAATCAGTCCACTCAGATTCTAATTCTGCGGCTCAAAACATATTTACCTGCACAGCAGAGCACAAAGAAGTTGTGCTGGGAGTGTGTGACTGCAGGCAGCAGTGCAGGCAGCACTGACAATGAGGCAGGTACAAACCACCTGGCCTGGCAGCCAGGATCCATCAGGTGTCATTGGCATGAAATGGGAACCCACATAACCAGAAAACAGCACTTCTGAAGGAGTTTTGGCCAATTTATGGATGTGTCAGATGTGTGAGGGAAGAGAGACTGGGAGAACGACACTCAACATTCCAGGAAGAGATAATGAGTGACCTACTGCATCATTTCCTTTTGTCCCTGAGTTGCAGCCAAAGCTCCCTGTTTAGCCAGGGTGGGTTTCTCTCTCACCAGCTTCTCTTACAGCACCTGGGCACCGCTTGCTCCTGTGCCATTCACACTTCCTTCTTAAAGAGTGCCCAGCCTTCCTGTACCCCTATAACCTTCAGGAAAATCTCCCAAGGGGTCCTGTCAAGCCTGTGCCTAAACAAGTCAGTCAGCCCTCTGGAAGTCCAGGATGTCAGTTCTGCTGCCCCCTCTCCTGGTCTTTTTAAAAATAGAGAACTCTTATTATTTCATGATTGCTGTGCCATAGTTGGCCTCCAACTGCCACATCCTCCACAACGTTACCTTTTTCTTTTTCGTTTCCTTTTTTTTTTTTTTTTTTTTTTTTTTACTTTCAACAAGACTATCTGGCAAACAGCTACATACCATGATTTTTTTTTATCTTTTGTTTTTATTTTTTTATAAATAGTGTTAAAATTGTCCTAATGTTTTCCAGTAAAAGCATAGAAAATTCAAAAAACATGTAATAGAAGTATTGGAGATGTATGACAGCTGACCTCAGGCTTTGCTCCCTTAGAATCAAAAGCAAAAGCTTAAGCCTTGATTCCCCATAGTCTAGGTGGATCCTATCTTTGGGGTAATTCTCTAAAATACATACAGGAAAAATATCACCCTTGTGACCATGGAGGCCTTTATATAGCCATTCCTAGTTACACCAGCTACTCTGCACATGATGGATAGCCACACAGTGGTACACCAGGCATGTAGGACATTTGATCCTGTTGCCAAGAAACAGTCAGTCCTACGGAATGGTTTGGTTTCCTGACTTGTGTATGCAAGTATTTTGTGTACATGGTAAATGTCACCTTGTTAAAAAGGAAAACTAAAAGTGTTTTTCAAAATCAGGTATGCACCCACCTTGCGAAAGTGGCTTCTAGTTTTCTGTATAGTTGTAGAGGTTTCATTTGCTGAAATGATGAAAACACTCACCTCTTGCTGTAAAGACACGACTAACATAGTGTTTACAAAAATCTTTTATAATCACAATCTGGATTTCTAGTTGTGTGTCCACACAGAGATTAGGTTAGGTCAGAAGAAACAAGAAAGAATTAAGAGTTGCCCAGGCATCAAACAGAACTTGAAACAGACGTAACAGATAATAAGTTAAACATTAGATACACATTTCTCAATCCACAGAAATAAATTCCAGCTAAAGGAGCAAACATAACCATTTTGTTTCTTACTGTAAATGAAGTGATTTCATCTGGAGTATCTCAGCTGGGGGAAATGGTAGTGAAGCACATATGACAAAGCAAAATTTTATTTGCTATCAGAAGAAGCAGTATTCATGAACAAAAAAAAAAATCTTCGGTATTCATTGTGGGTTTTGATGAAGCATTGCTCAGCTCATGTTAAAGCTTTGCTGAAGTGCTGAGCAATGTGGGCCTGAAAGGAGCTATTTATCATGCAAAATCCATCAACTTTAATGAGCTTAAATGTAAAAGGAGAATAGTGGAATATACAAAGGCCAGTCCAAGAGTGAGTAAAGGAGTCAGGGTTATTAAGCAGAGGATAGTCAGATGTGCATGGATAGAACACAAGCATATAAACAGGATGGGTCTTGGTTACAACTATGAGTGTGAGGGTGGAAGGTAATATCTAATCTATTTTAATCTCTGCAGCTGATCAAAGGATCAGCATATGAAAGAAAAATTGGAAATCACACAGCTATATATTGGATCACGGGGTGTGGTTTTGTGTCAATAGCCTGTCACAGCAATGGTAGCCAATGCCTTGCCTTAACATGTCTGAGTCCTTGCTTCCTAACTGAGCTTGTGGTCTTTATCTGTTAACCAAAGTCCACTCGGGAATGTCAATACAGCTGGCTTAACTGCACGAGGAGCACTGAGACCACAGGAGTGTTATGGCATTCTTCAGCACTGATTACCTGAAGTACGGCTGTGCTTTCAACCACACTGAGCACTCCTGTAGCTGCCTGGTATTTCAGTAGTCATACCTACTGCTTCCTTCAGGAGGGAGATGGAAAGAAGGCCTTTGGTGATTGCCTTCCCAAAGACCAAAGAGCTGTGTCCTAACTCTTAAGAGGGCACAGTGTCTGTAGTGAACAGAAGTGGGGCAGAGAACAAGAGAAAGCTTTCCTTCAGCTTCATTTCCCACCTCCCTGGTGAGCAATGAGAGGATAGAGATTTTACTCATAAAACCTGTCTTCAAGTAGACAACTTACTTGGAAAAAAGGAGTCTACATCTTATTCACAAGAGATGAATGAACAGACCCTGTCATCACTAGACCAGGACAAGTAGATAGGTCTAAACTCGCAGGAACATTGGTGGTCACTACTACAATGATACTGTTGCTGTCATGCCAGATGAAGAGCTGTAGGTCCACTGAGACTGGAAGGTACAAGAGACAAAGCACTGTGAGAAGAGGGGATCCTGGAGAGGTAAGCCTTGAACACTAGTACATCTTAGTACAGATTTACTCATCATCTATCCAAAGAAGCACAGCATGACAAGTATTCTTAACTTGAAAGCTGAATGGCAATTTAGGAACAAAATTATCTTCTCATGTTAGGAAAAAACCTGAGTTGCTGGAAGGACAACAAAACTAATGTGCAATGGTGTGCAGTGTGGTGAAATACACATTCAGAAGGGATATTCTACAAGGAGGGACTGGAAGAAATGCTCCTTCACTGTTCTTCCTCCATAGGTGTAAGGATGTGCATGTAATATCCTGGACACTAACTCTTCTACCTGAGGACTAAAGGCACATATGGCTCATATCTTTTTTATTCTTAATTTGCTTACCTGACTTCTTCCTTTATCCCTGATTGCCGTTGCCATCTGTGGTTCTATTACTCTCTCTCAACAGTTTCTCTTGATCTGCTGTAAATTGCTCCCAAACCTAACTAAATTTTTATGCAATCCTTGATGTATTTGTTCCAAAGTATCTTTTCAATGTATTGTGACATCTTTTGGATCCATCAGAGATGATATAAAGTCTCTTTTATTTGCACATTAATTTAGTGCTTTTGAAAACCAATAGAATATTAAAGAAGAAAATACATGACTCTTGATGCCAAGAAAACGGCTTGGAGGTGGAATTTTTGTGGATGAGAAAGCAGTTGCTGAAGGGAGAAACTTTTAACAAAATAGATGCAGGGCTCTCAGCAGGGTGGGCTCTCAGCAGGATAAGCTCTCAGCAGGATGGGCTCTTGAGATAAGGGAGGGGCTGCAGCTACTGTGTCCCAAAATAAGGAACAAGGATTCAAGGAATTCTAAATTGACATGCTGAAAAGACCTAATTGGGTGAAAAGTCACGAGAGGAAAAGGAGGCATCTTCAATCTTCATCCTGAAGACCCCCACCCAAGACCACCAGGAACCACTGCGCAGACACAACGAGGAGGAACTCGGGGCAGGATTTATGATAATGAATTCTCAAAACTAATTGTAATATCTCTCCCTATTCTAGGGATTATAATGAATATGTAAACGTTTTGCACTATAAAAAGGAGCTGCTTTTCTCTCTAAGGTGTGCACGTTTGTGGAGGAGCAATCCCCCCGTGCACCCAGCACTGAATAAACATACCTTCTTTATAACCTTACTGGTTGTAAAGCCGTTATTCCGCACATCACTGCTGCAGATACTAGTGAAGAGTTTCTTGAGCAAAGACTGTTTTATAGTTTTAGGCGCAGAATATTCTGTACCTCTATGTTAAAAGAAGTGTTGCAATTAAAAATGAATACTTGCTTTGGCATCACACTATCACATTTTAAAATATTTATTTTTAACAGAAAGGAGGCAATCACCACTACCAACAAAGGGGAGTCATTAAGTAATTAAGATTCCTGCCCTAATCCCTGTTAACCTCAGAGATACTTTCAACACTACACATAAATGCATTTCCTATTCACTGTAAACACTGCTGCAGATTACATAAAATACTTTCATTCTATCTAGGGAAATAAGTGTTTGTGTTTTAATGTATTTGTTCTTTACATGAACCATTCTGTAGCTCTGGCAACACTGACAGCTGCCCTAAACGAAAGTATGAGACACCTTGACACCCATTTTATGCTCCCAGATTACTAGGAGCTAGAACAATTACATTTCTCGATATACACGTGGGCCCTAGTTTGGAGAGTGAAATTAATTTACAGGCTCTTGAATGTTGTGGGTATTAGCCACAGTCATTACAGAAGGCTCTTCTTTGTAATAGCAAATAAAATGCACAGCATATGGGCTGGCTAGTTTCTCTTAAAAATTCCTTCTGTAATGGTTAATTACAGTTTATCCTCTCTGCATGAAGATAAGCAATTTAAACAACATTCATGGTAGAAACACAAATGATGCTGTACCAGGGAAGAAAAAAAAAAAAAAGATGGCTGAGGATATTCTTTCTATTCCTTGCTTTTTCGTTTCTGTAACTGTCTATATTATGTGAATCTCAGTTCAGTTATAGAGCTTCAAATGGGAGAAAATGAGATGTGTTATTGAGCCAGGGCTGTTTTCTTATTTTTAGAAAATGAAACAAACAATCCTCAACTTGAATTGCCCTGGTTACAGTACACATCACTGATCTGAGAATCTGATACAATAAACAACATAGAAAAGCTTTTTGAAATATCACTTCAGTCTTGATCATATCTGGTACAACTTCAGAGTTAAAAACATTGAACTAAAGCAGGTTTCATCCCATTTCCCTCACTCCCTTATCACAACTAAATGTACTGCTCCTCCCACACAAATATCTGAGTGACTTGAAAGCTGCCCCATTAGGCCATGTTCAATGAAAGCAGCTTAGAATCCACTAAGCCGGTATCTAGGATTTCCAACTAGTGTGGCTTTCTGCTGTAAGATGATTCAAAACAGACTCTAAAACTCAGAGAGAGTTATAAAGCAGGGATGTTTACTCCAGTGCTGGGTTGCAAGGAGATTTCTCCACAAAGCTTGCAGACAAACAGCACATTTTACCAGAAATTTATAGTGTGAATATATTAATTGGATTATGTAATACAAATATACATATGCATAAGTAAGGCTGGGTTAGTTTGAAAGGTTGATGTCAGCAGTTTATGTTCTCTTTGCACCTGTGCATTGCCTCCTGGTGGGCATCTTCAGGGGTCTTTTGGAGGAAGGCTCGTAGTCTTTCTGACCTCGTACTTTTCCTCGGAGCAAGCATGGATTCTCTTAGCTAATTTCTTGAACAACGAGAGTTTTTCCAGTTTACCATCTCTATCTTATCTAAAAGCACCAGTAGATTGGTTTCTACCATCCATATATGGCTATCTATTCACTACAAAGACTAAACTAGTTAGAACCCATCTGCTTTCCAAGGACATGTCTCTTATTTTTGCTGAACATAATAATTCTTGGGAAGTTTCCACAGAAAACTGATTTGTTTTGATGAAAAGAGTAGTTCTTGGTAAGTTTCCACAGAACAGTCAGGGCAAGCAGGATTATTAAGCAATATTCAGAAATCATTATAAATTGCTGTAAATTGCTATAAATAAATAAGTTGCAAAGCAAGTGATCATTTCCTTGTATCAAAGCAATTTATCCAGGGTGCCTGAGTCACATGTCAGAGGCTGTCAGATGCTCCTAGCAATCTTAGTCAGCTGAGCACAGGGACGGAGGGGAAAGGAGGATTTTCTGCTCTTCCAGCCCTGCTTCTCATAACTTGTCTCTGTAGTAGATTCCCCTCAGCTGCATGTCCTATTTGGTCAAGCACAGCTCCAGACAGCCTCAGGGACTTAGCACTACCAGCACAGGTGCAGCCTCTTTAGAGGGTGAATAAAGGATTTCCTGCTTGCTTTATCTTAAACATAACACTTACTCTTCATTTAGAGTTTAAACTTAAAAGATGCTGAGTTTCTTAGATGAGCATGCCTGGGTCCATGCACCAGAGGACAGACCGTACTTTTCAGTTAGTATGGATCTTTGCTAGTGGGCACTATACAGCAAGTATCTCTAAGTTCAGAATAATAAAGTTTAACACGATGCATTTTTCCTTAGGCAGAATCCTTGCCCGTGCTTAATTTCTGTATCTCTCTTCTGATGACACTTTTTCTGACATTCTCACAAAGGTCTGGCAAGAGTTAGATTCCTTTCATCAACATAGGATTGCAACAGAAAATCTTCAGTGAATCGAAGCTGAATGACAGCTTCCCAGTCACTGGCTTGTACATAAAATAGGTGTATTTTGAAATCCATCTTCTAGTTAGCAGTGACGCTGCAATTACAAAAATAGGCAGAGCAACCTCACCACTGTATGCTCTCGAGCACCGTGCTGTCAAAGTCATTCTGTTGCTGAAACCACTCCCAAGCCAGAATTGAGCTGCAACACGGGTTTGGCAGATGTTGGATAAGCAGGTTTATGTTTCATTCCTCGGTTGCATGTATAATTTCACCTGTTAATTTCATTGTTGCCTGCACCTGGATCCAAACATATGCTCTATTATACTCAGGACTAGTGTTTCTGTAACACACAGGCCAGCTTTTTTAAGCTTAGATGTCTGAAGTTTGTCCCAGATCTGTAATTAGGGTCTCATGAAGATCCCACTAGCTTCAGATGAAATAGGTTCACTCCTGAACAGCAAAATTAGCTGAAGTAACCTAACCATTCACTTCCTATTTTGTCTTTGTATCACAAGTATGAAATTTATCAGAACTAATTCACAGTAAAGTGATTTACAGTGCTCAATTCAATCTCTCTCCTGGTTCAACTGGCTCAGTTTACACACTGTGAGACTTGGACCCTATCTTTTTGCTCCTTGCCTACCTGTATTTCTTACTATAGCTGAAGATCCTTTCTCAGTATAGGTAACCAGTGCAAGAGTGCCTTACTCCACTACAGATCTTCACTAAATCCTGTGAAGATCTTGTTACAAATTGCTTCTTAACAGCATTGTGTAACAAAACCCTTGCAAGATGTAGTGTTTGCTGCAGTCCAGAAATTGAAAATCATACTGAATATTATGTCTCCTTTTTAAATGTCAGCATGTTGAAAGGAGTTTGTCATCTCTAACAGAACTCTATGACTGTATGCATAGTTTTGATGCTAAAAGTTGTTTTCTTAGAAAAGACTGTACCATTATAAATTTAGTCTAGCTTACATCAAACTATACTCCCTATAGATGATCAAAACTTTGAAGACAACTAAGTCACCTCAAATTATTGCCAAGAGCAGTTACATCTCTGACAACTCACTAAGCCATGACAGAAAAAAAATCCTGTCTTTCTGGGGGAAACTACAATGACTACTTAAGTCACAATTTTTATATTTTGGCTTAAAGGTGTTAAAAAAAAAAAAAAAAACAAAAAAAACAACCCCCACACAAAAAAACCACAAAAAAACCCAAAGCTTAATTCAGAGGAAGAACATAACAGGAACTAACAAAAAAGTCTGTCTTCCACTCCATAGGAAAATGCTTTCTACCCAGCAGAGATAGGCCAATTCTTTCCACTTACAGAGATGTCATCTACTTATTATTTCTCCATAAAATTATGTTTTGACTTCATCTCCAAAAGAATGAAAAGGATTTGCAACTACCATTAATAAGTGAAAACCACTGAAGCATCAAATCATATCAGACTCATAAAAGTAGAAGACATTTGTAAGATCAAAAGCTATGCAAATGCTGCTTTGCAGCTCAGGTATATCACATCAGGGGGACCACAACAGTACAGCCTTCAAATTATAATAAAAAAAGATTAAGTGTATGTAGCATTTTCTGTTTTTATTACAATCATGCATATTCATTAAAAGATTCTCTTTTTTTCAGCTGTCTACATCAGCACTACAAGAAATCAGAACTATTTTGCCTAACAACATTTGTTAAAGATAGTTATGAAGACGGTAGACTGATTTAACCTTTTCAACATCCTGTAATTTTGACTAGCTGGCATCCTGCCCCTACCTCGCAGCCCAGAAGCTGAAGCCACAAGTGTTAAGAAATCACCTGAGATGTGGAAGAGCTTTAAAAAGGTCACTACAGTACATTCAGCTACTGCCTTTCACAGCTTGCATGGCAGCTTGAAACTACTTTCCTGTGCCATAGTCAGCAAGCACAAATCCATAAGAATGGGTATGCCCACACTGTGGTTTGGAGGCAGCCAAAAACTTATGCTGCCCAGGCTCCAAAGGTAGCTGGACAGGAACCAGCTATGATCTGGATGTTGCATAGATATATTTGCATAGCAGTATGGCCCTGTGTTTGAACTATGTTCCTTTGAGACACATACGCAACACACTGAAGTGAAACGTTTCACTGCATTTCTCCATTTAGCTGAAATACAAGTCTTGGGCCGTGCAACCTGAGGAAATATCATCCCGACTAAATGCCTTGAGAAAGAGTGGATGGAAGTATAATCAGAATCTTTTCTGTCACCCTTCTCTCCTTCATAGAAAGGTTTTCAGATACTTCATTAATAATACAGGTCCTTCAGTAAGGCATGAGATAACTCCAGCCAGCACTGAACCAATTCGTAAAATACCAAAACTTTTCTTCTGTTTGATTTTGCATCTTGACACAGGAGAGCATTTCAAAGCAGGGAATATACATTTGAACTTTGACTTCATGTAATAGGCAAGTATGGGGAACAGAGAGAAAGAGAGCCTGGGAGGAAAAGCTTTGCAACATTTCCAGAAAATAACGATTTCAGTTAGGATATTTGCAAGGATAATGTTTCCATTTTCCAAACATAAATATCAGAAAGTACATTCGTGTGCTCTCTGTTTACAGTATGCCAGATTTCAGTGCTTTTTTCACAGGTTTAACCAATGATCACTTACTTCCAGGCTTTATATTTACATCAGAGTGGAGATGAACTCTCTAGTCTTGTACACAGACTGGTTAGAAGACAGGACACACGGGACAGAGAATCACAAACCAATAGATGGAATTTTAAACAGAAGGTTGCATCTTATTATCTTTTAACTTTAATGTCAAACCTTCTCCTTCTCAAAGAACCTGGCATTCCTTGAGCCAGCTTCAGCATTAAAGCAGCCTCACACCAAGCAGCAACTTTTGAGATTGGCCTTTTCATCCTCCTCTGTCAGATTCTGTTTGCCTCTGACTCTTCTCATCTTCTCCCTGCAGGGAAAATGCAGTGCACATGAAGGTAGCTGGAGCAGAGGCTCTAAGATCTCTTCTCCATCCAAGCTAACAGAATCAGTGGTTATTTCAAAGGTTTCATTTTCACCTGTGGGAGCTGTTTCCTTTGAACTTCTCAGTTGCTCTGGACAGTTTTAAACAAAAAACGCAAACTCCACTTTTAAGTGTGAAGATTTTAAATTTTTATTTGTGCTTTTTATTAACTAACACTGTCATTCTGGCAGAGCAAGTAGAAAAATCCACTAAATACCTTATCCTGAAAGGACAAAAATGTCCTTATGAACTCCACATTCTAGTGATAATGTATGATTAGTGTCATTAGAATCTCCTGGAAATTAAGTTCAAACGCCATTTAGGGGCAGGAAAGGTAAAGTGCATACAGAGAAGGTTTCTTACTGCATAGACTGATTTTGTTCACACACAATCAATTCTCTCTCTTTCCTGCCCTATGCCTCAGCCAAAGGCAGTAGATCGAGCTAGTGAAATCTCTTGTTTATCACCATCACCAGAAGCATGAGCAATATTGATTGCTATCAGATATTCTGAGGAAGTAGGGAGAGGAGGAAATATCCCGAGCAGCACAGCCTGCCTCTCCAGTTAGGATCCTGTGTGTTCACTGACCTCAAACAATCTCAGTAAATGTACCCCATTTATTGAAACAGGGGCTATGCTACCCTATGGATTGTCACAATCATAGCAACTTGTGGAGGCAAAAGAGTGCCAGCAAATCCCATGCAAGTGTATTCAGCCATGTTACAAAATCTTGAACAAAACCCTCCAATTTGCATTGAATTGCCAAACCTCCCAAAAGCATAGGAGAGAAATGATATTGTATTGTACGTCGCTCTGGTGATGGTGATCGACTGAAATCTGTTCTGTAACACACTTAAGCCAAAATAATGGAGATAAGTGGACTGGACTTGGATACACTACCATCTCCAGGTCTGAGACACAGCCAGGTTTTCATATTCCACTGGCCAAACCATGAGTGTAGAAGCTGAGGAAGACAAAGAGATACTTTCATCTCTTCAGCAAAGATAGCAACATAACATAACAGAAAAAAACTGAAACAAGACAAACAACATAACTTCTACTGTCAATATGATTTCTAGTTTAATATCTGGGGTAAGTTCAGGTCCAGTACCTTACTAAAACTTTCTCTGATGCTGACAGTGATCAAGGGCATCTTGACATAAACTCAGTATTGGCTTGCCTTATGGTATAAAGTTAAAAAGGTGTGGAGTTTTGGTGTACTCACCACAAGACCTTGCCCTTAGCAGAGGTGAGTTGATGATTTTTTTTCTTTTTTTTTTAAGTGGCTGAAACACATCATTATATTTATTTCAAAGATTCTATGTGTCCTGTTTGCTCTTCCATATCTGGAGCCCTCTTTCTTAACAGCAACAGGTACTTTGACTTTCTAGATTTTGTGCACCCTATGATATAAGTAATGCCAAAATACCAGGCACCTCTTCTACTACTCTGTCTTTTTCCTTGCTTTTAATCCTCTCTAGTTTCCAACAACGTGACACAGCTTAAGGTACTGAGGAATATAGTGGCATAAGAAATATTGTAAAATAGGAATATGACATGAAACTTCTCCCAGGTGCTGTACTGCACATTATCTGCATACTTGAGCAAGGAAGTCTATCAAGACGCTTATTAGGATAGGAAAAGTTCTGTGTTAAAAGAGACCCCTTTCATTTCCATGCTGCTCTCTACTTTCACTGTTTAATGTCATGTAACTTATCTAATCATTACTTCTTAGAATGTGAAATGAAGAAACCTCTTTTTATATACAGGGTGGGGGATAGGTATGTTTTTCCTTTTCTTTTCATAAGAGTTTCCACTGAGCCAAGAACTCCTGAACATTCATAATTAAATGTTATTTTACTTTAAAATCAGATATTAATGATATATATGATTCATGCTCTGCAAATTGCATATTCCAGGGAGAGGGACTTCTGTTAAAAGGCACAATAAAGTGAGTATCTGGATAGAAGAAGATCTGTCTAATAGATGGAACAAGAAACAGATAGACAGCCTGAGGAGCTTTTCAGGTAGAGATGAAAGTCAGAAGTGTGTGTGTGAATTAAAAAGAACAGATCCATTTATCTCTGTCTCTTTACACCTGGGCTGAATGTTAAGAACCATCTGTCAAAACTGCATGCAATGCAATAAAGAGCATTTTGTTTATCTGCGAATAAATTAAGAGCTTCGGACAAGATTTCAGCAGAAGCATGGTAAGTTGATTCTCTCACAATCCACTCTGGCAGTTGTCCTTTCTGAGGAACCCCAAGAGGGCTTTTGATGGATTTGCTCAAAGGTGAAGGGGCAAAATACCCAAGACATTTCACAATCAGCTCTTTCTTTTCAGTATTGTCTTTCTGGTTGTCAGTGTTCTCCTTTCAGAACAGACCGATGTTATCTTTCTTAAATGAGAACAGACTAACCAGAGCTACTAGAAACTTCTCAGGACTGTCCCACTATGGGCAAGTGATTCTGGAGAGCAAAGAAGCTGCCAGATTTGAAGCATCTGAACATCATTGTGGCTGTCATCACTGATAGAAAGAGTCTTTCTACATATAAAACCATGGGGTTTATTACTGGAAAGATCCATATGTGCTCACATGTGTGAATCCTTCAACTGACAGTCAGAGCTCCTAAGAGGATAAATTCATTATCATTGCTGGTGGTTAGAAACACAGGAAATGTAAACTAGTAGTTACATGTTCTGTAAATAATGTATGCATTTGGGCAAGTTATTTAACTTTCATCCTTCTGTTGGAGCAAGTAGAGAAAATAGTTTCTATATTGTCTAGAATATATTTTACTAGTCTATTATACTTTTCGGATATATATTCCCTAGTCTATATGCTAGGGATTTCTTCAGAGTGACCAAAAATAGTAATGAACTTCATGAAGTCTATAAATAAGCAGTTCCTGTGTATCAAAATAAAAATTTCCAAACCTGCAGGATGGACCCAGGACCAATAAAAGACAAAAAAATTTTGCAATAAGATAGTCTTGGGTGGGAAGAGAGGGAGAAATTGCCTGGAGAAAGGAAGAAATGCCTAATAAAGTGTTTGGTGTTCACCCTCATGGAAGCATGACCTTTATAATTACAGTACTCTGAGAAGGTCTCAAATGAACCAAGTTCATTTCCCACCTCTTCCACAGACTTCTGGCACAGCCTTGGCTAATTAGCCAAATCCCTTTGCACCGCAGAATAAGTAGGCATAATAGTAGTCCTCCCCACTGCCTAGTCATGTCTAGTTAGACTGTTAAAATGAATTGGTTTTTATAACGTACGAGTTGTTCCCTTTTATGCTTTTGTGCAGGGCACTTAACACAGCTGGAGTAAAGGCTTTAAGTTCTACAAGTAAAAAACAGGCGGGGAAGGAATTTATTTCTTCTCATTATCATTCAAGTCTCTTGCTGGAAGGAGTGTAGGAGCTTTTCTTCTAAGGGCAGATTTTGCAGAGTAACACCAAATTCTCAGAACGACCGACCTTGCCATCTCAGCAATGCAAACGAAAAGCAGAGGATTTGCACATAAAGTGGTAGGAGCATCATACTGCTGGACCCTCCATGGAGAAGTGACAAGGACTGAGTGTCCTGGCGCCCTTGATCTGTTATCTACTGTGTGATTTTGAGTACTTTCAGCAATTCTCTTGTGGGGAGGCAGAGAATAAACTGTTGTCTGTCAGGTTATGGCAGGGATTTCTGTATACAGCATTAACATAAGCTAAGAAGCATGGATATTGAGCGCAGAGAGTATAAGGTTCACTGTCTCATAATGCTCAGTGATGACATTTCCCCATTGTGAGCTGCAAGTAGAATAAATATGACCCTGTTAACATTTTTACAGACTGACTTGATTAAGCTGACCCTGTCTGGGATCCTCATACTGTCCCACAAATTAGTAGTAGCCTCTGCGTGACCCACACACAAATCTAGTGGGGTAGTTTGAGCTGTCACTCTGCTTTTCCTGTTTACAAACACGTGCCTTTTGTAGCCTCTGGGTACACATAATGGCTTCTCTTCTGTTCTCTACACAGCAGAAAAAAAAAATAGTAAGAGCATAAACCTGTGTGTATGTAACTGTGTCTTGACAGTATTAACACTGCAATATGGAAGAACACACTAGAGGAAGTACTTGGTGCTGCTCTGATGTGTATGGTCAATCAATACAGATGATTATATTCTTAGTCTACAATAGGCACATTTTTCTTTGGTCCTGTATGTGTTGTAACCACAGATAAATAGTCAAATCATTATTTATTTTTTTACCAGTCATGTCATTTGCTTTCTTACCACAGGATTCAACTCTACGGAATTCACTTTAATATTCCAGATCTGAGCAACTTCATCTGAGAACCCTTAAATGACTGACATGCAAAAGAAAATAAATCCATTTCTGGATTTGAAATGCAAGTTTAACCCTATTAATTCCCCTCTGAGTTGAGTGCTTGCCATGGATTACATGGAATTATGTCAGCTTGGGGGCTGGGACCAAGAAATTCTGTTTTGGAGTAGACACCGATAGTATCACCGCACATCACATTTCAAAATCCACTGCAGTCTCCATCTGTCAAGATACATAGACAGTTTACAAAGCCAAGCACAAGAGATTCCACGCTCCTATCTCTGGAGTGAGTGCTGGGAATTAAAGTGATTAACTACACACATGAAGAATGTGTTATACTTTTCAAAGAAGGTTCATTTTTTTTCCATTTAATTTTTCTCTACTGCTGAATCTCTTTTGCATGGCTTCATGGCAGGGATAAGACCCATGGTCAGAGACCATCATACAAACGTAAGAAGGGGTGCTGAAGTAGCTGTAGGTCCTCCCTTTTGCATGTAGGTATGCCTTTTCAATCCTGGACTGGTCTGGGAGATAAAAGGCCCCTGGTGATGTTTAGAAAATCCCATATAAATTACAAGACCCAGCCTCTGGCTTTAGAGTTATGAGGTTCCTTCACAGCAGTATGTACTGCATCATAGCTCCTGATACATTCTAGCTTCTTCATCAACAAAAACCTCAGCTGCAGTGTACAGTATTGGTTCAGCTTTCAGATGTTATCCAGGCCACAGTGGTTGTCACAAGGAGCCTGAAACAAGGCATCTGTATTTTGGCAAGATGTTGCCAAGCTTTCACTAGAGGTAAGTCATTATATACCAAACAGAGGTAAGTGCATGCCTTGTTCCAATGGGATTCTAAAGCAATCAGATTGTTTCAAAGGAGATCCTGGACCGTAACAGATAAGATTAAGTAGGTGATGGATTGTAGATGAGAAAATAGGTTGTTCAAGATGTCTCTTTTTAAACTTTCCAAATATTTCTAAAGTGACTTTTTCAACATAGAGCAAATACGTGGGCAGTATATGTGGCAGGATAATGATCTAGCAGCCTCTTTTCTTCGGTGTGACTTCATTCATGGCTGCTCCAACTGCAAGTAATGTGTTGACAAAATATACGTAACAGATCATGGTCTCTTCCCTGTTCTACATGTATTCACACCAGTCTGGGTGAAGAACAGCACTGATAATCATAAACATCCCAAGAGTTTCTCATCTGAGGAAATAATCCCCCAGGAATCAAATACTATAGGAGATTAAATATTCACACAGATACCAGTAGCCTGGATGGAATATGAATAAAGAAAGAATAATATTGAATTTTAGAACATATTTTTTTAAGGAGATATAACCAAGAATAAAATTGTTTACTCTGAAGTTATTTTAGAATTTGGTTGTAGATCTCTTTAAGGAAAAATGTTACAACAGACCATTATGACTTAGATGTGGTAGTCCAAGCATCCATTCTATTCCTAACTTGTCTATCAAACTGTTTGTTTAAAAATCTTAGATTCCATCATTTTTAAACAAAATCAATAAATCAATATTCTTAGGCAATAAGCACTATTTTAAGTATTATTTCAAGTAATTAAAATTTAAAATATTTTCATTAAGTGGGGTTGCAAGTTTAGTCTGTTGGTGAGTTTGCCATGCAAGCAGCTAAACCCTGAATCAGCTATTCCTCGCTTTACTGTACCTAATATAGTGTCTCAATTCAGCTGCCTTTTGGCTTTTCTCTGTTATTTAAAGGTCTTCTGGACTTAATAAAGAATTAGACAGATAACATTCTTCTATACAATTTTCCAAAAAGGTTATAGGAAAGCTTTATTTATTTATTTATTTATTTATTTATTTATTTATTTATTTATTTACTTTCCCTAGAACTCTACTGGTCCAATCTCAGTTATGCTCTACAAGACTTAGTCATAAACATGCTCTTGTCAGAATGCTCCTTCATTTATCCCCTTGAGGCAGACTGATGCAGATTCTAGTTAGACTGACATATATAGGAAACAAAGAATTAGTAGGGCTGTAAGAGACTATGGAGCTTAAATCTAGATTTCGAAAGTCAATAGATTTTCTAATCAGGTTTGGTGGTCCCAGTTCCAAAAAAGTAAGATATAATTGTGTGTGTAGAGAATCTACTAGAGTATTAATTTGGGGACATAAAATTAGGTTAAAACCCCTTTAAACATTATTTTCTACTTGTTTTTTAGTGTAGCTGAAAATGTGTGTGTGTGGGGGGGGTTATCCGAGTTGGACACATGCCATAGTTATCTAGTGTTCCAAGAGAGATTGTATAAAACAGTAATGAATACATATTTCATTTCAAGTTTTGCTGTTATTTTAGCAGGGCAAAATATCCTTCACACCACTGAAGCTTCAATATGCACAGCATGAACACAACCATTACAACTGAGAGTCATCTTCCTAAGTCAGCCTTCCTCCCCTCCCACACTCAACTCTCCATCCCTGCTTGCACAGCTGTTTAATTCTGAGCAAAAGAAAACACTTAAGACCCAAAACATCTGTGAGTTTCCAAAAGTTGCTAAAAGTCACAAACTCTCTGATAAGGACATTGTAGAGAGGTTGGTGCTGGTCTCTTCTCACAGGTAGTTAGCAATAGAACAAGAGGGAATGGCTTTAAACTGCAGCAGGGGAGGTTCAGAGTGGACATTAGGAAAAAAACTTTCACAGACAGAGTGGTCAGACAGTGGAATAGGCTGCCCAGGGAGGTGGTGGAGTCACCATCCCTGGATGTGTTTAAGGGTCGTTTGGATGAGATGTTGGGGGATATGGTGTAGGGGAGAATTTAATAGAGTAGATGGTTGGACTCGATGATCCCAAGGGTCTTTTCCAACCGAATGATTCTGTTGATTCTCTGATAATTCTAACATTATAGCTGGAGCAATGCGAGGGTGAGTAAGGAGGTTAAGCTTGTTCATTTGACAAACTGTCCTGGTTTCGACCAGGATGGAATTAATTTTCATTGTACTATTTCATACCAAGCGATGTCATGCCGAGGGATACAGGCGGGCGGGCTCTCTCCCTCCCTCCCTCTCTCACCCGTACCGGCTGCTCCTCCGGCCGTGTTGTTGCTAGGGGGGGTGGGCGGTCACCATTGCTGCATTTTACCCATTTCTTTTTGGACTCACTGTTGTTACTGTTGTTCTCTTGTTATATTTAGTAAATTCTTTCTTTTTATTCCTTTCTTTTTATTCAACCTACGAATTCTCTTCTTTTTGTTCCTCCCCTATTTTACCAGAGAGGGGAGGTGAGAGCCCGGCCAGGTGGCGTCTGGCTGCTGCCTGAGTTCAAACCTCCACATAAACTCAACGGAGAGGCTTGCAAAACCAGCTTAATGCAATTCAACAAGTTACCTGATACCGAAGGAGGGATACTTTGAACACACAATCCATTCAGCCCTTGATATTCAAAGATGAAGATGTTCTCGAAAACAGCCATTTGAATATGAAAAGCTGTTTGGTCCAGCTTTTTTTTTTTTTTTTTTTTTTTTTTTTTTT
>NW_020799097.1:55530811-55554734 GCF_003259725.1 Athene cunicularia | reverse complement strand
AAAAAAAAAAAAAAAAAAGAGGGGCTACATTCATTCAGATAATGCATAGTAGTACTTTGCAGAGATAATAGAAAGCATCATTACCCTTGAAAGAAACTACATATATATGGTAGTTTCTTGATGATATAAATTCTTATTGCATTATTCACAAACTCCAGAAGCGTTATCATTTTAACAGATCAAAAAGTTAAACAAATTTATCATAAATATCTTCTGTGCCAAGAGGTAGGTCATAAGTATATAGAAAAGCAAGCCAATACAATTTATAAGATTAACAAATCTCCATTAATGACAGAAAAGGTACTTAGATAAATTGAAAAAATGCACCAAATTTTGACTAGTAAAACACTTTTTTCTGCAGTGAAAAAAAAAAATTAAATAAAATTTTTGAGTATTTTTTCACCCAGTAAACTCTTCATTTACACTTCTCTGTTACTTATTTTTGTCTTGGTTAAAAGGATATAGCCTAGAAAATACATCTAAAAAGCCCTTCTGATTCTTCTGTATTTATTTAAACCAATTAAAATTGACTAATCACTTGTTGTTGTGACTAATCTCTTGTTATTAATTCTGTTCACACACTCTTCTTCAAAGATACATGTGAAAATAAAAATGTGCTGTCATCACAGACAACTGACTCTGGGTTAAGTATTATTATCATAAACAGAAAACAAAAAAAAGTAATCTACGATCTTCTTTATCCAACAGAATAGACAAATTCAGGCATCAAACTTTGAGCAAAGTGTAAGAGAAAGTGATTTTACCCCTATAAGTTTGTATTAATTTTTAATGTAGACTTTTCCTATGGTTCTGAGTAAGGTGTTCTATCATTTATGCATGTTAGTAGCAATTCATGAGATGGATTAGATAAGGAACAAACCAACATAGATAAGCTTTTCAAATAAGACTAAAAAAATGAAGTAGTGAATGAAAAACATCTAATTACTCATCTTCTTACCTGCAGCATGTTTCCATGCATGAAAAATGTGCATAGTTTGGAGGACTGTTCCACCAAAGAGTTCCCTGTCTTAGCAAAATCTTGGTTTTGAAATGCCATCTCCAGTTAAATGGAACTAACATTCAACAGGTTTAAAAATAGAATTAAATATATGCATTTATCAATACCTTATGTTTTAACACATTATTTCTTCAGTTTCTGGGTTTTTTCCTTTCTTTTCATTATGTTCTCAAGCATTGCTGCATGTCTTGAGAAGCATAAAGCCACTATTACAAGCCTCAGTACAGTGGAGGCATTCCTTATTAAGCGCAAAGAGTAATAAATTAATTTTCATAGAACAGTTTGATCATAGCAGCAGAAGAAAAGGTGAAAACCCTACCTACTGATGAGCTGAACATAGACAATGACTTCCTGTTACACAGAGATAGTTCAAATCCTTAACTGATACAAAAATCCAGATAATGTGTCAGAGCTCTTCAGTGACCTAAGTTCAAAAAAAAAAAAAAAAAAAAATTCATTGCTAAGGATATGTGAGTGAGATGAACAACCCTAATCCAAAGCAAAATTAAATTTAGTATTCAAGTGTCAAATGGAACCACTCTAATTTAGTGAATGCTTGTTGAAAAAATCCAGCTTGCCAAAATATTCATGAATATCACAGACTTTTCTTTCACCTTGTTGATGAGTAGCTCAGAATATGTAAATTACTTCATTATGTTCTATTGCTTTAGAAAATTTTCAGAAAGTAAGTTTCATAAGCACCCATATATTCTAATAATTTCTTAGAAGAGGATGAAACCTCAGAAAAAAAATGATGTTGCTCATTTTTCCTTAAACTCACCAATACAAAAACCCTTCTCTGTAGAGTATGAGCTGGAAAAAAAAACCCTCTTGCCCTCAGCCACTCTGAGTGTGACTGCCTGGGTACTGCAATTCCAAAGAATGAACAGCTCCAAGAAAAAAAAAATGCTTCATGAAAATAAAGGAAAAATGAGGCATTCTTTTCATTCTGGCTTTGTTTACTTCAGAGTTTATTATCAGTGTGTGGTTGTACCAGGAAATGGTTTTAAAAGACCTGCCTGTTGGGACCAAATAGGATAGACCAGGGGTGCTGAAGTTGCTGGCTGGGGTGCTCGCCAAGCTGCTTTCCATCATTTACCAGCAGTCCTGGCTGACCAGGGAGGTCCCGACAGATTGGAAATTGGCCAGTGTGACGCCCATCTATAAAAAGGGTCAGAAGGATGACCCGGGATAATACAGGCCTGTCAGCTTGACTTTGGTGCCCGGGAAGCTGATGGAGCAGCTCATCCTGAGTGCCATCACACAACACATGTGGGACAACCAGATGCTCAGGCCCAGTCAGCATGGGTTTATGAAAGGCAGGTCCTGCCTGACAAACCTGATCTCATTCTATGACAGGGTGGCCTGCTTGCTGGATGAGGGAAAGGCTGTGGATGTTGTCTACCTTGACTTCAGTAAGGCCTTTAACACTGTTTCCCACAGCATTCTCCTGGTGAAATTGGCTGCTCGTGGCTTAGTTGGGCAGACGCTTCACTGGGTAAAAAACTGTCTGGATGGCTGGGCCCAAAGAGTTGTGGTGAATGGAGTTAAATCCAGTCGGCGGCCAGTCACAAGTGGTGTCCCCCAGGGCTCGGTTTTGGGGCCACTCCTGTTTAACATCTTTATTGATGATCTAGACGAGGGGATCGAGTGCACCCTCAGTCAGTTTGCAGATGACACCAGGTTGGGTGGGAGTGTTGATGTGCTCGAGGGCAGGGAGGCTCTGCAGAGAGACCTGGACAGGCTGGAGCCATGGGCTGAGGCCAACTGGAGGAGTTTCAATAAGGCCAAATGCCGGGGGCTGCCCTTGGGCCACAACAACCCCCAGCAGCGCTACAGGCTTGGGGAGGAGTGGCTGGAGAGCTGCCAGTCAGAGAGGGACCTGGGGGTGCTGATTGACAGCCGGCTGAACAGGAGCCAGCAGTGTGCCCAGGGGGCCAAGAAGGCCAATGGCATCCTGGCTTGTGTCAGCAATAGCGTGGCCAGCAGGGACAGGGAAGGGATCTGACCCCTGTACTCGGCACTGGTGAGGCCGCCCCTCAATTCCTGTGTTCAGTTTTGGGCCCCTCACTACAAAAAGGACATGGAATGACTCGGGCATGTCCAGAGAAGGGCAACGGAGCTGGTGCAGGGTCTGGAGCACAGGTCGTACGGGGAGCGGCTGAGGGAACTGGGGGTGTTTAGTCTGGAGAAGAGGAGGCTGAGGGGAGACCTCATCGCCCTCTACAGCTCCCTGAAAGGAGGTTGCAGAGAGCTGGGGATGAGTCTCTTTAACCAAGTAATAAGTGATAGAAAAAGAGGTAGTGGCTTCAAGTTTCTCCAGGGAAGGTTTAGACTGTATATTAGGAAGCATTTCTTTACAGAACAGGTTGTTAGGCATTGGAACGGGCTGCCCAAGGCAGTGATGGAGTTCCCATCCCTGGAGGTGTTTAAGAATTGCATTGACATAACGCTTAGGGATATGGTGTAGTTGGGAACTGTCAGTGTGAGGTTTGACTGGATGATATTCAAGATCTTTTCCAACCTAGATGATTCTGTGATTCTGCGATTGTTTTTTGTTGTTGGGTTTTTTTTTTTTTTCTGTGTCTCAGAAATATTAATTTATAACACAGACAAAAATACTGCTTGTTGTTATGGGAGGACAATTGCAAAGACGTGGGTCTTGCATTCTATTCATTGTTGGGAATAGTGAAATCATATTGATACTTAACAAGCAGTTATTCATTTCCCCTTGGGTCCAGTCCACCAAGTGAATGTCTCTGATGATGCTATGTAGCTTTGGAGTGGTCTTGTTCTTCCATCCCTAGATTTCAACACCAGAATCAGGGAACTGAATTTAATCTATGAGTAGAGACAACAAAGCATGCTGAAAGCAGGAGTAGGGGACATTTTTTTTATCTTGCTGTACTTGTAAGAACAACACTATATGCTGTAGAGTGCAGATCTCCTTGTAGTCCTCCATTTCAATTGTCCCTCTGGCTACCGTTGACTACCTAACTGACACCTGCCACTCATGAGAGAAGATAATCCCCTGACACTAAATGCAGAGAATAGTTTAGTCCTGACAACAAAAGTGTCACATCAGAAGGTCCAGTAATGTTTCCAGGGATGGACTTGATTTCTGTGCTCACTCCAGACCTGAGCTGGCATAACTTTGCAGCACAAGCAGGTAGCTGTAATCAGCTGCTCTCCCCAGCAGGGTTTGTCAGTGAGTGACACCCATTTGTGGAGGCAGAGGCAAGGAGAGTGAGGTGGAACTGCAGGCAGACCAGAGCAATGCAGGAGTGGGGTGCAGAATGGGACTTTTGGGTCCATGACTATACAGATGAAGGAATGAAGCTCTATGCTAAGCCAAACAAAAAGAGGTAGACAATTCTGGAAGCAGGGAGTGGAGCTAATTGTACTAAAATGACAGATTGGCTTCTAGTACAGCTATAACTTGCCCACAGTGTCTTACCACCCTCTTCTAAATGGTTGCTCCTAGTCCCTGTACATGGCAGTGTCCTGAGGTAAGTCATCCTACACCCCAGAAGAGAAAGATACTACTACTTTCCTAAATATTTCAGCATTAAACATAATATTTCAGTATTAATCATCCATATTGGAATTTGTAGAGAAATATCAGAAAGCCATGAGACTTCTGAGTAAGACTCAGAAAGCCAAATTAAGAAAACCAGTAAAGCATAGAATCAATGAATCATAGAATGGTTTGGGTTGGAAGGGACCTCAAAGATCATCTATTTCAAACTCTGCTGCCATGGGATCCATCCAACCTGACCTTGAACACTTCCAGGGAGGGGGCATCCACAACTTCTGTGGGCAACCTGTTCCAGTGTCTCACTACCTTCACAGTAAAGAATTTCTTCCATATATCTAATCTAAGTCTACTCTCTGTCACTTTAAATCTCTTACCCTTTGTCCTCTCCCTACACTCCCTGATAAAGAGTTCCTTTTCCCCTTTCCTGTAGGCCCCCTTGAAGTACTGTAAGGCCACTACAAGGTCTCCCTGAAGCCTTTTCTTCTGCAGGTTGAACAATCCCAACTCTCTCAGCCTGTCCTCATAAGAGAAGTACTCCAGCTCCCTGAACATCTTCATGGCCTCCTCTGGACCCACTCAAGCAGTTACATGTCCTTCTTATGTTGGGGGCCCCAGAGCTGAACACAAGACTCCAGATGGGGTTTCACAAGAGTGGAGTAGAGGGGGAGAATCACTTCTCTCGACCTGCTGGCCACATTGCTCTTGATGCAGCCCAGGACACAGTTGGCTTTCTGGGCCGTGAGTGCACATTGCCAGCTCACAGTCAGTTTTCCATCCACTAATAGCTCCAAGTCCTTCTCCCCAGGGCTCTTCTCAGTTCACTCACTGCCCAGCCTGTAGTTTTGCTTAGGATTGACTTGGCCCATGTGCAGGACCCTGCACTTGGCCTTGTTGACCTTCATGAGGTTTGCACAGGCCCACCTCCAGCCTGTCCAGGTCCCTCTGGATGGCATCTCCCCTCCAGCATGTCAACCGCACCACACAGCTTGCTGTCATCAGGAAACTTGTGGTCCGTGTCTTTAACAATGATGTTAAACAGCACTGGTCCCAATACCAACCCCTGAGGAACACCACTCGTCACTGCTCTCCACCTGGACATCGAGCTGTTAACCACATCTTTTTGAGTGTGACCATCCTTATCCACCAAGAGATCCATCCATCAAATCCATGTCTCTCCAATTTACAGACAAGGATATTGTGCAGAACAGTGTCACATACTCCAGAGTCCCTTAATGCCACTCCCATGTCTCTGTAGTCCTTAATACTCCTCAGGCTGCTCCTGGCTGTATCATTGGTGCCCACATGAAACAATATTGGAAAACAGTCGGTGGACTTTACAGGGCTCAGTAGTCTCTCAGTGACATCCCTGATACAAGCCCCTGGTAAATAGTGTGCCTCTCCAGAGAGTGCATCAGATCGGCAGATGGGTGCCTCCATGCCTCTCAGAAGGGGCGTCACCTACTGTTATCACCTGTTGCCTTTTCTTAGTTGAGCTGATTGTTATATGGGGAGTAGATTGTGCTGCCTCAGCTCCCATGTCTATCCTGATGTGATGGGTCTTTTCAGTCTGAAGAGAGGTGAAGTAGTTCTGGTAGAACACCTCAGGCTTCAGAGGAAGTCTCTTCCTCCTGCAGATACTTGTTGTTGCAAGCTTCCCTTCTGTGTGTGCCAATGGGGGAGTTCTTGGCTGTTTGGCCATGGGCTGTGGGTCCACTACAGAGTGTGCTTGGAATCAGCTGTTTAACTCCTTCTCAACTTCCCTGATGCTTTGCAGTCTTCTCCACCACCTTCTGCAGCTCAGCCACCTGCTGCACGAGGTCTTCCACTTGAACAGATCTTCTGCAGGCAGGTCTGCTGCCTGTGCCTGCCCCAGGAGAAAGATCCAGGCACATTCTGCAGTCTGAGGTCTGCACTGCAGCCTCCCCCTTCAGCAGCTCTGTCTGGGTGGAGGCATCAGCCACCAGTGGGATAGATGGTGCAGACCCCCTCAACTGGAGCTGCAGCCTTTGCTCTCAAACAAATATCCACCATTCTGCCTTGGTGGTCAGGTAGGATCAGTGCCCTTGGCCTGTGCAGATAGTCACAGAACCATGCCCAGTGCTGGGTTATGTGGACTTTAAGCTATTCACTTGGCCAGTGGAATGTCCCTTCTTCTAAGAGACATCCTCCCTATGTGTAACATTTCAAAAAGATATATCTGCAACACCAGAATCATTCAAAATACCCACATCTCTTTATACAAAATCTGGAAGAATTATGTTAACTGTGAGGCTCCCACTGCCTTCATGCATATTTGCATTCAACTAATTTCCCTGTGTCCTTTGAAAAGCCAGTCTTCCATTCCCCAGATGGATCAGCCTATCTCTGAGGTATCGTGAGAAAATGAGAGAACATCACTCCAGTGCACAGCACCTTTCACTGCTTGGCTCTCCAGATTCAGAGCTCCAGATAAGTCCTTATCTGCTTTCTGGCAGCGGTCAGAAAGCTTCTTTTCCTCAATAATATAGTAGAGCAAAGTGTGTGCCTGAGAAAATAGCCATATTTGCAATTTACTTCCTAAAAGGCAACTGTCAAACACAGTAAAAAAGAGAAATTTTTTTTAAATATCAGGTATCATCCACAATCACTTGTGGATCTTTTTGTGGATTTTGAATTATTTTGGTGTTGTAGATGCATCTCTTTCTTAAATATTACACACAGGGTCAGTTTTTCCTTGTCTTTCAACTTCATTGCTGCCTATTGCTGCCCCATTGTTGCAGATTTCATATAACGCTTCCTACGCTCCTTAAACACTGTTTTTTCTTTCTTCTTTTTCATCTCTCCCGAGTTCTTTGGCAGGGGGCTCTAGTGGATGTTTTTCATTTCCTATATCTTTCTGGGTACTTTTTGGACTCCTTGGAGTTAGCCAGCTTTATCATATCAGGTCTCATGAGGCCATTCATTCTCACCCCCTTCAAACTCTGCACAAATTAAACAGCAGCTTTCTCTAAACTAACACTTTTAAATTACTTCTGTTCACACTTTTCAGCATATTCTGCTTTGCTAAAGAAGATTTCAGGGCAGATGTCAATGGTTTGCCTGCCTGAACAGGTTATCTGCTTTTTTACTACAACTCCCCTCACAGCAAGATACCACCAGCAGAAAACACCATCCCACAGGAAATTTCTCTCAAAACCAAGGCAGTCCACTTTCACCTGATTTACCACAAAACAGATAGGAAGAAACCTCAAAAGATCCTTTCTGAGAGATAACTAAAATGAGAGATTTGGGTAACTATTCATATGCACATCATTAATGTGCATATGCAATACCCCCAAAATAGCTGCAATTGTTCCTGATTTTGATGCAGTCGGAGTATACTGGGTTCTTTTGCTTTGTTTTCAGAATAGACCAAAGTCAAGCAGAAAAATGTTCACAGTACTCAAATAAACAAACATGTATCATGGACAGACAGAAAAAAGTAAAAAAGCAAGAACCTGGGCAAAACATAAACATAACTGTAGTTTCCCCTTAGGTGTGCATCTCTGCAAACACAACTTTTGATTCCTTCATTTTCCACTGACAGAGGCTTCAAGTGAAATCCAATTCAAGTGAAAATGGCTCGTCCTCCTAAGGCTGAACTAAAAATGAAAAGTAACAACAAAAATACTTTTTAAATGATGGAACACAGAAAGAATGCAGAATATATCATATAAATGTGCTATACACTGTGCATATACTGTGAGGGGCACTAGACCACAAACAGGCAGCACCAAGCAACTATAAATCACTGATCATGCATCTTTGAGAACTGTATTGCAACAGTATCTCTCTTGAAATTCCTATACCCTTGCTCTGGACAGGCCTCTTTCTATTAAGTAAATAATGTTGAAAAAGCACTAAATAGTTTTAAAAGAGGGATACGTCAAGGTTAGGTTGCAACAGGCACTGTTTCACATATTCCAAATGCTGTTGTAGCTGCTGTAATTAAATATTTCTAACAGAAACAGGGCAGCCACGAGACACACCACCACTGGAAGGGCCCAAAGCAGTTCAACGTTACTTTATGCTACTTTATCTTGAGCTGCCCACACTCAGATGCACAACACAGACTACCAGATTCTCTTTTGACAAGGTTCATCATTACCTTCTGCTGCACTTTTGTTTGTAGGTTTATATGAAACAAGTATGCTATGATGTGTGTGGGGGAGAGCTGAGCACACACACGACCAATGTGATCAAGCAATGCCCATTTATTACAGCTAAGAAAGCCCTTTTATAATGTTCTCCCGCACACGTGAGTAACATACAGTACAAGTCCTCAAGATTTGACAGTTAACTTAGCCCGCGCTTTAAACCTTCTTATGATTGGATAAAAAGTGCCCCATCAGCCTTGCCAGGCACCTGCCCTGTGTAACTTCCTCTTCTGTCCCAACCCCTTCCAGGGGTTGTTTGTCTCATTGAGTTTCTCCCCCCTAATTCAGGGTCACATCCTTATCGGATTCTTGCTCAGCTGAGGCTCTTATCAGTCTTGTTCTCATGCAGGATTGCTCACATGTCCATTCTCTAGAATCTAGAATCTCAGAAAGCCCTCTAGAATCCCAACATGTGTGGACATAAATATCAATATGAAAAAGTTTAAATTCATATAGAGTTTTGGCCAGAACCCCTGAGTGACCTTTAATTTAATTGGGATAACTATTGTTCTCTACCTTTGATCATTGATGGTAGCAGAGTTGTTCATAGAACATAATTTAGGTATGGTGAAAGATGTTTCAAAGGATCCAAAGCATACTTCATTCTTTAAATCTCCCAAATAATGCTTAGGCAAATATAGTACTTGACCTTCCTATCTGTCACCCTAAAGAAAGCCTTGAGCCACAGCCAAAATCAGAGAACAAGAACGAACATCAGCACTTTCGGCTTTCTGAACCCATGCACATCAGTGAACACAGAATTCAAATTGAGGCAAGAACTAAAGTATACAAGATACTACTTCAGGAACCCCACAAGAGTTTAAAGAAATAATACAGAAGAAACCAGCAGTCATGTTTTAGTAAGTGGTGCTTGACTTTCCAGTTGAAAGAAAAGTTAAATTGGCAGACTGAAGGATCACATCTAGGCAATGGCTGTTCCCAAGCCAGGGCAACTATAGAAGGTTAATACTTCAGGAAAGAAAATCAGAGTGACAGCACTTGCACTGAATACATCACCAGTTTAAGAAAATGTTCTTATTGATTCTTGGACATTTAAGCTCATGTTCACTGAGTAAACAGTAAACAGGTCTGACCTGAGACCTGTGACACCAGCTGTCTTAATGGTGAACAGCAAATGTGACTGAGCATCAGAGATGTTGCCAAATGATCCAGTGTCAGCATGAGTACTGCACTAATCCAGAAAGGAGTGATCTAAAACTTTAAAAAAAAAAACCAAAACCAACTTCTATTAAATGTTGAGAAATTACAAAATAGCTCATTTATAAGGCTTTGAATAAAATAATAGTTGATGATTTTCGGAAGCTGTCTTTGGAGTTGCAGCTAATAATTACTGTTCTCAGGACTGTAAAGTTCCTTCCTTGTAGTAGAAACGAATATTCATACACTGCCAACCCATCTAATAAAAATATGGAAGAAAAGGATGTCTGTGCAAAGTGGTTTTATGTGGGGTAGTACAAAATGTCACCACTGGTAGCACCAGCAGATGCCAGGATTCATCTTTCATAGCTTGAAATGTCAAGAAATTAGGTCTCTGAATCCAAATTAATGACCTTCAGCTCCTATTATAATCAATGGGGGAAAAATACAAGCACTGCCCAAGCATAATTCATCTGAACTGTCTTAGATATCTATCTCAGGCATTTACGTCCTGCAGCTACACAAAAGAAAATGTTGGAGTGTTTCACTATAAATAATATGTCAGTGCCTAAGTGATAATCTCCATTTTCATCATAATCTCTTGTAATTTCATTTTCTTTTAAATAAATATTTACTTGACATTTATGGATTCAAAAGCTCATAATAAGGGAAGAATCAGAGAAAGCTTGTCTCCAAGACCCATTAAAGTGCCTCCCCCTCTCCTACAATACTTATTGTGAAAATAACACAATATCAGTGACAATGATTCTAAAAAATTAAAATAATACCACAGTGGTCACTAAACAATTCATAAAAATCATAAGAGTATTTGAGAAGAGAGAAATTGGAAATATACTTGACTGGGCTGTACAATATTTATTGTCATTAAATTAAACTGACAGTTAAATGAGAGAAGAAATAAAGTAAGTTTCCTCAGAATAAGCTAGTTAGTCTTTCTGCTTCAGTTTCCCTAGTCATACATTGGTTTTTTTATTAAATACTAGTAAGATTAAGAATGTACCTTATATGATCAATATGAAAGGTATTATAAATTCTATAGCAGAATGTTTTCCCACCAAGAGTGAAATAAAAATACATTTCTGCTGGCAAATGATTTATGAATAGATCAGACCTTGGGTTAGGCAAGAATATATCATAAACTCCCACTTTCTTATATTGCAGTAGACACAAACAATATTTACTTTCCCTGTAATTTTAAAAATTACTAAAAGATTTGAAAGCTCCTACTGCTTTTTCAGTCTATAAACTGTATACTATAATCAGTGTATCATTTCAATAATACACAAATATAGACCTGCTTGTACACAGCATCTCACTTCTATCCCTCAGGAAGCTGGAAACTAGGAAGTTTACTGGAATCCTCTACACTGATGTGCATTAGAGGTGAAATACTAATTATTAAATCTTTCCTATTATGGTCTAGTTTTCAGATACCCAGAAGATATTTAATCCCTTTGGTATTTCCCATATTACTACCCCTGGTTGTATATTATGCACTGCAAAAATTAAAACACTTCATTCCCTCCTAAGTAATTTTTTTCATTTCTGCTACTGTTAATACCTGAGGCAGAAACATATACATATGAAAGACTACCTTAGTCTTGTCACCAGCAGTTGTCACACTTCTTTCCTCTTCCATACAAATATATAGACACATAGCTTTGAGGCCTTTAATCCCTGACATCTAATGCACAGGCACATATCAGCACACATCCTGAAAAGTCAGCTTTGCTGAAGTCCATTTGCATAGAGGAAAGGACTTGAGGCAATCCACAGACTGACTGCATTCCTTCTACAGAAGCAAAATATTAGCATATTTGGGAGCTGAAGCTTACTCAACAAGGTTGAGTAAGGTTCGGTCCTTCCCAGTTCCCCTTGTTGGTCAAAATCAGGAGTCAATGACATGAAAACCAATGTGGTAGACTGAAAATGAAATTTTTTATTCGTGCCTCTTCTAATCTTGATCATTGTGGACTGTAAACTAAGCCTTTTCAACACTTTGTCTCATAGCAAGTCACTGATACGATTTAGGTATATATAAAATTACTGATCACAGTCTACAGTTCTGTAACTTCATTTATCCCCCAAAGCTGCCTTTAAAAAAACAGATATTAATGAGGCGGACTGAGAGAAATAAATGTTGAAGGAGATGAGGTGGCAGAGCAAAAACTGAATACGCTGAACTTTGTAAAAGTTATACACTGCCTTGTTTACACATCATAATCTCACATTTAAATCTAATGCTGGTTTATGATTTTTTCCCTTTATAGCGTCAGTCTATTGGGTAAGTGTTCCACCTCCCTACATTCTTCTCTTATGCTCACAAGCCAAAGACTTCCCATTATTACATACTCAGCTCAGTAACATTTTTTCTCAACTAAACAAGAGGTGTTTCCCATGTTAACGGTACGCTCAAAATTCAGTCTCCTTGTTAGTGGAGCTTCCCACTGAAACTCTTGGATTTGTGTGGAAAGTAGTTTTTATTGCTTCATACTGCAATAGACCCTTTTGTGTTTGTGGATGAAGACATACCAGAGTGCAGGAAACCACCTCTATTTCTGTTTCCCTGTATACTGCACCTGAGAGAAGTGGAACAATAATTAATGACCTGCAGGCTTCGGCAAAGCCTTCTGCTTCACTCCTTGGTTGTTTCAGCTAGGACTGTAATTGGAAGAGGCTGGTCCCGAACCGCTCATTTTCCCCTTGCATCTTATGCTGCATGTATGTGCCAGCTAACATCACATCTATTTTGTGCTTCAGATCCAGTGCACACACACATACAGCCCCTTCTGGTGTTTACTATCTCCCACACACCCCTGCCTGGGGAGTGTGCAAGGAAGAATGTGAAATTATCAGATCTTAATGGTGTCTGTTTTATACATTTTGCTTACCGTAAATCCATCCAGGGATTTACAAAAACCTTAGGACTTTTACAGAAATCAGCCAAGAATTTCTGCTTTTTCCTCACTTCTGTGTGAGTCAGCTCATGTAGAGAATCATCATCCCTATAATAAAAATGATTTTTTTGCATTCTTTCTTCCTCAAGGATGTCGTTTCCTGGGACTGTGGAAACAGCAGGCAGGTCTTTACCTTGCACTGGGTTCTGGCACAGGGATGGACTGCTAGGCTCCCTCACTGGAAATCAAATGATATTGAGTTGTGTTTCGGGGTTATTTGAAAGTTGAATACTTTCCTGAGGAATTGTTTCTGCAGTGATTGCCAATTTTCTGCTTGAGAGGTTTATGATCAAATAGTTTCTGGCAGGAGTTTTTTTGTCGGGTTCTTTCAACTGCTGGTTTTCCGAGGACATTTTCTAGTGAATGTTCAAGTTTCTTCTGCCGTTTCTGTTAACATTTACAGAACAAATTTCAGCACCTGCTAGAAGATGTGAAGCACTGATAACACATAGATGGAGAGGATATGGGATCAGCTGTGTCAGGAAGTAATAAATAGAGTACTTTGACTACACAGCAGAAGATAAAGGTACAAATCCAATGACAGATGCTAAATAATCTAACATTAAAAAGAAAAGGCTTGATATTTATTTTAAACTAATTTCAAAAGGGACCTGAATGGCTAATAGGACACATCTGTGCCAAATATCCTCCCAGGGTGGGTTCATTTCTAATGCAGTTTCCACAAAGTACATGCTGAGGTCACTTTTTGACATCTGAGCATAGCTGTTATAAAACCAAATCTAAATTATAATATCTATGCTGAGATGTACTTGTGAAATCAGGGGCAACTAAAAAACTACAGTTAACTCAGCACACAGTAGGCATAAAAAACTTGAATATGCAGGGGGAGTCAACATGATGTGAGACACACTGAATAACCTGGCACTTGCACGGGGCAGTATTATAATAATAATAATAATAACAATTTAATTCCTCTGCTGTATGCAGCAGAAGGCTGAGTAAATGAGACACACTTAAATTAATACTGGACATAAAAATATGCCATTAAGAGGCCATTCCTATATCATTTGCATTTACAAAGAAAGCTGTTTTAAAACATACATACTTAGAAAATTGAGACTCACTGTGGAGACTTGAGATAAACTGGAAAAAAAAACCCCAAACCTGTAGTTAGCATTATTCTCTTGAGATAATCCCAGCACCTGAGGAAGTGGGATGGCCATTACAATGGTGAGCAAGCAACTTTATTCATTGTGGATTCTTCCATTTGACATTTATTTTAAATTGGGTTTGGTTTTCTTCCTAATTGAATGTAATGCTTGTGAGAGTTGCGCTGACAAGGTTGGAAAATTAAGTTCAATATGCTCGTTCCTAAAATCAGCAGAGCAAAGGAAGAAACTGTGCAGCCGTGCCCAGATAAATATGCCCTCTGTGTTGTGAGATGGGGGAGAAACTGTTAGCATAACTCCAAAAATATTTCTGTTTTCTCTGATGTAAATACCTTGTTCCAGCAACTGCATTAAAACAATGTATTTACAGGGTAAATAAAGCTTTCATTCACTTTCAGAATCAATTATACCTAACCTAGAGATCTATCTGTAAATAATTGGGGTTTTTTGTAATTGTCATTATAATTGTCAGCCTTATCTCTATTATTATTATTATCTCCCCTTTCAGAGCCAACAGACAACTTTGTGATAGACTATGTACAGTGTGTATATATTTAGAGAGAGAACATATGTGCTACAGTAAAAGACAGGCCCCACTCTGGGGTGGACTAAGGCTACAGCTCAGAAATCCTCTATGGAGAAAATCCATTCTGCACAGTGAAAGCCCTCTCTCAAACCATTATGGTTCCATTCCTGAACAAGATCGATGACAGATGAAGCAAGACCATTTTACACATGACATAAAGCACAGACAAATGAAGTGACTTGCCAGCACCCATCTAAAGGTAGGAATTAAACGCAACCATTTTGGAGCATTGCAAACATATCTTTGTTATACTTATTTTGAGTGGGTCTTTCCTTCTTTCTCTTTTTCTTTCTGCCCGTGTGCAACCCTACTTTATATTGTGTACTCTGCTCCTTCTAACATGACAACACCTGGCTCATGGGAAGCTTTGGGTAGACTCAGATAACACAGCCTCCCTGCCTCCCTTTTCCCTCTTCTGTCCAGGCAAGTATGTCCCTCTTTTCAAGGTTTCCTCTGCGTCTGCGGTCAGTCCCCCTGGACAACAAAAAAAACAGTATCTAGATTGTTTTCTCACTTTTCTCTTATCTACTCTCTTTCTTCATTCCTTTTTCAGTGCACACTTTCACCCATCCCATACCAACATTGTCATAGGAGACAGAAAAATCTTTATCTGTTCACTGTTTACTGCTTTTTGTTCCTGCTTTGTAGTTGTTTCTCTACCCACACTACTGAGAGATCTATTTTAATTTTCTTGTAGCTATCACTTACTCAAAGTATTTAGTTTCAGCTTTGTGGCTTCTTATAGGAATCTGTAGGTAGTGTTTAAAATAAAGTTTCCACATCTTTGAGCAACTTTATCTTGATTTTTTCAGATATAATATCAGTAATTACTATGATAATCCTAGAGATCATCCACCTTACTGTACCTTACCTCTTTCCAGTATTTTGATATGTACCATTCTCTATTCCCAAATTTTGTTTTAGCCAAATCAAAGACAGAAATAAAGACAATTAATGAATTGACATAATACAACACTTGCATTTTATCTTTTTCAAGCACTTTTTTTACCAAATCTAAACCAGAGGGAGGACAACTTATAAATGCTAAGAGATAATTAGTGACGGAGCAAAGATGACAGGAGGACACTAAGCTTTTACAGCAGAGGAGCAAACATTGCCTTCCAAGTAAAGGCTGAGGCAGTATTTCAGTTAATTCTACTCAACAGTGAAAAATCTGTTCAAAATAAGCCAAACAAGAAAGCACAAAGTCCCAGATGAATATACTTATTACTTTCTGTAACCTTCTCAGCAAAGCTATCAAGGCTAATGGTAGCATTAATAGGAGAATGCAAATCAAAAGCAATCCCTGGAGCAGTTTATATCTAGTCAGCAAGAGGGAATGCAAGCTGGTCTCTGAAAATTAACACCTTGTCAGACGGGAATAATGATGAGAGAAACTCAGGATTACAGTTTGGCATTTAAAACAGATATACCAAGACACCCTACATTTTCTTCACTGGTTTTCTGTTACAGTACTATGATTTTAATAAATGAGCAAGTCAAAGATCAGCCCCTGCTAATTGGGATGTAGACACTTGCAGGTCTGCCTGCTGTAGAGAGTCACTAATTCTAAATTACTGCTTTCGAACTTGATGTTGGGAGTCATAGTTACAGAACCATGTATGAATCATAAAGCTTCAGAGGAGATCACTATGAAGTCTGCTGTAATTCACATACCAGAGGATACACTAAACTGCATAGTTTTTAATAATTAAATTGTTATTATGCCACCAGTCACAGGAACAAGAAAAAGAAGCTTCTTAATGGCAATGATATTCTAATAAAACAAAACAGATACGTATTCAGTCCTTCCGGGAATGTAGAGCTGGGTGCCTTAAAATTGGCTGTTACCAGTTGAAACTAATGGTAGTTTCTTGCTGAATAAGAACTTATTCAAAGCATTAGGTGAAATGCTACCATTCTGGCATGGTGTGAAAAAGTATTTTAGTTTTGTGAATAACAAAAGTATTCACAGCTTTAAACTTAAGGACTGGGACAAGGTCTGTAGCAAATTGCAGGACTGAGCCAATAATCTCAAACATAACAATAAATATCTCTGTGTCAGGACATTTTTAAATTAGATTTTAGAAGACTGACAATTTTATTTTTTATTTCTATGTTTCTTTTTGTATTCTTTAAGTTAAAGTTTTCCTTTTTTTTATGTTACTGAACCAAAAGCTTTTGCAATATGAGCTTGATTCTTGGCACCACCTCTCCCACTGAAAATGCATACTTTCAAGATGGCCATGTAATTAACTGTAACTATACTGAGAAAGAGATGCCAAAAGAAGTATTTTTCATATTCGCCATACCTATTATATATAGAAATCTGCCTATGTCTGTCTAGCCTACCACACTGGGCAAGGAACACAGTTTTACCTTCTGCAAAGATGGACCACCTTTGTTACCTTCCATGAGGAGACAGGGAATTAATTTATTTACATATGACTTACTGTACCTTTTTCTTGCCTTTCTAAAGTGACATAAAAGATCTTACAGGACTGCAATATGTGCTGCATGGTTATTGGTGATAAGTGATGCACTGTTACAAGAGTTTACTGTACTTCAAATATTTACCCTATACCCCTCATCATCCTTTGCCTATCATATCATCATCCATCATTTGTCTATGCCACAAAATCTAAATTCAAGAATATGTTTATAGAGTCTTTACTCAGATGCTTATAAAACAGCTATATCACCTTTGTGTGCTTTTTTTCCCTAGTGAAAAAGCAGACCTGCAACCTGTGATGTCTGCCAGTCATAACCACCGGTAAATGCACATCATGCAGATGCATGCATAGACAACACCACAGCTCCATGAATGTCAGCCCTTCTCCGAAGGCATTTTGTGAAAGGCCAGTTGCTGTGAATTACAGATTTTCAGTTTGTTGGAAATGTGAAAAAAACAAAACAGTGAAAAATATGTAAAACACACATTTCCTTGACACAGGGTGCCCAGAACAAACACAGGACAGGATGGAGATCCAGTGATTTGTGTTTGTCGTGGCGCTAAGGAGGAATGTGAAGCGAGGTGGAGGCCGCACGGTCCCGTTCTTCCACTTATCTCAAGGCCTGCTCTACCCCCTTCTCTCAAGGGACGGTTTTCGCAGTAACCTGACAACCTTGTCTCTCATCCTCCCTCTTTTCCCACAAAAACCAGTGAACCCCTCGCACCAAGGAATGTGCTGTGTCGTTATTCAAAAGATAATGGCTTGACTGCAGTCCCACCCACTCACACATACATACTAAGATAAATACTACCCCGAGTTTGTATCTAACTCGGAGGGATGATAATCCGACACCAAATCGGAGGGACAGATCGACAGGTTTGTGCTCCTTGCCCCTCCCAGAAGGGATGCCTTTTGGTAAGATTTGAGCCCTTGGCTATGCCAAGTGATTATCTGGGAATTACATGTGTGTGATTGCAGTCGTTTTTCTTTTTGTGTAGTGCTATATAGCCAACCTGCAGTTTATGCATTTATTGTAGGCAATCTTAAAGAATCTATAGATGTTTCATAAGAATAAACTGTACTATTGGCGAACCTGACTGCTTCTCTCGAATGCCACCGGACCTACAGCACATGGGCTGTTCGTGCATCTGGTGCCAGGACTACAGTTATGGCTCTGATTGAATAAACTGTTCTGTTTGTGAACCTGACTGCTTCTCTTGAATGCAACCGGACCTACAGCACACAGGCTGTTCGTGCATTTTGTGTCAGGCCTATAGTCACAGCAATAATTGGCATACCTATTAAGAAACAAGTCCAGCCACCTCTAGCCCCTCCTAATCTCCGAGGAACAGCTAGAATGCAAGGGGATTCATCTCTTACCAAATTAATTCACCACTTTAAATGCAACACAGTTTTTGAAAAAAAATTGCCTTGTGATACAATGCCGATGTTATCTGACAACCAGTGTTAACTCTCTTCTTAACTACTTCAGTCCTCCTTGTAACCCAGCACAATAGTTGTAGTTGAAGCACTTGTGTATGGTCTGCGCTAGGTGATATGAAGACACTGGCATCAACTTCTGGCCGTTTTGATATGAGAACACGTAGCAGCAGCTATGTAAGTCCCCCCTAGCACCTTGCTCCTGCTGTAACCCCACAGAAGCATTGTGCCACCTGTGCTGAACATGTGACAGGACATGATGGGAGATGACATCACCTCTACCATGCCAAACCTGATTAAAATGAGGTTGACCTGGCAAACTGCACACTCTCTGGGGAGCAAGGCCCTTTCCAACTTCCCAGACACCCAAAGAGTGCTAGATTCTGCCACGAGAAAGAGTTAAAGCCCAAACCTGACTGGGAACACTTCTGCAGGAGATGATGTCACCAATCTCCCGGTTACATCTGTGAATTCTTCTCCAGTCTTTCATTTGTAACTGAGAAGGGCTGCTGAAGGAGTAATCATCCCTTGCCTGAGGCCGTTCTGGAACTATGCAAAAAAAGTATCGGACAGCTGCTGGAAACTCATTGATTAATATCACAGATTCATAACCATCAGGATCTACCCAGGATTTTAAGGTTGCCTCTCGAGTTTATTCTTTACTGAATACCAAAAACTATATGTGCAAGTCTAACAAGTTTCCACAAGTCTATGACATGCACTTTAGCCCTTAACTAAGTGTTATTCATCTATAATCTCTTTAATAACAAATTGTCCTAAAATACTCTAATGCCACCTACATTTGCAGGTAAAGACTAAAATATTACTATAATTGCTAGTTTATTGCTGAAATATTAATAGGATATTTATGGCCAACTCTACCACTTTAAAACCCAAACTGGGAGTGATCTTGCAAACATGAAAACAGTCCCGTTGACTAATTATTTAGTGCAACACAGAGATAATAATAGGACCCAAAAAGCATTTGATTTTTAAAGAAGAAAAATCATATGTATCAGTTATCTATGTATATAAAAAACTGCAGACACTTTTAAATATGTCTTTAAAATACAGCAGTAGTATTACAAGTACACAGAAGTGGCAGTGATCCAGAGATATCTTCTGGGAGATTCAGGGAAAAAAACAAGCAGACATTGTTAACAGGTTTTTTTCTAATGTAGTTTGAGTCCTCTAGAAATTTTGTCTATAGAACTTTTGAAATTTCTGTGAGCCAGCTATTGCCTCAGTGGAGCAATAGGATCCATTGTTAAGAGTGATTGAGAAACCTGTAGTAGTCAATATGAAAACTGCAACCCTTCAATATAACAGGAAAGTTTTCAGTCCAGAACTTATGAGATCCCCTGAGTATAGCTGTGAAGTATATACGTTTCTTAAACTACTGCTATTTGGTCCAAGGAGCTTACAAGTCTAGTTTCTTGCCAAGCCCTTCAAGCTAAGTCTTGCAGGTCTTAAATTCTACATCAGAGACTCCACTTTATGCCCATAAAATTTTTATATATATATATATATATATACACATACATATATATATATATGTATATATAGGAAATAAAAAGATTAGTGTTCATACTGCAGACTCCAGGAAGGTTCTGATTTGTTTGGAACTGTGACTGATCTCTGCTGTGTGTATGTAGAACTGGGACCAAATATGCATTTTACTTAAAGTAATCAGAACTCAGACATAACAAACTTTTTATGCTAGACAAGGTATTCCTGTATTTTTATTTAGAGGTAAGAAAGAATAAGAATCTTGATTTGAGGATATTTTCTACAACTTCAAAATCAGGTTAAAATTCCTCATCCTATCTCACATTATTATTTGCAATGCATACAGTCAGGGCATATTTAAAGTAGATCTTGAAGCAACATCTGTATACTATCATGCCATGACCAAGAGAAATACCTTTCTCTGTCCTTTCTGGGTCCTGACTTTTTCTTTTTTTTTTTTTTTTTTTTTTTTTTTTTTTTTTTTCTTTTTTTTTTTTTTAATTTTTTTGAGTCCAAAGTCCACATTTGAAGCAGGAATGATTTGTAGAAATAACAGAAAGATTCATGAATGCAGGAAAGAATCAGAAGGACAATTCATCCAGTGAAGCTAAGGGGAATCAGGGAGCCCTGATATTAAGAAAACAGTTTTTCAGACTATCACAAGGAAAGCTCTTCAAGGAGAGGAGTATTTATTATTATAATTATCATCTCCATTAGAAAGGATAATAATGATTTAATAATAATTCTTCTTTTAAGAGTATGGTCTGTAGCAATCAGACACTATTGTGTTAGGCATGATGTAAACTTAAGTAAATGTTAATGTCAGACATGAGGAATATGTCTATACTGCTGAAAAAAAAAGGGACCATGAAGCAAGGCTGAACACCATATCCCTCATCGTGTCCAGATGGATATACTTAAATTTTTTGAAGCACGTAAGTTACAAGCATGCTTCTACAGAGTGAGAGAGAGGCATTGATATTCAGACAGTGTTGTAGACCCCAAAACCATCTGGCCAAATAAGCTGGCAGTAGAGGAAATGATAAAAATCTGACCTTGTAACAAAGACTGTTTTACTCACACTGAATCTAATTTGGTGACAAGACAAGCTATCCAGAGGCAATTTCAAAGAGCATAGCATGTAGGAGGGCAAGGGAAAGACTAGTTGACTGTGGTGGACATGATGAAGCTTCTCACTGGTCAAAGACAGTTCTGAGAGGCACTTATGAGCTTATAAACACAACTGATGGGGCAGAAGAGTCGAAAGAAGAAAACAACATAAAAGAAGGCCTTCTTCTAGGGCAGGACAGAGACCAGAACACAAGAAACAATACCAAAGCCCAGACCTGGAGGGGCTCAGGTCCAAGCATTATGCTTTGGACACATGACAACTCTGCTCTAGGAGCACTTATCCTTAATCAGTATGGAGATATGCCATTTAACCTCATGGCCAGAGATCATTCATTCTCTGGTACATTTGTCTTAGCAGGATAGATAGAGAGATGAAGTAAAAAAATAGATGAGGAGAAAAGGAATTTTAAAAAAAAAAAAAAAAGCTAAGTAACCTAAGATATTTTTGCACAGATACATAGCAAATCCTTATTTCACCCGTGATTCTAATGACTGGCTCAAATGTTCAGAAAGGTGCAAAGCCTTCACATACTTTACAGTTTCCAGAGGAGCAGGCAGTAGTAATAGACTGATGCTCTGTCCTTTATATGTCTGTTAAAAACAGTTTTCTCCAACCTCTGAAACTCTAATCATGGCCAATCAAACTGAAAGTTACTTGGTCTCTTGGGATGGGATCCCCTCTAGGCTGGCCTCCCTGATGATGCAATTCAGTATAGACCAGTTTCAAAAGACTCAAAAACATCAGGAAAGCCAACAGACAAAATGCAAAAATAATTGTCTATACTGGCATGTTGAAACATGAACATAGACACACATGCTGAATAATTGCAATACAAATGTCCCTAGAACAACTCCACCTTACAACACTGCCGGGCCAACAGACCTGCTCACCAGAATGTGCTGTAAAAACCAGTATAAAAACCGTCTGTGACTGTGTATGAACACTATATCTAGTAAATGAATTATTTTTTTAAGACTCTCCTGTCAGGCAGAGGAAACACTAATAAACAAGTACAAGTTTAACAAGAAAAATATCTAAAGGAAAACCATACAGTGCTGTCAAATAAGAATACTGAATGCCTTAAGGTTAATTTTGTATATAGCTTAATTTTTCATCAGTCATCTGATGCACTAGAAAGTCTGGTGTTTGCATTTAATTTTCTATTTTTTTTACTCTGTTGCACTTAAATCACCTCTAATTTGTGCAAACATTTACTTAATACCTACCGTAAATCATGAAACAAGGAGTGCTTACAAGACAGCAGTTAAAACAGAGCTCCTTCTCTCTTGGGATGCCATTACTTCTGCAAACATGGATTCAGCCTCTCACAGCATGTGGAAAATATGCCAAAGAAATATAGGTAAATGTTAGATTTACCCTCTGGTGACTTTCTCCTGCATATCATAGGAATAGTAGTGGCCACCGAGGAACACAGGTGAGATGCAAAAATATTTAAGTCACTTACAGAGCTGGAATGAAACCTGGCAGCAGTACTGTTTCATTATTCTGTGAAACATGAGACAACTAGAAGTGTTTAATGTTTTTTCACTGCTCATGCTGTATCAGACATTCAGTAGGTAGCAGCTGTGCAATACCACTGTAGTCTCAGATTTGTCTGCATACCCATACCACATTTATTTTCTCATATCATAACTTCTGTAAACTTTTCACCATTTGTTGCAAATTTCCCAGGCTTTTCTTTCTCTACATTTAATAGGCAAAGGCAAATCAGTCACTTGGAAAGGAGAAGAGAATGACATACAGCAAATGTGAAAACCTATGTGAAAAACACTGAATAGTAATATAAAATTTATCATAGATTTTAAAACAACGCTAAAAAACTAAAAGTTAGAGCTTCCAACACACTTGCAATGTTTCGGTACTTCATTTGTGTATTACATACTTCCTCACCCTTTTTGTCTAATTGTAGGATTGGGACTGTCCTTTCTGTACATGTATTTTTTCTGTAGTGTCTAACTGCTGCATCAGAGGATTGAAATTTTTTGAGGTACTCTAGAGGCGAAACAAACAAACAATTTAAGCACATTCAAGCTGAAAAATAACAACAGATAGAATAGAATAGAATAGAACAATTTTTGGGTGGGTTCAAATTGCTGCAAAAAGCCATGTTGAAAACACTAAGGAAATGCTAATAACACAAAAATCTCACATCATTGTAATTGAGGACATGGTTTGTCATCACAATCAGTAGTTATATAGCACCAAAGTCACCTTTGTGATTCAGATTCTGTCACAGATAAAATGTTTGGGATTTTGATGTTATTGTGAAAGAATAATGAAAAATGGTAGTTGATCTTTGTGAGTTTTTTCCCCAAAGCTTCACTATGAAGGTTTCTGGTTTGAAAGATATTGATGCCTGAAGAAATTTTAATTTGTCTATAAAAGCTGTAAAGATGAAAAAAACCAAGGTTCTATAACTTTATTTTTCTTTATTTTTTTCATATTTATATCTGTGATTAATAAATGGGGAGAAAAGATTTTTCTTGTGGAAAATCTGAAATAAAATGTCCCTTTGAAAACTTCCATTTAACTGGTAAGATTAATTTTTACCAGCTGTACCAAAAAACTGTGTAGACCCAAGCTGAACCTGGCATTAGTGAAGAGATTCCTAGAAAATACTCCTTGATCCATGCTCCCTTTTGTGTAAACCAGATATATGGAAGTTGTTAAACATGAAAACTACATAGTTGACCACCCTATACTGTGCCAAATTATGTGGGCTATCTCTACCAATTGCACAAAAGAGCTGGTGTTAAGTTAGCCAGCCCTGCCATACATCACTTGT
>NW_020799097.1:55366339-55530761 GCF_003259725.1 Athene cunicularia | reverse complement strand
GTAGATAACAGAATAAAAGGAAATGAGTCTAATGACTTCCTTAGCACTTTATGGGTATGCAGCAAAACAAAGACAAGGGTGTTACTCTAATGAGACTGCAATCTATATTATATATAGGTTAATAAAATCCTCTATTCAAATTTCCCAGTGCTTCATATTCTTAAGTCCTTTGAGATAACTGCAAACTGTTCTGGCTGAGACGTTAGGAGGGAATGGTGACCTGGAGCTGAGATGGATCAAGGACGAACAGGATTTTCTGAGCAAGCAAAAGAGTTGAAAGAGACTGGGACCTAGTAAAAGACAGAGAGTTATTTGGCTAACTTGCACAAATGATTGAAAAGTATGGAGAAGCTTGTTGCTAGAGCTTAAACCATTTGGACAGATGAACTGGAAATGGAAAAATAACAAGAAGAACTGTGTGAGAGACACGTTGGCATCCAAAAGGATGGGAAATGGCCAGAGGAAGTGAGACTGATAAAAAGAGACAAGGAGGGAGCATGGAGGTTATCTGAGACTGATTAAAAACTCAGACTGAGACTAGAAGGAAGGGAGGTGGGCATTGGATTAGCTGAGAAAGGAGCACTGGACATGGATGGGTCAGTGGGACAGGTATGACATATCTGAATGCAGGTTGAGACAACACAGGTAAAGAAACCGAGGGTAGGAAGAACTCAGAAGAGAGAAATAGAGTGATTAAGAGATTCAAGCTTGGGGAAATAGTCACAGGGCTGAAGAAACTCCTATAGAGGCCCCAGGGGAAGCCACAAATCCCAGCTCTGTGGTCTGCTGGCATTTATAAACCCACTCTGCCCAGTCACACAGGAAGCACTGACAAACAAAAAATCTGCCCCAAATTTCCCCCCCCAAAATAGTCACTGCATATAACTCATACATCTAGAAATTTAAACGTTGTGAATACAAAGGAGAATTGCATAATTTTTTCACTTCTAAATATGGTTCTGGGGAGGGGAATGTTCCAGACATCTTTCCTTCTTTCTACCTATTCTGAGGCTGAATATTGTTTCATTACAGTTAACATGAAATTTGCCACAGCCTAAAACCATATGCTGCATAGCAGAACAATCTGCAAGATAAGAAAAGAGAATTCTGTTTTAGTAAAGGAACTGTGTATAACACAGCTGGCCAAACTGCT
Source organism: Athene cunicularia (assembly GCF_003259725.1). Taxonomy (NCBI): domain Eukaryota; kingdom Metazoa; phylum Chordata; class Aves; order Strigiformes; family Strigidae; genus Athene; species Athene cunicularia. The sequence continues at coordinate 55,529,608 of NW_020799097.1, read as the reverse complement.
AATGCTGTTTTGAAGAGATGCCGCTGGGAAAAGCAAAAGTAAGGCACTGATATCTTCAAGACTACATTTTTCCTGCTAAACTTCTTGGTTTTGAGTCACTTTCCCTCATCCAAAACTTCTGCTCCAGCCCCCAGGTCCAAACCCTGTTACACTTCACTCTAAATCACAGCACTAAGTTTTCAGATTACTCTAAAATTCACAACTTGCCCACACAGTACACTCTCTCTTCAGAAGCTGAGCACATAGACTATGGATCAGATTATCCCCCATAGCCCAGCTAGCACAACCACTGTCTTTCACCAGGCCTTCATGCCTGCAAGGAAGAGCTGGGACAAGGAGGAGCCCTGGTGGGCCTTGGACCCAGCTTGATGATCAAGGGACCAGCAGCCAGGATGCACTGCAGGATGCACCAGCTCAGTCCAGATCCAGTCTGTAGGAAACTCTTCTACCAGGTTCACATCTGTAAATAGTCCATATAGTGGCCAGCAGTGTAAATGATTTCACTGTCCTTTCTTGATGTTGGCATTATTGTTACTGCCTAACAACACTACTGCTATCTTTCGGTAAAATAGAAATCCTTTCATATAAGTTTGCTCTATTTTAAACCCAGGAACATTTACAGTTGTGGTCAAAATATCACATGTGAGAAAGTCTGGAAAACCTACACTGTTTTGCTGAAAATATATCTTGTTTATTACAGCCTTGTAGTTATCAGTGTTTGGTGAGCGGTTTGGGAATTACTGATCTAGATGAAACAGGAACAATTTTTAGTAAGCGTCATAATGGAATAAACAGCAAGTGAGAGTGAGAGAGTCAGTGAAATGATTGAAAATTCATGAAGGAGAAGTGTCTTGACAGCTTACCAGAAAAATCCATTAAAACCACAATCCTTTAGATCAGCTGCTTTCACATCCGAGCACTTCAGCCCATACAGGTTTTTTTCTTTAATTTTCTTTAAACATTTTCCAACCATCAGTTGGAAATTATGCTTTTGTCTTGCTGTAATGATTTCTTAAATTCTTAGAAAAGATTACTTTTTAAAGAAGTTTTTTCTTCTTGACAGGGTTTTTGGTGTGCTTATTGGATGATAAAAGAAACTGGAGAAGTCTGTTTTGCATACAATAGCCCTGAACTTTTCTCCTCAAAAAAAGTTGTTATGATTGAAATGTTGAAGACTGCTATTTGTACTGAAGGAGAAATGGAGGCTTGTTTGTTACAGCAGCACTCCGACAGACTCACTTGAAATAAAAATGTTGTGTTGCTTTTGCAGCACTACTGCTTGAGTGACTGACAAACCTGTCACAGCACTTCCACAAACAGAGCAGAGAAAAGGCACACATTTGCAAGTGGATAGTTTTCACAGTAATCTTATACTGCTGCCCAATTATTCCCTTTCTTAAAGAATAAGCCTTGTTCTCCAGCTATGACTAACAACCCTCTGAATATTTTTTTTTCATCTAAAGTTTAATGGCTTCCATGTTTATATTTGCAAAATTCCATTACATTAATGACAAATCACATATCTTTTGAGCCACTTGACATTTGTTTATTATACCCATTTTCATCTTTTTTACTTTGGAGTGGTTAATTCTTTGGCACAATGTACTTCTCATAAATGCCTCTGTGTTTTTTCCATGAATTATATATAATATATAGATAGGTTTGTGGGGGTTTTAATGAGTTTGCATAAAAGGTTTTTATTTGTGAAAGGACTGCCTGAAAAGGAGCAGAAGATTAGGAAAAGCTGCCATCTCCTTAAAGTGAAGGTTTGAATTTACGGATGACAGAAGAGACAAAACAAACCTTATTTCCCTCTGCATTTAGACTTGTTCCCTTTTCTCTTTCAACCAACTGCCATGACCTTCAAGCCCTCCACTTTCTGACAACTTACCAATTGCTTGCCAAGAAACTAAAATGGTTTTAAGCTGCTGTACTTTGGGAGTCTGTTGAATCTCTTTGGTCTCTTGACTGCTGTGATGCTGAAAGGAAATTGCACGTTTAAGCAGCTTTTGTTTCATAATTCAAAGGTGGTGGAAACGGAAACAATAAATTAAAAAGGTCTGAGACAAACAACAGATCAGAGATTACCCATATTGATAAAGACTAAAAGAAAATGTACTAGAATCACTGAAAGGATGGAGCAGCTACAAACTCCATCAGAGTAGCTGAATCTCTTTAGAAATGTAAGAAAAAAAAAAAAAAAAAAAGGAAGAAAACTCAAATGACATTTTCCTCTGCATGTAATGAGGAGCAGTAAATGGAAGACATCAGGTATTTTTCATGGTCGGCTGGTTCCACAGCATCTGATTTGTCTAATAACTTGTACAGAAACTTAAGTAGTACCGCTCCCCATTCTATAAATATACTTCACATGCATCCAACTTTTACCAGATGAGACTAAGGGAAGGTGAAAAAACAGAGGACTTTAAGACTGATTGAGACTCAAAAAGTCCACCTTACATCTTCTGAAAAAGTAGTTACTAGTTGGATTTAGAATAAAATAACTCAGAATAAGACTATGTAGAGATGAAGATTTCATCCTCTGCCTTTGGCTGTACAATGTAAGTTACACATTTCTGAGAAGACTCTGACCTTCAAACTGCAAGTGAATCTCTAAAAGTACATAAAAAAAGCCCAGGAACCTATGGCAGAAGGGCCACAAAACCCAGTGCACAAGATGAACAGAATAATATGTGGTGTGGTACTCTCTCTGACAGAGCACTGGCTTAGGCAATGTCTAGAAAATAGGAAGCATGTAATAGAATAAAAGGAGCCACATTATTTCTCACAGTTTCTGAGTGCTGTACACAGCCAAGGAGAATTATGACAACTCTGTTAGAATGTAAGAGCTCCTCACAGAGCAATAGACGGTGCTCCCACAAAAGTTGAGTTGACAGCCCACATGAAAGCAAGTGAAAAGAATTTTTCCAAGCTGGGTGTTGGCATATAAGTCTCTGTGTTGTTACAGGATTGTTAACAATTCTGAAGTTATGCTTTGGGCAGTACAAGATAATATCAAATACTCTCTTCACATTTGACAAAATTGATAATTATATCATCATAAAAGGTATTCTTCCTACTTTGAAATTATGCAGTGCTTTGAACATTCCCTGTAGAGCAAATGGTGAATTAAGGTAGCTATGGAGAAGACAAGAAACTAAATAAGATGGCTTTAAAGAGGTCCTAGTCCTGAGGAACTGGGAGAGAAAAGTGAAAATCCTATAGACAACAGATATCCTCCGACTGTTGCACAATCTGCTTTCAGCATCGATTGAAAAAAAAAAAAAAAAAAAAAGGCTTGTGACAGAAAGAACCAAATCAGCCTAACAATGGATTGATAAAAAAACCTGCCATGTCTGTTCCTTGGAGTGATTGTGGATATCCGAAACGCAACAAAAACTACTTGCCAGCACTAACAACCGAAACTGGCAAATTGCCCTAACAGCACAATCTTATGCTTTCAGTTAAAAATATATGGCCTACACGTTGAAAACAAGCTTAGGAGAACATTAATAGCAACAAGCACATTCTCTAAAGCATATGATAAAACCACAATTATTCTGATAAAAAAAAAAAAAAAAAAGGTGCGGGATAAACTGTAGAGGTAGCAGCATTTTAGGACAGAGGAAAATTAGTCTGTTGGCACAGGGTGGTTGGAAGCTCATGCTCATAGCCACTACTATCAAGCCAAAGGGAATTTCTCAAATCCAAAAGGAATTCTGTTTAAAGACAACAAAGAACAGTGTGCTTAAAAGATTATATAAAGGTTGTCTAAGAATGTAAATAAAAAAAAATAAAATAATAAAAAAAAAAAAAAAACAAAACAAAAACCCAAAACCCACCACAAAAAGCACAGAATAATATTTTATTTTGGCCTCTACTCAATAGTAGTACTGGGAAGCTATGAAGACACATGCTAAAACTGAGACCAGGACAAGCAGAAAAGTGTGTGCTGGTGGTGCAGGAAAAGCCAACCCAAAGTAAGTATACACATATACATATAGGATATGTGGGAAACTTTGCTTGCATGACTATTATTTAGTTTTCTGTGAAATAGTTTCATCTGAAAGACAGACTGACCGTGCATGTCAAAGGTTACTGTTAGGTGCAGGATACCTGATGTAACAGTAACAATCTGCAGATTTAGTAAACATTAATTTAAACAGTCTTCATTAGCATTTATTTAGTTATTTCATGGAAAGTAAGTTTCCTAATTTTCATTAGTATCAGGAACCCTGACAGATTTGTATATTAAGGAGTAAAAAAGATTACAGGGTAAGAGCCCAATTATATATATCATTTTTCAGGGACGGGGTGCATGGCAGATACAATGAAATACCAGTTGCCACCTGACACTCATCTAACACAACACAAGGAAAAGGAGGTTTTGACATCAGGAATTCAGGAAAGGAAAATTCAGTGTATGCAGAAATTTAAGAAGTCAAACACAGCAACAAGGGTTAGCATACTATGAGGTCCTGGAAGCAGTCATAGCTTCGGGTAAATGGTGAAATATGAATTTCTATCAAATACTGTGGCTGCAGGCAGTGACAGTTGCCCGACGGCTTGCTGGAAGCCCTGTGAGGTTGTTATTGCCCCTGGACACACCCTGAGGAGGAAGGGACAACTGCAGTTTCACCAGCAAGCAGAAGATAAAAGTGTGCTCAATTTTGTCTACTAAGGTTGCACACAGATAAAAGTCACAGACATACAGGTAGGTCCCAAGACACTTTAATGCCAGAACAAATGAACTTAGTACCAGAGTCTCTAAAGTTAAGTACTACAATTCCAAGCATTGCAATGCCTAGAATCTGATTTTATAACAGGACCTGCGTTTTGAGGCAGAAAAAAGAATAGCAAGAGTAGCACAAACACAGATATCGCAGAACTAAGGAAGGAAGAGGAGGAATTAAATCATAGGAATAGAAGCTACAAGACCCTGTCCAAAACAGGATTAATCATATTACCTTCATGTGCTAACTTTTACCTCAGGTATGAGTGAGGCATAAAACCCCAAGATGGAGTCAGAGTGCGATTCAAGTTGTAGGAGGGAAATATATACTTAATTCTCTGACAGCTAATTTAAAAAAAAAAAAAAAAAAAAAAAAAAAAAAAAAAAAGATCAGATAAATAATGTTACTGCTTTGCTATGTGCCTGTTCGGACATACCTAACACAAAGGCTAATACATATAAATGAGTAGAGGGCTCCTTTTAAGGTCCTTTCTGACATTTTCCCTCCAGTGCTAACAGGAGTATGGAAATATTGCTTTCTCACCTAATTCATGGGGTGTTAGGAGGATTAATTAGTTAATGTTTATACAGTGCTTTGAAGATCACAAGCATGGTGTAAGCACCAAGTACTATTGTAAGAGGCCACAAGAAGCAGGAAATGAGAAACCTTCATCTCATAAAAGGAAAGAGTTTGGTGCTTGTTAGCTATCAAGTGTTCCCCTCATTTGTTAGGCCTTTCATTCAGGGAGACCATCTTTATGTTCTTTGTGTTGCTAAGGGTTACATTTCAACAGCTGTGAACTAGAACTAGTAACAATAGCTCTTCAGACCATTAGACAGCTGGAAAGAATATCATAATATTACTGCTACTCGACTGCACCTTTTTCTACTTTGCAATGGAAAAAAAAATGTAGGGAAGATTCAGTAACAACATGTTTTGAGTGTTATAATCCTACCACTGATGTAACCATCCAAAAGTCTAAAACAGTGGTAGAGAGTAAATGCCACAGACTGGAAGATATTTTTCTTTTAAGTCACAAACGCTTATCCTCTGACAGATCAAGCACAATTTGCTGGCTTCCGAACAAGCTGCTGTTCACCTTTACGGGCATGCCAGGGTCAGACCCCAGAGCTGCAAGTGTGCAGTAGCTACAGCAGAGGTTTCTGATCTGTTAGAAAAAACAGATCATCAGGAAGCCTGTTCAAAAGCAGGTAACATTTCCAGGTGGAAAAGGAAAGCATGTCCAAGAAACCTCAGAAATGGAAATTTATTCCAACTTGTTTTATGCAAAAGGTCTTATTAGATAATTACTGTGGTCCAAGCTGACCAGAGCTAAGGTCCATGCCAGCCCCCATGGGCTACAAGAGCAGAAACTCCTTCATGGGGAATCTCGTCTCCTAACAGAAATTGGAGTAAAGGATCCAAAGCTCTTCCTAGCTTCCTGGGCTTTTTAAATTCAAGAGGTGTCCTTCCTTTCTAATCTGCTCACAGTGTGGTTTCACTTTTCATTTTGAGTGTTTCACTCTTCTGACTCAACTAAATATATTATTTTAATTTTATATGATGGGAAAAAAAAAGCAAAAAAATCATTAACAGCCACCAGTATTCTAGTATTCTGCCTCACACTACATACATTCCCAGTTGCATTTATTTCTGGTAAAATTGCAGTCTAGAGTTCTTACATCTTTTATGCTCAACCGTGCAGCACACATACCCTGAGGAAAAACAAAGCACAGGAGTTTAAAATGCCTTCAGGTTAGTGTTCAGTACTTCTGTTGAGATGTCCCATTGCTCTGCTTGCCTCACAGAGTACCTCAAGTTGAACTGCTTCCTCTGTAAAGAACATGAAAATCATCAGCTTTATCTAAAGAAAGTGAAGATCCTTGGGAAAGGAAGAAAAACATATGGATTTGGGTGACCTTCTGTCCTGGTTTCTGCTGGGACAGAATTAATTTTTCTTGAGCTGGGAGGGAGCACAGCCTGAGTGCCAGGCTGGGGTTGGCCATTGGAGTATTCCGTTTCAGGTGACATTATGCTCATTATATAAAGGAGGCGGGTTCTCCATCACTTCCAGGTTTGCAAGGGTGGGATATTCATTCTTTTGAGATCCTTGGCTGGGAGCGGGCTGGGTATCCGTCAGTGGGTGATAAGCAAACCCATTTGTACTTCCAATTATTGTTGTTGTTTTGTTTTATTACAGTCACTAAACTGTTTTTTATCTCAATTTATGAGTCTCCTGCCGCTCCCTTATTTCCTGGGGGGAGGGAAGGGTGAGCGACAGGTTGTGTGGTGTTTGGCTGCTGGCCAATTCAAACCACAACACCTTCCAAGGCTCCTGGACTGGACTGCCTTGGACATCCTGTATATTTCTTTTAAGCATAAAATGCAAAGCCCCAACCTCCCCCCAGAAAAAAATTCCTGAGAAGAGAGATTTTAATCAGCCATAGAACAGGATTCTGTCAGAAACTTGTCATCCTGAAGCTTCATCATATATTCTTTCACTCTTCTACTTGAACTGGATCACTTAAAAAAAAAAAAAAAAAAAAAAAAAAAAAAAAAAAAAAGGTTTAACCGCAGTTATTTTGGTGTTAAATGACTGGACCTTAATTGAATCTATTGGGCTACAGGAAACCCTAAACTAACTTGATTGTCATCAGATGCATCATAACTTAGTTAATTAACACAAGAGCATGGCAGCAAAACAGTTAGAAGTGTTTTGCTTCAGATCCTACTGCTTGATTTCAAGACTTGAGTCAGAGACTGTCAGAAAGACCTGCTCCCATTTAAGCCAGTTCCAAAGAGATCTCTTCATCATCAGGCAGGAGACTTAAATGCTGGCCTCGTGAGTCCTTTGAGCATAACTGGAAACAGGCACAACTCTGCTTAACCCAAATTAATCTGTTAGGATGACTTGGCTTCAAGCAGCCTGCAGGTAGCAGCAAGCCTGGGAAAAGTAAATGGGGAATTTGCTTAGTCTCCTTAGCTGTAGACTACACAGTAACTACTGATCTTATAGTAACTATAAGTTACTAGAAAAGCTGGAGTGTTTTCCAGATTAAGTTTATATAGTTCAAAATCTTTCTCAGTGCAGAGGCATACTCTGGAAATAATAAATCTTTTCTAGTGCTAGAGGTAACAGTCTTAAGGTCCTCCTTTTCCTTTCAGTAAAACTGGGGCAGATCCACCAGTTTCTAAAAGCTAAAGGTTTGCGCAAAACAAAAGAGCATGTTGAAAGGCAAATACTGTCCGTCTCCCTCCACCCTGAGAAGAGAAAGCTCCTAAAAGGATTAATGGTTCCAAATAGCTGTGGGGAAAGCTGTAATCTGCATTTAAATAGAAAGATTCCCAGGTATTCATTTTTCTTTTTATAGCAGGAGGTAGAGCATTTTTTATGTGTACATTTTAATGTTAAAAGGACACTGTGGTGCAGGTCTGTGGTTTATCACACTAGTGCACAGCCAGCTGGGTATAACTTTACCTGCCAGAGTAATGCTAAACGTTTGTCCTGAGCAACGTCCTAAGAAACACATATAGATAGAAGTCAGAATTGTGTGAAGGTGTTACTGTGCAGCTAATGTAGAAAATACACACAATGCAGCTGAAGGACCAGGTTTGCTCATGTGCAGGGGCAACACTAAAAAAAGTATGAACTGAGAATGAAGAACTGGGCAGAACCTCCTGACTCATCAAATCCTGTCCCTTGTTATTGTGGATGATTCATGCCTACCTCGCAACTAAAAAAAACCCCAAAACACAAACCACCTATAAAAAAAAGAAAATCCATTAAGATCTTATATTAACATCCATCTGAAAAATAAAGCAGAAAAAAGTCTATGAAATCCCTAGTCAAAAGCCTGGAAGGCCTCTTAAAACTTATAGGCACAAAACTCAAAGGATTGAAAGGAATCTAAGCAGATTTCCCTGAGTATGTAAAATCCCTCACTACATTACTGATGAGTTAATATTCAGATAACTATGTCAGGTGGAATTGCTTAATTAGAGCTCTAATTAGTTTCCAACCATTCAGAAAAAACACTAAGAAGAATCTCATATTTTAATTAAGAATTCATTTTCGATAAGCAGGTGATTCTATCAGTCACTGACAGCTACATGGAGGATGGCATATTTATGTGTTTATATTTTTGCATCGCTATATACTCACACCCACAGTCAGGCTGGATGTGTGACATATTTAAGGCTCAGTTCTGACAGATGCTTAATCACATGAGTAATCTCATGGGTTTACATGAGTAAACGTTTCTGGTGTAGAAAGCCATTTAGACTTCATTGCTATTATGTGAATCTCGGCTTTGACTATGACCCCCTCAAAATGACTCAGGTCCCATGTGTTATATGTTTCATGCTTGGGCAAATCATCAGGGTCCCATAGAGTAGGAGGTCATGATTCCTCTCCCTGATGCAATGAATCTCAGATAGTTTATGGAAAGTGAAACAGCTTATACAGATACTCTTTACGGGCAGAATACCTTTAACCCTGCTACTTACAGCTTTCTTCTGAAAGGTGAGAGATGTAGAGAGAAACAGCACCTAGGTGGGCCTGTCTCTCTTTCTTCTCAGACAGCCTTTAGGAAAACAAATGTTACTGGTGCTTTTGATATGGATCCTGGTGCAGTAACTGCTCTTGGTGCTTACCTTTCAGTTTGGTTTACTTTGGAGGGAAAGACAGATGAATGCTTTGCTTACTGTCTTAATCGTGAGCTAGAGACACAACTGTGCAGGAATAACAAAAGCTGAAGCTTTTCTGATATGTATATATACTCAGTGGCAACCTCCTAGTAAACCAACTAACCAACCAACCAACCAACCAACCAACCAAAGAAATTAAAAAAAAAAATGGAGACATCTTCAGTATTTAAATATCTAATGGGCATGCATGGAGTTTCTGGCTCACAGGTATTTAAATGGTCCTTCAGGAAACTGCACCACTTTTTGGATCCAGTTTTGTTCTTGTTTCTGCTGGGCAGTGCCCAGAAGACATTTAGAGAATGCATTGCAGAAATGTTGCAAATTCTGATTCTCCCCTAGGGCTTCCACTCTTGTGAAAAATCAGCTGATTTCACCTGCTGCAAAACTATTCACAAAAAGTTGGGCCCAAACATCTTGGTAGGAATTAGCCAAAGTTACTATATTGTGAAACATAACCCACTTCTATGTCTTAATTTATATGAAAGTCTACCTTTGTATTAAGTTTTCCATGTTCTTTTAGAGTGCAGCATTAATGATATGATGATTAGACTTATTCCACTCCTTCCTCTTTCGCATTGCTGCATTGAACCTACTTTTGTTAATTGCTAAAACATTTAAAAATCACTTAAGTAGTTAGCACCTTATTAACAAACATCTGTTATTTCGAACTTCTAAGAGCCTGAAAAATTGGTATGTAGTGAGATGACTTTTAGGTACACTTTCATCCCAAACCCCAGGCCCATAGTTGTGTTGTTGAGCACAGCTGGGTCACGATCCCTCTGTAACTGTGTTTTCTGCTTGTAGGTGTGGTAAGACGTCAGCAATTAGACCCCAATATTTTTGTGGACCCACGTGGACTTCAGTGCTGTCTGCACATCTCTCATGGTCAGAATTGAAGCTTCTATACACTTCTAGGCCTAATAAGAGCTTATGCTACAAATATGTGATAGCTGATAATAAATAATTATTTAAATTATGATTAAAATCTTTAAAATCTGATTTTAATATACATAATAATGAAAGATGTTGTTTTTCATACAGAGGGTAATGTGCAGTAAATGTGCAATTTTAATGGCAATTAGGTGACATATGAAATTAAAATTAGTATTAAACTAACATTCCCTTCCTGGCCCACTTCCAGGCTACAGAGGCTTCATCTGGGAATTCAAGATACACTAACCCCAAATTTAGATCACTTATTACTACCAAAAGCCCATGGCTTCTGTCTGACCCACAGCTGGACAAGCATCTTCCCTTCATTCCTCTGCTGCTTACAAATCTCTCCTTGGTTTCTTCCCATAAAGAAAAAGGGAAACAATTGCACAAGAGTAGAAAAACTCTAGTGGCTGGGGACTGTAAGGATGACATCAGCCCAAGGTCTACGACAGATTTTATTTTGCTGTAGGTGAATAGCCCACAGTATTTACTTTAAAATCAGTTCGACTTTAGATCACTCCAGGTGAATGTAATCACATATAAAATTCCAATACAGACACCTCTGCCTTGGGTGAGCTCAACAGTAATATTTATTTATCTGTCTTGCTGTCCTTGCTAGAACTTCCTCATGTTTACCATAATATAATTCCATCTGGTTGTCAGATCACTGGTTTTCTCTTATTGTGATCAGATTACACTTGGAAAGTTTCCATTTTGTAGGATATTTCATATAAAACATACTCTAAGCAAAATTCATTTAAGAACTGACTCAATTCAGGGACTATCAAGGCAATATAGAAGTGATGAAGGTGCCAGCTTTGAGTCATGCTGTGTACTGGGTGACCTCTGAGACTTGCAGCCACCAATTCTGTGAGTTTTAAAGCAAGGCAGATGAAGAATGACTTATCAGTTTCTTCATTTACTCTGTGTGTTACCTATATGAGGGTTGTTTTGTGAGAAAGCTGGCATCCTACATTGCTCCTAAACACGGCTAGTCAGTTTGCACCTAAAAGCCCAAAGAAACAAACTGTTTAGAAACAATTGCTTATTTTAGACTTACATTGCTCTCCTAAAACCATTACTCCTTTTAAATAGAATTGAGCATCTCAATTTCACCACCATTCCTAAGGGCAAATCATGATAATGTCCGAAAATGTGAATCTGGCTCTGAATTCTCAATTTCAGGTTAGATCTCTATTCTCAGGCTCCAAATACTGGATATCCAGCAACACTGGTCAAGTTTGAGAGTTCCTGGTAATCTTCTTTCCTTCTATCCAAAATATAAATTGTATCATTAGGTTTTCTTATTTGTAAGATTAACCAGAACAGAATAAGCATGCTATTTCTTATCTTTCGATATTCCATAAAGTATTCTGAACACTTTATAAAATATGTTAATAAATGTGCTTGATGTCATTATTTTGCTTCTCATGGCCATGTCAGCAAAGATATAAATGGATTCAGTTCACTCAGTGAAGAAAAATACATTCAGTATATTTTTTCAAGTACATCATGAGTATGCCACATATATAAAAATATATCTTTTTGTTGTAATATATGAAACAGGTTGTTTTCCATCTCATGTGATCCATTTATTATCTATAAATGTAAAATGTTCCAATTCTATAACTGATTTCTTTGCATTTATAAAAACCATATAATACCTCTTGTACAAACAGTAATGAGAATTTCCTGACTCACTCACTCACTCTGTCCATCTTTTTTTTTTTTTTTTTTTTTTTTTTTTTTATTGGAGACAATTTGCTGTGCCTCAAAGCCCTGGGACAAGCTTGCTGTATGTCAGCATACCCTGGGGGCTCTCTCGGCCACGTGGGTATCCAAGGATCAGTGAAGAACACAGTCAGTTTAGATGGGGCCATCTGACAATGAATAAGCCTAATGCCATAGCTGCAGAGGAGCTTTCCTCAGTTGCAGCACTCAGAACATTAACAGCTTAGTAAATGACACCTAGAATCTTAGCAAATTAAACACACTTTTCACCTGTGAAGGGACATTTTGATATTCCACCTTGACATACCAATAGCTGAATTCTTCCCAAATGTGCATGACAGCCTGTTCCGTGAGCCCTGAGAACATTACATGCTGAATTGCCTGTCTCGTACACTCCTGAGTTTAGTGAAGCCCAATTAAGATTAGCAGTCTGCTAGAAGCGCTTTTTTTTAGCACAGCTTGTGTTACAGTTTTCTTTAAAACATTTGATTGTTTGGTATCAGACTGCCAGTCTCTGAGTGGATATAAGGCATTGCCTTGTATTTTAAACTTTGTTTTCTGAGCCCATGACTCAGTATGATCTCCTGGAAAAGGAAGTTTTATGTCAGTTAAAAACATATGCATGTTTTATAACAGTGATAACTTCTTATGAAAAAGTGATATATTTTTATTATATAAGGGACACTGCTAGTTCATAAGGGACTCACAATGCTCAGTAATTCAACGCCTGCTATGTACTTAAAATGTTTTGTAGAGTACTTCAGTGTGTTTGCCTAAGAAGTAAAAATTGCTGTAAAAATGTAAGTTGCGGTAATGGTGTTATTGCAAGTCATTTTTGCCAGCCACAATGAATGATTTCTAAATGCCACAGTGTGATTAAGCTGTAAGGCACAACGGGTTATATTACAGTGTGAAGCCCTAGGTGTGCTGAAATTACCTTTCAACAGCTCACCCGGGAGTATCTCTGGGAGATTATAACATGACAACTTTACTGTTTTTTAAAAATGAATAAATGAAGTCATTAAAAAGCATTCTTTCCCAGATAAGTGAAGTGCCTTCCATCACCCAGTGTGCAGTCATTAGGTCTAATGTGCTTTTCTGCAGAAATATTTCAAAATGATCCAGGGTTCCCTTCCTTGCTATTGTGGCAAAAGGAAGATTTGTTACAGGAATCTTGGTTCTCTCCGAACGAAGGATATACGCACAATTACCCAACATACTCAGTTTCCAGATTCTACAAAACTGCACTACCAACAGATCCACTATGTTTTCTAAAACATTTTTTGCTCTGAATCTCTTGCTATTTCAGTCCATAAGTTTTTCTTCTCCATTTCTTTCTTCCAAGAGCAAGTAATACCAGAGACCTCACGAACTGACTGCCCTGTAGTATGTCTGATTCCTCAGAAGTTGCTTTCAGTAGAGAACCTTTTGAAAACCTGTACCATAAAGCCCACTAAGTGTTGATCATCATTGTCAGTCTTGGTCCAGCTGGGGCCGAGGTGACCTGCAGAAGAAAGACAAACTTGTACCAGTTTGTTGAAGAAGGGGCGTTGCCAAGAGTAAATGCCACCACACTAAGTGCAAGCTCCCAATTTATTCCCACCTCTTTACATAGGTGCGTTTTTACTTTTACAACCTACTGGCCTTCAGGCTTTATCTGTTTACTGCTCACACGCTCACCATGCATTCGACAGGCGATGTTCCAGCCTGCTGTTTCTGACGCTCACAACACAGTGTTCCAAATGTTGCCTTAGTTTCCCACAATCATTCTTCTAACCTCAAGGTTAGTTTACATTTTGCTAACCAGCAGTTCTTAATTCCCACACATCATTATTTTTTTAATTAAACAGTGTGACACACCATCATCTCCTTATTTTGGGGAATACACACTCTAGGAAAACAAACAGAAGTCATAAACTACATTTCTATGCACTTGTGTGTTTGTTGCACACAAAGACACTATGCTGCAGTGATTCCAGCACAGCAAACTTTAAGACCTTTGCGGAATGTAGGTAACAGCTCAAGAATACAACTAGAAAATGTGACTAAAAGCGGGTAAGGTCTGTCCATACAGCCCAGCCACCGTGGCTCTTTTCTGATCAAGACACACAGTGCTATAAGCCCAACTCTCCAGCATACCATAATGCCAACATCTGGTTCAGATATCACCAATGAACCTCAAGAACAACAGAGCTTTTCCCCTCTTCCCTCTGCTTCAACACCAGAGCACTGCTGGCTATGAGGTGAGTTGACACCTGAGCTCTTGTGGACTAGTGAGCAGCCCAGGTATTGGTCAAGACTCTAGCATCACTTTTGCAGCCTCCATGGGGGAACACTTGACCCTCAGCAGTCCTGTAAAAAAATTACTGTCTTCTCTGAAGCTCTGCCATGAAATATCTACCTTTTCCATTGCATCTTGTGCCCTGGAGAGCCACCAGGAGATTTGTCTCTTGGGAAAAATGTAAAAATAAGCCTTAAATGGCAAAGGAAATTATAGTTAAAGGCAAGCTATATGATAGGTAAAGGCAAGCTTAGGGACAGCATGTAAGGATGTCAAGAGCTAAAGCACAGGCAGCAGGTTTGGAGTCTTTCATTAAACCTACTTAACAAGTTAAAGTACACCAGACCTATCTAGTTCTGCACATGTGAGATAAGCCACAGTGCTGTTGTAGTTTCCCCATCACTTCTTTTTGACCATGTCACACTTTCATTATACCTACACATCAACTTTTAAGTAAGCTCTTAAAGAACAGATCAGAGTAATGTGTGTGTCTGTAGCTTGTCTAACACCAAGGAGGACTTTGGGGGCTGCTATCCCCTGTGATGAAAACTCATTGCAGAGGCAGGAGTGTAGCACCCTCTGCAGGCTTTTGGAAAAAAGTCCTATTGAATCCAATGAACGGGGATCTCTTCAACCTGTGTGCAGGGTTGGAGTGGCTTGGGGTTAGTCCTCTACAGTAGTTACACCTTCTAATTTCAGTTGTATACAGCTAAAGTAGGAAAAAAATGAAAGAAAGAGCAGAATCAGTGCTTGTAATTGTTCCGTCTTTAAACAAAGCTGAGGAGCATTGTTATTTATCTTTCACAGTTTGTGCTACAGGTAAACCCATAGTTAAAAACCTACCACCACCTTTTCACAGTACATATGGCAAGAGCTTATCCTTACATTGGTGTCAGAATGGATCATACTTGTGGTGGAGTGTTCTGATAATACCTCACTGGTGACAACACAAATGCTATATTGATTCAACTTCTATTTCTACTCACCTAGGAGGGTAGTTGCTGCAAGGATTTGAGAATTTCTTTCTACAGTAATTAAAGGTGTTTAGCTATCTGCAAAATCCCTAAACCATCTCCTATAATACCTTCCATTTTATTTGAAAAAAAACCCCGAATTTAAATAAAATGAAAATACTGCTCTGATATAAAGGAACAACATATTCTGGAACTTAACACAGTGTGTGAAAATGAATTTGAGGAGGTGTTTTTGTCTCATTGTGGCTTACATGCTGTTGCTAGAAAATAAAGTTAAGATTAATTTTCATTATATACTGTATTCCAAACCCAATTTTGGAAAAATACAGTTTACAGACTTTGAATTATATCGCCTTGTACAGTTGGTTTTGAACATTTTGAAGAACAGTACTTTTTCACATTTTATTTTGGCACCTGGATCTGATTGAATGATTTGTTTTGATGGAAAAAGCTGGTAAGAAAAGAGCTGCCATAAATTTCATGGTATATATGTAGCTCATAAGTGGAAGCATTTAATACAGTGCATCTCTCCCTTTCACAAGTGTTACAAAATTAGTCAGTTTGGTTATGTACTGGGTAAGTGAAAGACAAGTGTGTTGCTGCTGTCCCAGACTCACAGAACTGAGAGGTGGAAAGAACATGTTCTGTTTTTTTCAGCTGTCCTCTGCCAACACAGACCTTTTCAATTTACTACATTCTTAAGTGGTTTAGCAGACTAATTTTAAAATGATTCACTGCTGGAGTTTCTGCTGCTTCCCTCCAGAGACTGCATCACTCTGATAGATGTCACCATTAGAAAGTGCATCAGCAGTTGTGCTCAAATAGCTTTTGTCCAGTTTCATCTCAATATTACTTCATGGGCTACATTACAGAACCCCTGCCCCTCGTTGGCTGCCACACTGCTCTTACTTGCATTATTATAGTCTCTTGAAACTCACATCAGGGCTGAGGTCTCCTTGAACCATGTTTGCAGTATAAATGCTTTATAAATGATTGTTTTTACCTCGCCAGTTTGCAGTCTCTTCAGACAACTGCCTTGGCAAATAGGAAGTTCTAAAGAGACAGACTTAATATAAAAACAAGCCTATGCAAATGTTTTGGTACTTATAAGCAGACAAGTGCCCTGACATTTAACCTACATTTTCTTCCTTTTTAATGTTATTTTCTCATTTGCCATCACAGGCTTCTTAGTTGTAAATTAGCAAAAAAAATTCTCAAGCATGATTGGGGCCTTAAACAATGGCCTTTCTACACCCTCAGCTGCTGTTTTCTGTAAACATTTTTTCATGTACACAACTACACAAATACATTCAGGGTATATCACACAATAGCATTCAGAAACAATAAAGGAACCTAAATTACCTGCTTGGATCCAATGAAGAAGCATCCTTAGAGGCTTCTCAGTAAAAATCTTGGCTCAATATACAATGCGTGACACAAAAGCTAAGGTGGTAGGATGTACACAGAAATATGTAAAAAACAGGATGAAAATTATAAGATGCTGTTCAAAACCAGTGGTGACTCCTCATTTAGAATCCAGGATCCAGGTCACAGGATCTTGCTGAAGGAAGATGAAGAATTAAGAAGAGAGGAGAAATTATATGCTCATGACAGTAAAAGACTGGGAAAAGACAAATAAGAATAAGACAGTTTATTGTGAAAGAAGATGGATAAAAGAAGACACAAGAAAGGAATGAAAAATGGTATGTGGTATAATGGTTTTCAGCCAGGGGATATCAAAGATAAGGGGTCATAAAATGTAATCAAATGGTCCTAGCAACACTCAAAAATACATTACAATTTAAAATTAATAAACTCTTTTTCACCTTTAACCACACATCCTTGCCCTTCAAATATATTCTGTCAAGATTTCAAAATGAGCACCAAAATATAAGACATATGGCTTTGTCACTGTTATCATGAATGCATGTTTTACTCTTTTGGTAAAAAATAATGAATCAAGTGAAAAAATATTCTGAATACAGGCTTATCAACCCACAAGGGTGACTTAGGCTCATTTGTCCATCTTCTATCATTCTTCACTGCATTTCTTTTGTTAATGAAAGAGTTTAATAAATAGTAGAAAAAACAGCTGAAATGGTTGATTCTAATTCACGAAATGTACAATACTTTCAGATGATTCTCCCAGGATAACAAGAGAAGAAATTTGTCAGCCTGTTTTACCTAATTAACCAGCAGATCATGCACAGCAGCAAGGACAAGGGTCAGTATAGTTGCCACCTGCCTGGGAAAAGCTGTCCCAATGACCTAGCTGCTAGCACTCCAGAGCACAGCGATATGGCTTCTCAGACTCTCTCACCGTGGCTATTCAACCTCACATAAAATGATTAAAGATTCAAAACACACAGATATTCTGCCTCCCTAGCAAGTACTCTGCCTGCCAGGATGAAGCACCATTCCCAGGGACTCTCTGACCTGATTAATATTTAAAATATTTTATTCAAAATCAAATAGTTCCAGTAAGTGAGATCAAGGAAGACCTGCCCATATGACCCCAGGAATACATTGCTCTCTACCTCTCCCAGGGGCTTGGGATCTTTTTACACTCCCTGTTCACAATCAGCCATGAGTCAGCCTGAGCTGGTGTCTCTTTCACAGATGTTCTAGCTACCAGTTTATGGAGTCATTCTTATTAATTTCAGCCAGTTTTGCATAAGAGTATCAGTACTTTATACACAATGGAGTAAGATCAAGGGGAGGCTGAGGGCACTTTAATCAGACCATCCCTCCCATAAGTCACAGAAAGCAAACTAGAGGGTATATAAAAGAGTCTGGGTTGATACAACCAGCAGCACTGTGGGTTTGCTCTCAAGATAGAACAAACAGATACTGTCTTTCCCAATCTACCACATAATTTCTGCCATAGCTTTCACCTGTATACCCATCTCTAGGGATAAGAGTTGAGGCTTCACCACCAGTTCTTGGTGACACCACTGCTCTCCAAGTGCCCCGCTCCATCACCTACATCAACTCCTGCATCTGCACCCTCATCTGACTGCAACTGAACTGAGACCCAAGCAACATTTAGTACAAACCACAAACCAGCCCCAGCCCGGCTACCACCCTAGAGAAAACAGTGCTTGTTCCAAAGCCTCCTGAATTCAGAGCAAAGACAACTGTCATTTGGATCCAAATAAGAATATGTTTAGGAAAAAAATGTTTTATTTTGAGCTTTCCTTTTCCAAAGCTAAATAACTAAAATGCAGAAGTGAAAAATATTGGTTTTGACACATTATACTGAACCAGTTCAAGCAGAAACCATTTTCAGCGGGCAATTTTCTCTAACTCCTCTGCTCAGATTTCTTTACATGTTAAAGCTGCAGGACCAATTCAGTCACCATTATCCTTACCCCAAACCATATATGTGGACTCTTAGATACTTTTCTAAAACTACTAATTGTTACGGTGTTTGTATTACAGCTGTTTCAACTCCAAGTTGTGACAGGAGACATAGATAAACATGATTAAAAATTAAGTCCTTTACAAAACACTAAAGTTATAGTTACTTGGTGCTATGCTCCACTGAGGCATTTTTACACAAACACATCAGAGTTTATAGGAAGGACAGTCTGCCTATTTTTCAAAACATGTTTTGGTCCTGAAAGATGAAACTGACTTTCATTTGAATCTGGCATGAGGATGCCACAGAAAAGTTAAAATAAAAACATCCTTATTCCTGCAGTTTTACATTCAGAGTAGAATAAAAGATATTTTTGTTCTTACATGCTTAAAGCTCTGGAGGTGTTATCAGTGCCCAAATATTACTTTTGTCATGATGGATAAATTTCTGCAGCAATTATACTGACAGCTTCCAGGTAAGAGATAGGATATTCTCTTCTCAAACCCTTGCCTATTCACACACAACTTTCATCATTAACTTACCTTCTCCCCCATATTTCAAAAGTCTAGGAGCAGTTCTCTGTGCAGCAAGTCAACAGTTTATGACCCTATTTTAATTTCCATTCTTTTCTGAATTTATTTCAGCCTTAATAATTTCAGTTAGCATATTATAGCATAATAGATATACAGCGTATTTTTATCTATGGTATACAGAAGATATAAGGTTGAGATATGTTCTCAGCAACCACTGCTTAGGTTGTGCCTTGGCAGAAATTACTGTTCCTATACACTTTGGACTGTCTAAGACTCTAAGGAATAGATGTTGACTTTGGTTCAGCCCCAGAGTGGGCTGTGAGGATGAAAGTATTCAATGTAACCCATTACTCCTCAATGTTTTCTGAGCATCATCTGTATAAATACTTTCTGTTTGATTGGTAAAATATTTTGGAGATGTAGAGCAAAAACATGTAGCCTGAGATTGCTGAATTGATTTCATAACACAAAGATGAGCGCCATACAGTTTGAAATATACAGGCCATTGGTTTCTTCTGACTCACATAGACTGAAATGCAGTGTATTGTAATAAGAAAAGTGCAGCCTGGGTAATATTGGAATAAACTGTTACTTTATATCACAGATTCAGGCAAAATATGTCTCAACAAAGAGCACTAATTAAAATCTGTATCTCTGGGTTACTTGAACTTCAGTGATCCTGTCATATGTTTCAGTCTGACATTAAAATTACTTGCTAATGTCAGTCATGAACAGTGATGTCATATTCAAAACTTACTCTAAGTGAAAAATTATTCTCCTTCACTTTTTAGATGAGCTTTTTGCAAGCATTCCTCACAGCAAAATCACGATCTGGATTGCACTGCCAAAGCTTTTGCTCCCAAACTCATATTTATTAGCCCACATATAAAAGCATGCATGAAAAGGAGCTGACAGGGCACAGTGAGGCATGAATTTCAAGTATATTCCAGCATCAAAGGTCAGAAGCAGATTTCCTATTTGAGTATCAATTATAAATAACCATCAGAGGTGAAATAGGATTGAAATACTGGGTTATGTTGTGTTTCCTGCTGATTTTGAAAGGTTAACATTCTGATGGAAATAAGAAAAACCCCTATTCCATCTCTTAAAAAAATTAAATACTTTCCAAAAAGGGTAAAAATGGGGTACCAAAGCACTTTTTTTTTTTCACAAGAGAATTATTCCCAGACTCAGAGGTTTTAAGGCCAGAAGGACAGTCCAAGGACACCTTTCTATTCATGCTTTCTTCTTCCAAGTCAGATTCCTCAATACGTGCTTCACACCCCAAAAAGATACACTGTCTAGACTGAGCAGCAGATGGCTACTGATGTGCACCCCATGGCCCTGCTCTCTTCATCATCTACAGCATGTTGAGGTCAGGCAAAATTTATGTGTCCTGAAACCTTCCTCTCAAAGTAGCCAAATTCAAAGGGTTGAGGAGAAGGACTTCCAGGACCATAGATTTCCAACAATACGTATTGCTCTTCCAGGACATGTCTTTATGTAATTCCCAAAATGTAACTTTTTTTTTTTTTTTTTTTTCTTCCATCCATAGGTCCCACTGGATTTGCTAACTCTCATGACTACTTTTCATTGGATACCACTTTCACTTCTCTTTCTGTTCTTTGATTTTAATATATCATCCACAATTTTCTTGTCACCTCTGTCCTTCTTCCCCACGTTCCTCCACTCATGTAAAATGCACTTAATTCCACCACCATAATACTTGAACTCAATAATTATTGCTGGAGGGAAGATAACAATAAAAACTACTCTCCTACTCCCAGTACGATTTTGGTAGCATTTTACTACTTTTCAGCAAGAATGCTTAGTAATATGTACCACACTGAAGGGATAAAGAGTCAGCACTGGGGCTCCTGTCTATCATGAAAATCCTTGTGATTGTGAAATGTTCCATTAAACAGCTGCTGTAACTATTCCATACTTTAGCATTTAGGGGAAATAACATGGATAGAAGCCTTTTGCCTAAGCTGACTTTGCACAAACCAGCTATGAAACACATCATTACAAATTAAATGACTTTGACAAGTAACAGCCCTCACAGCTACTTTGGCCTAATGCATTCAGCGAGGGTCTCTGGGTATGCGGTTTATCTAGGTGACATCATCAAGAAGCCAAAGAAGGAAATTAAACATATCCTAGGTGATTTCCTCTGAACAGGCTTTATGTGAAAGATGATAAATAGAGCTCTGTATTTTGAACAGGAGGTTGCAGCAGGGGCAGTGCTGACAGGGTCTAGGCTTTGTGCCAAGGTATTTATTTACTTGTTGTGTCATGACAAATATTAAGCCACAATCTGAAGTCTCACTGAGCAGCAAAACCTCAGAGGGCCTGGCACAGAGGATCTTGCTGTGTCTGTGTCCCCCCTCCGTGGTAAATGAGAAGTCCATGTGTTTCATCAGTGCCCTGACTGCCAGAGTTTATATTTCACCATGGGGATGAAAACTATTGCATTTTTGCCAGTAAATAACCCAAGAACTTTTCCTGGGACTGTTGAATTTGCCCAATACTCTACATTTCTGAACAAGTCTGAAACAAAACAAGTTTAACTTAACAGCAGGAAAACATGTTTTAAATATTGAATGGCTGTGTTTAGGAGGAGTACTGGCTTAGATCTCTGTGTACCAGGAAATGGCTTCTATCAGACATTTGCTAAATAGAAAACAAAACAAAATTTCACAGACTATTGGTAAAACTACATGAATTACCACTTAATTAAATGTTTACAGACTGATGTCTGCAGACACGTTGCCTTTTACTGAGAAGAGCTTAGTAGGTTACAAGAGCAATTGTAAAGAAAGAGAATTATGAAATAGATACTTAAGGAAAAAGATGGTTATATCCATTTAGGATAATTTGCTACTTTGGTTTGTGTAGTTACTGAAAATGGTTTCACTTGAGTGCTATAAAACCATATTTTTGTTATGTAAGTTAATAACCAGTGCAAATAATGCATTGTTCCCATAGCATTCAGGATTTGAACAGTACTGACAGCAGTATTAGGAAGACACCCATGTTAGGCAAGTGGGTTTCTGCACAAATCACTGCACTGAACGAGGCTGTGAGATGAGCATGCATACTTAAACTATTACTGAAGTAATACAAAAGTGGCTAGATCCAAATCATTTGTGCACATTTTATGTACTCAGACATCGGGTCATGAAGCAATAACTGAAAAATTATGTGTGGCATTTTTGCCTATTTTTTGATTAAATTGCCTCTCTTTAGTCACTTCAGTAATAGCTTCGTGATACACTGTGCTGCCCTATTTACAAAAGAGGCAGGTCACTCTTTTCTCTCCCTGGTCCTTCGCTTCTCAAGTCTGGGAAAATAAAAATCACCATGTGATAACATTTCCTGAGCCTGATTCCCCGTTGCTTTCCTAGTGTTGTCACAGTAATATCCTGTGTTCATTTTGTTAGGTGAGAGGAAGAAGGAATCAGACCTATTGCTTTCAAACTAAAAATTTTATTCCCAGTCCCTGCTGACAAAAGCCATTTTAAAGCTTTTGAAGGAACTTTCTCTATGTCCTAAATGAACACAAACCATGACATATAGACTAATGCTTGAAAGAAAGTGAGACTTGGGCAAAGAAATCTGTTTTGTAGTGCAGGAGATGGAAGAGACCCTGGGACAAGAAATCAAAAATCAGTACTATTAGGTCTACAGAATCTGTGATGCAATTTTAACAGTCTAAACATAGAGGCTTTGTACCATTCAATACAATATGAAAAGGCACCCACTTACATCCATAAATCTACCTGAAGGACAGTATTCAGTCTCGGAACTAGCTTGGTTGTTAATCTGCAAGCACCACGAACTCACATCTGGAGCGAGTACAGAAAAGCATGAGGGTGAAGAAGGCTGGCACAAGGGGCTGTGGGGCAGCCGTGCTGCCCTCCTCACTAAACTGCTGCCTCTGTCTGGTAATGATGGAATGGAAATGAAGGCTATGAAACAGCAGGGAAGTGAGAAAAACAACAGCCAGATATAGAGCCCTTGTTGTCAGATATCTGCTGATATTGTTTTTATATTCACAGGAAAGCCAATGGCAAAAGAAAATTTTACCTTTCTACTAGCAGCAAAAAATCATTGAAGATTATCATATCTCCAGCTGCCTTCACAGTGTGCACCAGTTTTGCCGCATGAACTTCAGTATATACTCTTTTATTGGTCTTCTCCAGCCCTCACCAGGTTTGATACCAGAAACATTTGTTCAGGCAGCAACCTTTGATTATCTGTGATGAAAATATAATTTGTGTTATTGATAGTCTTTCGCTTGTCAAAGTAACCCAAACTGCATTAAGTCTTGTCTCTTCATCTGACAGTTTCTTTGCACTTTGCACATAGAAGAAATGTTTAAAAATAAGCAATCAGAAAACTGTGCTTCAGGCTAGGTTTGAAGAATCTTGGGGCAGGAGTTAGCTGGACTCATTGAGAGAACTTTTTAAGCTAGATTTGAAGGGGGAAGGGGAAAAAACATCAGCCCATCTGAAACGCGTGTATACTAATGCACACAGCATGGGTAACAAACAGGAGGAGCATGAAGTCGTGATGAAACACGAAAATTATGATATAGTGGCTATCACAGAAACATGATGGGATGTCTCCCATGACTGGAGTGCGCCAATTGATGGATACAAGCTCTTCAGGAGGGATAGATAAGGAAGGAGAGGTGATGGGGTGGTGCTGTATGTTAGGGACTGTTATGATTGCATTGAGCACAATGAAGACAGGGTGGAGTATCTGCATTAGAATCATGGGGAAGGCCAACAGGGCAGATGTTGTAGTAGGAGTCTACTATAGGCGACCCAACCAGGAGAGAGAGGGGGATGAAATATTCTATAGGCACTTAGGAGAAATCTCACAATCGCTTGCCCAGACATCTGCTGGAAATACAACACAGCAGAGCAGGACCATTCCCAGAGATTCCTGGAATGTGTGGGAGACAACTTCCTGACACAGCTGGTGAGTGAACCGACCAGAGAAGGTGCCCTGCTGGACCTCCTCTTTGTGAACAGAGAAGGGCTGGTGGATGATCACAGAATCACAGAATTGTCAGGGTTGGAAAAGACCTTGAAGATCATCCAGTCCAACTATGGTACAGTGACCATGAAATAATAGACTTCTCTATGCTTAGAAAGGCCAGGAGAGGGGGAAGCACCTGCTTGACAGGATCCCTTGGGAGATTGTCCTGAAGGGTATAGGGGTCCAGGAAGGCTGGGCACTCTTTAAGAAGGAAGTCTTAATGGCAAAGGAGCAGGCAGTGCCCAGGTGCTGTAAGAGAAGCTGGTGAAAGAAAAGATGACCCTGACTAAACAGGGAGCTTTGGCTGCAACGCAGGGACAAAAGGAGAGTTTACAGCTTTTGGAAGAAGGGGCTAGTGACTCACAATGATTACAAAGATGCTGTGAGGTTATGCAGGGCAGAAATCAGGAGCAATAAAACCCAGATGGAGATTAATCTGGCTTCAGCAGTGAAGGACAATAAGAAATGTTTCTATACGTATGTCAGCAGCAAAAGAAAGACCAGGGAGAGCCTCCATCCCCTGCCAGATGCAGGAAGAAACATGGTAACAAGAGATGAGGAAAAGGCCAAGTGGTTTAATGCCTTCTTTGACTCAGTCTTTAATAACAAGACTAGTTGTACTGAGGGAATCCAGCCTCCTCAGCCAGAGGAGAGACTGGGAGAACGACCCCCAACATTCCAGGAGGCGACAGTCAGTGACCTACTGCATCACACGGACACACACAACTCTATGGGACCAGATGGGATACACCCGAGGGTGCTGAAGGAGCTGGCTGGGGTGCTCGCCAAGCTGCTTTCCATCATTTACCAGCAGTCCTGGCTGACTGGGGAGGTCCCGACAGATTGGAAATTGGCCAATGTGACGCCCATCTATAAGAAGGGTCAGAAGGATGATCTGGGAAATCACAGGCCTGTCAGCTTGGCTTGGGTGCCCAGGAAACTAATGGAGCAGCTCATCCTGAGTACCATCACACAACACATGCGAGACAACCAGATGCTCAGGCCCAGCCAGCATGGGTTTATGAAAGGCAGGTCCTGCCTGACAAACCTGATCTCTTCCTATGACAGGACGACCTGCTTATTGGATGAGGTAAAGGCTGTGGATATAATTTACCTTGACTTTAGTAAGGCTTTGGTACCATTTCCTACAGCATTCTCCTGGTGAAATTGGCTGCTCGTGGCTTGGTTGGGCACACGCTTCACTGGGTAAAAAACTGTCTGTATGGCCATGTCCAAAGCGTTGTGGTGAATGGAGCTAAATGCAGTTGGTGGCCAGTCACAAGTGGTGTCCCCCAGGGCTCTGCTTTGGGGCCACTCCTGTTTAACATCTTTATTGATGATCTAGACAAGGGGATCGAGGGCACCCTCAGTCAGTTTGCAGGTGACACCCAGTTGGGTGGGAGTGTTGATCTGCTCGAGGGCAGGGAGGCTCTGCAGAGAGACCTGGACAGGCTGGAGCCATGGGCTGAGGCCAACTGCAGGAGTTTCAATAAGGCCAAATGCTGGGGGCTGCCCTTGGGCCACAACAACCCCCAGCAGCGCTACAGGCTTGGGGAGGAGTGGCTGGAGAGCTGCCAGTCAGAGAGGGACCTGGGGGTGTTGACTGACAGCCGCTGAACAGGAGCCAGTGTGCCCAGGTGGCCAAGAAGGCTAATGGCATCCTGGCTTGTGTCAGCAATAGCGTGGCCAGCAGGGACAGGGAAGGGATCTGACCCCTGTACTCGGCACTGGTGAGGCCGCACCTCGATTCCTGTGTTCAGTTTTGGGCCCCTCACTCCAAAAAGGACATTGAATGACTCGAGCGTGTCCAGAGAAGGGCAACGGAGCTGGTGCAGGGTCTGGAGCACAGGTCATACGGGGAGCGGCTGAGGGAACTGGGGGTGTTTAGTCTGGAGAAGAGGAGGCTGAGGGGAGATCTCATCGCCCTCTACAGCTCCCTGAAAGGAGGGTGCAGAGAGTTGGGGATGAGTCTCTTTAACCAAGTAACAGGTGATAGGACAGGAGGTAATGGCCTCAAGTTGCACCAGGGAAGGTTTAGACTGGATATTACAAAGAATGAGTTACAGAATTATAGAGCAGGTTATTAGGTGTTGGAATGGGCTGCCCAGGGAGGTGGTGGAGTCCCCGTCCCTGGAGGTGTTTAAGAGTAAGGTTGACATAGCACTTAGGAATATGGTGTAGTTGAGCTTTCACTGTTAGTTTAATGGTTGGACTAGGTGATATTCAATATCTTTTCCAACCTAGATGATTCTGTGATGCTGAGGCTAGGAAGATACCTCTGCTAGTGGCTACCAGGAATCAGCTGATCTCTCAAGACTTGTGATTGCATTTCATAGTGATTTCACTATTGAAAACAATTTGTGGGGATTTAGGAGGAAGATTCCCCCAACCATGTGTGGTGGAAACGTAAAAGTATAGAAATAGAAAAATGTAACTCAGAGGAGATAAGGGATGAGTGAAAAGAGATGAGTGAAATTATCGTTACTGGATGACAAAGGAGCTTAACGCACAGTGCAAAGCTCTCTGGCATCTATTTTGTGTTTGTGACTTTGTCTTTACATTGTAAAATCGAGTTCTTAACCCTTCTGTTCTTTTACCACTTTAATAAGGAAAATAAGGTGGAACTTACAGGTTATACATGACAAACCAGTGCCATCACAGAGCTTTTCATGATATGGATCTGACTGTCCAGCCAAAGTGTGGGCTGCAGTTTCCATCTCATGTCTGTCCATGTAAAGAGAATAATATGTGCCAGGCACCACAGATGGGTCAACAGCTGGCACACGTGAGTTTTGTGTATCACTGAGTATTTCCCAGCCAACCAGATAGTCTTGGAAAATGTTCAGAGAAGGCGTTAGAAAGCTGCCCAGTGCCATTGATAACAAGAAGAATAATGCTCCACAGAAGACTTGCTGCCAGAGCAAAATGTTGGCATGTGATAAATACCACAAAACTCGTAAGTTTTTCACAGCTAGCTCACCAGCCAAATGTCACCAATTTCCAAGGAAGCTCTCACAGCTGTTTTATAAAAATAGAAAAAAGATATTCAGTGACACTAATAAACTCCTTCTATAATAGGCTCAGTACTTGAACCAAAGACAATGCTAACACTCAGCTCCCAAACCTTACCTCCTTACCCCTGACCTGTCTTAAGTCAGTCTCAGGTTTGATAGCATTCTCCAGCTGAGAGTAGGAGGACATTTGCTGTGAAATTTAAACAGACACCAGTAGTAATGCTCTATATGGGTTTACTCTTTCTTTTGAAACCATAATAGTTCTTGACTTTTTCTGTCACCAACTCAGTAGACAGAGGCAGAGGAAGAGGAAGGGGTGGTGCAGTTCTAGGACTATTCAACACTATCAATAGCTTTTCTTCAGACATGTTAGGTTAGATTCAAAAGGAAAACCTGAAAACCCAGTGTCCTCAGTCTCCAGGACATATGTAAATCCCATGCTGACTGATTCTATGAGGGCTACCATCTTCAGGCACATTATTTCCTTATAATCCATTACTCCCTGCTGAACACATAATGACAAACCTACCAAAATACTTGGAAAGTGAAGCTAGTGAGAAATGCTAGAAATACGTCTAACACAGCATCTGCTCAATGCAGTTCCTCACAGATTCTGTCTATATAGTCCAACGGCTTCTTCCAGATCAATCCTGGGAAGTCTTCTCTGACACAGTGCTTCACCAAACCCAACTACAGTTCAACAGATGAGTCACTGCAGTCACTTTTTTTCATATTGGCCACGAACATCTTGCCTGTTCTTGTACTGCACTTTGCTGCATTACCCATTTGCTGCTTACATCTTGTATTTACAATACATTCTTCAAAGCAAGAGTCAGCCCCTTGTGTGTATTTGTACAGTGCCTTGCACAGTAAAGCTCTGGCCTCTAGGTGTTACCATAATATAAAGAATAATAAAAAAAAAATCCCTATTTTGGGATATCCAGACATTTTCCAAGCACACAGAAGTTTTTGTGTTAATAATATTTAATTATTAATCATCATTTTTCATAACAAACAATAGCAGGTTGCTAAACCAATATTAGCCATAGGAAAAAGAGTCTACTTTGCTTGTACCTGAAAGCACTTAATCCAGGCTTCCTAGAAGTGTCCCTTTATCACAGATGCTGCTTGCTTTCTTTTTCTTTCAGGTGAATAGCATGGCAGTGGAGATTGCCTGACCTATTAACAGACCACTGATATAATTGAGAGGGGTTGAGACATAGTGTTCTGCCGAAAGGTCCTGAACTCCAGAACTTGCTTTTCCCATCCTTCCACAAAACTTGAATTAGCTGACCTCTAGGTCATGCTACAAAAGATACATTTTATAAAAGGCTCTTTCTGGGAAACTAGGATGAGTGGGTTGTGTTGGAGGGTGGAAAGATCTTATTTTCAATACTTTTGGAAGGCTTCTATATTATGGCGCTGGTTTTGACTTGTGTTTTATTTCACATGCTTTCTTGGAATTTGGACAGGCTTGTTTTTCATTTAAACATAACAATAAATAATGATGCAGCAGACTGTTGTTGAAACTGCAACACTTAAAACAGTTCTAGTAATTTCTGAACAGCTTGTTCCCAACAGAAGTAGGCAAGAGGAGGAGGAGGAAGAGATGGTCTGTCACTGAAAACTGTTGCGGAACACAATTTTCCTTTGATTGCCTGCCAGGAATGACACTGCAGCTACCTCATGTTGTTGTACTGGATGTTACCCCAGTAATGTTCTCCAGAGCTGCAGCAGAAGTGGCATCACTTCTCTTAACTTGAGCTCACTTTACACACCACGGAACCACAGGAGAGAAATCCACAGAAAGACAATTCCAGAAATAGCTTTAAACTCTACCTGTAACTCTGTTACGGTTCAGTATAAAAGAGGTCTGATTCCAGGAAAGCCATAGCTTGTCCTCAACTCCTAATAGTATGAGTGAGGACTGTTTGCTCAAGTTTTGTCTGGGTCCTCAGGGTTGTTCTAGTTTGTCTGAAAAAAAAGAGCAATGGGATCAGGTGTGCTGGATGAAGACAGGTGCAATAGATAGATATCCTGACAAAGTTTGCTTGCAAACAGAGTTGAGCTTAGGACAGATTATTTTGTTAAGAAACCCACAGTCCATGTGTTTAAACACTACAGATTCTGGTGTATGTTGTGATGTGTAGGCGTCCACCTTACTAAACAGCTCATCAGAGAGGGAGCCAGCAAGAAGAGTCCAACATCTTTATTCTGTGTGATATAACTCCCAAAGGGACATCTACATACTATCTATACTATCTAAAATGAGCTCTGAAATTATTTTATGTTTCTTTCTTTTTTTTTTTTTTTTCCCCCTGGAGCTTTCCAAGAAGATGTGTGGCTAGTGCAGTCTCTTCCAAGGACAGAAAAGGATTTGCTTTGTGCATGAATTAAATGCTATCTAAACTGGCTTGCAACCCCTTTATATAAGAGATCTTCTGAAGTCACTTTTTACCTAGGCTTTTCTCTGGTCTAGGTAAAAACTACCTTTTGCTCTGTAAGTGAATTACTTCAGTGTAGCTGACGTTTACCTTAGTGGGAATGACATAATTCAAAAATACAGTGGGTCCCAGCATTTATTCTTTTTTCAGGATAATAGACAGTCACAGAGTGCTTGCTCTGAGTTAGGACTTACATGGGCAGTGGAAAAATTCTGTCCCTGACCTCGAGAGAAAGAAACTACTGTGCAAGTAATCTGTCTCTCTGACAGTTTTTACAGCATCTGGATATAGTCAGGGAAGTTTTATAAGTTTTTATTTGACTTGGAATATTTCTTTAGTTATTTTAAAAGTTTCATTTCTTCGCTCAGTGTTTGGGAAGAACAGTCAAACATCACCCACTCCACTACTTCTCTTTTTATCATGTGTGGGCCCCCTGCCTTACTAAGACAGACATGCAGAACCCTCCAAAACCCAAAATAACAGATTTTCAAGTAAAGCTGTTAAAATAAAAATACATATATATATATATATATATATATATATATATATATATCATCATGCCACCAGAAACATTGGGCAGAAGATGCGAATTTTTAATCCGAGTAATTGAATTTAGAGATTTTCATGGTATTCAACACAATGAATGGTTTGAGGACTGAGGAAGATCTTTCTGCAGAGCCAGGGTGCCGCTGGTAAAAGCCTGGCCCAGTTATATTGTGCAATTCTTGAAACCACAATCAGTTCTTTCCACCTGGTAGCACCTGCTTCCATGGTGTGCCCTGCCTCCACCATCATGGGACACTGACAATTGTGCTGCTGCAAGAGTCCTCCTGCTCCTGTTGGCAAAGAGCGATCTTTGCCCCTCACCTCTGAACCAACTAGTATTGAAATTTCAGCATCCTGCTGACTTGTTCTCTTTGTGCGGCATTCAACAACAACTGCTCTAGTAAGAAAATAGTGAATGAAGGTCAGACTCCTAGGGGAAGGAGACCAGTAGCACTTCCCCCACTGGCATTTCATACAAACAGAATATATTTATACTTGGTGGAAGATTTAAAGGTTCTCGAAGTGACTAGTCTGAACACAATTGGCTCCTACCTGAATAAACATCTGAAAGACAGGCTCCTTCATGCCATATATCCAAGAACTATTCTAACTTTCTCAGGCTGGGCTGCATAAGTGAAAGGCATGGTTCAAAAGATGCGCTTTTAAACCATATCATCTGCAAGTAAGCTAAAAATCACACTGAAATAAGAGCACACCCCAGCAGATTTAATCAGCTTCAGTTCTGTCATTTGAAGTAACTCTAATTAAAATGGCATAGTTTCCTTATATAGAATAAGGTCTTTCTTATGGCAAATGTCACATCATCAAGTTATAAGAGCATCATGACTTCTCACCTCTCATATTCTCAGTGTCACTAAAGGGTGAAGCAGCTCCTGGAAGCAAGCATGGAGAAACCCTATCCAGACTTTTAAATGGCCAACCAGACACACCTTCCACTGCAAAGAGAAGCTCTCTTTTGTACCACTTCACAGTGAAGCTGAACATTTTCTAAGGCTTCTAAGAGCAAAAAATAATCCCTTCAGGACATTTTCTTAGACACACTTTCCAGCATAAGTCAAGCCTCAGGGTATGGTGTGAGTTGGTTTCTCAAGAGGACATGATTCGCGAAAAGAGGAAACAACAGAGAGAAAAATAAGAACATAGCATTCCTCCCACATCATCAAGCACCAGACTTTGTTTCAAACAAGGATCAGCAAATCACTGTGTGAGCAATGAGCAATGTGATAAATTTACCACAGTGAAATGAAATCAATTGTAGTAGTAACTACTCCTACTGCTCAGAAAATGTTAGGCCGGATTTCTTTGGTTGTGGAACCAACCAATACATTAGTTTCTAGTGGGTTTGGATACTGAAGGCTGGCAAAATGTTATTAATTTATCCAAAATAACAAAAATTTAATCCTTTCTTTGACTTACTGAGCCACAACAGTGGAGCACAACCTCTTCCCATTTTTCTCTTTGTCACCTCGTATCCGTTTCCCCTGCACAGTAAAAAGTGTTTTGGGGATTTGGAAGCCCAGAGAGTCCTATTTTCTCTGTATGAAAACATAATACCTGTGATTTAAAATATTACCTTTGGGACTTGTCAATTTTGAATGAATCTGGGAGTAAAAGTACTCTTTTAGATAGCTGCAACTTTACAGAAAAAAAAACCAAAAAACCAAAAAAACAACAACAACACAACCCACAAACACCCAAACCCCAAAACATTTAAATAGGAAAAATACTGCTTCCAAAAGTAAGAAATTCAAGCATTTGGGTGGCCTGAAGAAAAATAGAAGTTTCTTTTATTATGATTATTTCAAAATTAAAAGAACAGATATTTCAAGCCCTTTCATTTCAAATTGTTTCTAAGAAAATACAATTCTTAGTGACATTTTCTTTTAAACACAGTAGTTTCTTTTCAAAACTAGTCTTTAAGAAAAAAGAAGTTAAACAGTCTATGTTAAGAAGAAATTAAATAACCTAGTTTAAAAAAGCCCAATTTTTTGTCTCAGATTGGCCTAAAATGTACATTTGAGGGGATTTTTTTCTATGTTATCAAAGCATTTAAACACTTTTGGTTTTTTCCACTTTAGTGCAAATAGATTTTTCTCACTTACATTTTCTGGTTTATCCATCAGTCACTTACCTATAAGCTGAAGTACTTATAAAATCTCTCACACATTTGCAACATTCTTCATTTTCTCTCATTAAAAAAACATATAAAATATAGATTCCTCTGGTAGTTTGCTTAGACACAGTCTATCCAGTAACTACCCGTGATCCCAGCATCCCTACTTGCTGGCACTGGGACATGTGAGACCCCAAGGCCTCAACCTCACCTCAGCTGCTGGTACTCAGACCTACATACACTGTAGATCCCTGCAGTAATTGCCTTTAGACACACAGTGTCTTGCTCTCTCCACATGCCTCTCACACAGACACACACATACCCAAACGGATCTCAGCTGACCCCCAGACTCCAAAGCCTCTCCACCAGTTGACCTGGACCTCCTAGTCCCCTCAGTACCCAACTCCTCCAGTCATTTCACTCTCAGACACACAAGCACAGATGGCTCCCAAGCCACCCACACTACTGATCAGCTCGGCATGCACTAGTGATCACATACTGACACACTCACCCTCACCCGCTGCAGGCACACTGGCTGCTCTGATCTGTGGTTCTCTCTCCAGTGCCTGCACTCAAACCCCCATAAGCACACATGCACTCAGATAGAGAGCCCCTTGCCCAGGAAAAGCATTAGGAAAAGAATTTAATAAGAAGCCAAGACAGCCTGAGGGATCAGACAAGGGCACCGAACAGCCACCTGTTTACATAACTGGTTCCTTTTATCTCCTTTATTCCTTTATTTTCCCACATTTTTTCCTTCTCAAACCACCTTGATCCCTCCTTTCCCCATCCATCGGTTCCTCCCACAACCACCCTGTAAGGAGTCTTATGCCATCCCAGTTGCTCTTCCCTGGTATTGCACAACAAGTCCATAACCCTTGGCAGTGACCCCTCAGTCTGTAGATGATCTCAGGACAGCTTCTTCCAGGGACACACAGAGGCAGCTGTCACTCCCACCCATGGAGATGACACCCTCCTGGGAAGCCATGGGAGGCCGGGTCAGGGACTCATATCTCTGGCTGCATTACTGAGATTCTCCTATCTGCCACTGTTCCTCTATGCTCCTTTGTGTGTATGAAGACTAGCTTCTCACCACACATCCTAACAAAACTTGGTATAAAAAGCTGGTTAGGTGGGGTAAGACTCAAAGAACCCTTGACTCTTCAGCTTCCTCTTCAGCTATATTCATGCCCCCCTTATGGTTACATTTCTTTAAGTATTTGAGTAGATGCTTTCCTCTGTCAAGTTGCTTGGAGAATGACTGTTGCTAACACTGACTTACAATTAATGAACAAACAAGCAAAAAAAATAAGATAAGTTTTTTTCTTCCTAATTGAAAATGTTAATCAGTCAATTCAGGAAAGAGAGAGGAGGTGAAAAAGCCATGCCTATCCTCAAAGATTTTGTCAGTGGCTGAAGAAACAGATGGCAACAAATGGCAGCTGACATGACAAAGTTACAAACACCCATGGTTGGTGTGCTACGGACGGAACATAAGGAGTTCAGTCACAGAAGATACACTATACTGTACCAGCCTGCACTACATCAGTGTTGAACAGCTGATTGTTTGTGAAATGCACCTACAGTGCATTGTGGGTTGACACCTACCAGTCAAGTTTTCACAGTTAAAGCAGAATCTTCTCTTCCTGCAAATTTCCATTTTGCAGCTTTACATTTCTGCTGGTCCCTCTTGTAACATCCATGCTCTGTTTCTCCATGTTTACCAATTTCTCTTCTGAAAATGGCTACAAGAACAGATGCTGCAGAGTTGGTGTAATTCTTCTACCAGTTATAAAAAGGGACTGAAGTCTTGCTTCTTCTGCTTTGGCAGAACTATAGCAATTATTGCAGTGGCTGGCCACTGAGCCAGGAAAATGAGACAACTGGGGGAAGTGGGTTGCTGCAATACAAAATGAGAATCACCAGGCATTGAAGGCATTCACTGGCCAGCTACAGAGTGGAGTGATGCCCCTGGGCCTCTGAAGCAGCTGAGAGTTCATAGTAATTCAAACCGAGTAATCAGCAAAACCATCAGAATTTTCCAATATAGAAAATAAAACCTCTGGTGGTCCTACATGGTATGGCATCCAGCTCTGCTCAGGAGCAGCAGTACAAGATAACCCCAAATTTTTCACCAGCTCTTTGCGTTGCAGTCAGACTGCAACTCTTTCCTTTTGTCTAAAGGTCTTGTTCATTCGTCTTTTTCTTGGCTTGTTCAGCATTTGAACAGGGATCACTAATTCTGGTATTTATTCCGGAGCTATTGTTGCACTGTGGGCTGAGGTATGGTAAGATATTTTTAGACTGGTACACACTCAGAGATTTTTTTTTTTTAAAAAAAAGATTTTAAAAATAATAGTGGATTTTCTGTCATTTGTTTCTCTCCTGAATCTTGATCAGCAACTGATAAGCCAAGAAACCAAAGCAATCAATCAAAACCGGCATGAGTTAGAAGTTACTTACTGAACTCAAAATTGAGAATTGATGCACACCGTATGTGAATAAACAGAGTTAAACAAGCCAAATTAATGTGATTTTTACTTTGCACTGAACAAACATCAGTCACCTAATCTCTTTCAACACATTTTCCCTCAACACTGCCAAGTGCCAGGCAATGATAAGAATAATTTTTCTGATCAAAGATGACAATATTGGCATTTATAAATTAAAATATATATGATTTCGGATCTCTTTTCTGATCTGGAAGTAGAATCTACTTTGCATTCCCTTAAATGGCAGCCAAGATTTGGGGTTTGTTAACCTGTCATCTGGGTTTCTTTCCATCAAGACCTAAGGCACTTGTTATTTTGGGTATTTGCTTTATATTTTAATCACACAAATATAAACTTTTCCACCACATTTCAGCACTGAATTTGTATTGAAAAAACTCAATTGCTTCTTTTTCCAACATCCATTTGTTCTTGGGTTGCAATACTTCCACATGAATTTCAAAAAAAGGCTTTGTTTACCAGCGACAGCTGAGGGATCTGCTTGTTCAGACACAACCAGTTGAGATTTCGAAGATTCTCATGTGAGAATTTAAATTAAATTGCCCCACATGACCACCTGTCTCATAATCTCTGTGAAAGATGTTCAGAGACTATTTTTAATGTGCATCTCTTCTGTCTTTTATTGAGTTCTTAGCTTTTTTCATTACATTGATTATGTACATTACAAGGCTTGAGCCATTAATGAAAATTAATATCAACCACTGTTTACTGATGATAAAGATACTATTTTATTTTATGGAAGCTATACTGTTATGTGTCTAGCGTATCATATTCCACCAGAAGTTTTTATATACAACTATGAGTGATCATTTTAAATAATTTTCTGATACTGCTTGGGGTATTACTGACTTATAGTTTATGCAATATTTCCTCACATTTGTTTTAATAATAGATTTTGTACCTTTTTGATAGTGCAGGAGAGTAGCTGATTATAATGAGGCTGCAAAATCTGATGATAACCATTACACAGAAGAGGTGATGGATATAGTAAGACACCAACTCCAGCAGGAGCTCTTCAGTGATCAGGAGCTGAACAGGAGGGGTGGGAGGGGGGGAGAAATTGTACACAATGGAAACAAGGACATATTGCCAAAAAACAGCATAGAAGAATAGCACATGATGGAGGGAAAGACGCAGAACCCTATGGCACAAAATGATATACAGCTGGAAGAAAACATAAAAGGCAATCAGGAAATGCTCTGAAATGCATTAGATATAATAACGTGATGGAAGAAAGAAGGGCTTGCTATTTAAAAGAAGAAGGTTGCAGGTGACAGAGAAAGCTGAAGTTTTATTGCTTCAGTTTGGTTGCTTTATTCTGTGTAAATAGATTAACTGAGATCAGACACTTAACATGGTTAATATTTATAGAAAGGGATGAAGAAAATAGACCATATTAGGGAAAAAAACAGGCTAACATAATAAGATAAATTAGATCTTTAAAGTTATTATTTCCTGATGAGCTTCACTTAAGGCAACTAGTTTAGGCAGTTTTCTTGCATGACCTGTGAGGACTCAGTGGTCTGAAAAAAGGGAAAGAACTAGTGTCCATTAGGGGGGAAAGAAAGGGGTAGTGAGAAGAAAGATTTAAAGCGGGTATAGGCCTAACAGAACATGTAACATTGATTCCTGGAAAAATATTAGGCACTACATTATTAAACAATTTGAAAGAACCTCAAGAATACAAGAAAAATCAAGTAATAATAAAGAGCCAAACTTTGTTAGTCAAAACCAGGTTTTAACCAGAACAATCTTGTTTCCTCTTAATAGGACATTTCAAAAAAGACACAGGGAAAAAGAAGATTAAATCGATTTTGACTTCACTAATGTTTGGTGTAGTAAACCTATAAGCAGACTGGGAAAATTACTGGAAATGTGTAATTATATTAAAAAAATACTTGAAGAACAGTTATTGAGTTCAGTCTCAAAGTATAGAGAGCATTTTAGCTAACACAGTGGTCTCACCTATTCTATATTTATTATCCAATTATTATTTATGACAGTGATATAAACAATGGAACAGAAAAGCATATATCTTAAAATTGGGCATGACACCAAACTAGAAAGCAAAGATTTTGGAAGCAAGATAAGAATTCAAATAATTTTTATAAATTGAAGGAATTATAAATACTATGAAATTCCATAATAACAAGATTAAAGAACTACATTTAAGAAGGAAAAAAAAAATCTTATTTAAGAATTTATGTTAAGCAATAGCTATCTTGAAAGCTGCACTGCAGAAAAAATTCTGACACTTGCAGTGGGATGCACACATCATAAAAATGTGTGTTGAAAAGATGACAAATGTCATTTTAAGAGCATTTGTGTGCACAACAAAAGGAAAGGAATTACACCTTTTCATTCAACACTGCTAAAGCTTCTAATGAAAGATCATATCCAGAAAAAATGGAGAAACTAGTAAATTGCAAGGTCTCAGAAAATGTGAGCTATGTTGGAAAGTTAAAAGAAAACCCTGAAAGACACCTATAAAAAAAGAAAAAAAATAGAAGACTGGGAAAAAGATAATATGCAAAGGGTTATTCTAAATAGCACAGAGATGTACAAATGCCTACATGCATGGGGTTATGAAACAAGCTGTGTGTCTAATCTAAAACTCAGATAGACATAAGGAGAAACTGTCCAAGTATAAAAAAGTTTAAACATCAGAATAGGTTTTTCAGAAGGCAAACCAGGGTTTCGTACCAGATATTTAAAAACAATTTTGTCAACATCTGCCAAAAACCATGTAATTATGTGAAATTCTGCCTCAAAGTATGCACATGGACTGAATAATTTCTTCAAAGGCTGTTATGACTTTCTATTTCTTTGATATCAAAATCAAGCATTTCACCATTAAAAATCTATAGCAGGTGACTTCTGGTCCTAAAATTACTTTGACTGCAGTCAGAACAAGGCTGAGACCACAGTATAATCCAGTACATTCTATTTGATATTTATTTTTCAATACTGCTTCAATCTTATTGCATGATGGGCATCAGGAGTTTTACTAGATCTCCAATTATAATTGTTCTTTGCATATCTTATCATATTTATCCCCCCTAGAAAGTTTGCATGAGAGCAATTCTACATTTACCTCCAGTCTGTGCTTTAACTGGCTCTAAAAAGAAAACAAAAAAGCAAAACATTCATCAACAAAACTCCCCACACAT
The DNA here is from genome assembly GCF_003259725.1 of Athene cunicularia. Taxonomy (NCBI): domain Eukaryota; kingdom Metazoa; phylum Chordata; class Aves; order Strigiformes; family Strigidae; genus Athene; species Athene cunicularia. The sequence goes on along the minus strand of NW_020799097.1, from coordinate 55,491,485 downwards.
TGAGCACAAAAGAAAATGAAATGCTAGTTCTGTGCAGAAGAAACAGGGCTTCTAGCTAATCTTGTCCTTCTGCATCCTGTGTCCTAAAATGTCAAGGTAAGTTATTCAAATATGTGCACTTCAACACAAAATGACTAATGTCAGAAGCTGTGTCACCCAAGAGTAAGCATCATCTGGGATCCTCAAACCCAGCTGTCTCTTCATAGCCTGTGAAAAGACCATCCTTGTCCAACTCCAGCTCAGCAAAATAGGTTTTAAGAAACAGAACAGCACGTTTGAATCCCCTAGAGATTGGTCACTTCATGATTCCTTTGTTTTCTGATGGTCTCTGAAGTAAGAATAATTGATCAGAGAAGCTACAGCAAATAAACCATGCTGAGTAAAGTCGTCAGAGATATTTTTTAAATGCCCCAGTTTTTTAAAAGAAAACAGAAAGGGCTACAATCCCTCTCTTTTCTGTCAACAACATAGGAAAGGTGCACTCCAAAGAAAAATATTAACATTCCTACACTGATTTACCAAAACACATTTCTTTTGTCCCATCCCTTAGCAATAAAAAAGCACTATTGCTCTCTACCATGAGGCCTCCATTTTCTGGGAAAAATAAAAAAAAAAAATTAAAAAATTTTAAAAAAAGGTAAAGCTGGACTGAAAGAATGTATTGGGAAGGCAGATATGATCATTCCATTAATTCATCCACATACTTCACACAGTCACTTTAGAAAAGTCCCTTGTCAACAGTCAGAACTGTGGGGTAATTTTTTTTTAATCTATAATTAATCTCAAATAAGCCACTGTTTCAGAGAAAGAGGACCCAAAGTGCCGATCAGACAATTATTTTGTTCATATTTGAGTAGTTGGGAAAAAAAAAATAGAAGTTTTGCAAAAAAGAATGCACATTTTTATGGTGCCATTGTACATCATCAATGAATATTTAACTTTAAAACAATAATTGGGCAGAGAATAGGACTAAAGTGTCAAAAATAAAGTGGAAACAAAATCTTGCTTAGTAAGTATATATACGCACAATTAATTTACAGCTCTAGAGAAAATTGGAACTGCTTCTATTTCCCTAACCTCCTTCCCTCCAAGGAATGTCTGGATGTTCCAATTTTATGTATGATTTGTTTATTCATAATTTTCCTTATTTTATTTTTTTCAAACTGTGTTTTATAACCCCCTCCCTTTGTGCATTGACAAACAGCTATCAGCATAATGTTTGGAATGGAGTGAATGCCAGGGAGCAGATGCTTGAAATGAAGTTTAGGCAACCAGAAACAAAGAACAGCATGTTGGCCACAGTATTAGCCATTTAACTCTTTCTTTTCATTAGAGCCATGATTTCACTTTCTTTTTCATACAGAAGTGTTAGTTATAGGGACTGGTACTATGAGGTGAAATGCTGTGACCCTAATAGTGGTGGATCAGGATAAAACGCAGGCTGTAAGCCAGTGGACTGAATCACATCCATCTAAGGTAAGTGCTGAGCGAGATTTATTGTTACTTGCTCATTTAGCTGCTTCTGAATCCTGTGCTGAATGACTATGTCCCAGTGATACCACATCAAAGTTTTTCACTGGACACTCCACAAGAATGAACTTAAAACCATTAAATTTTACTTTAGTTTGCCATTGTCCCTCTTTTACTTTCACACACACTAGAATCCACCATGCATTTCCTCGTCTTCCCCTTTTCACTTCTTAATAAAATAGATGAAGGAATAACAGTGTCTGCTTACTATAAAATACATCTGCAGCTAGAAACATTCCTCCTTTAATCTGTCAGCTGCTTTTAGGCAGAAAAGAGAGATTTTGCAACACATCTTGAAAAACACTTGTTCACTCAGATACTATAAAGGCAACTCATCCCACTAGGGATCTTGTTATATAGTTCATCTTTCCTGTGAGTTTTTATGGAGAGGTCATAGAGGGGAAAAAAAAATAGTTTTGCACTGCCACGGTCCATTAAGGACACATCAGCAATGAAAACAAACAATTATTTACAAATGTCCAGGAGAACATCAAAAAAGTTTAGCTACTTCAGCATTTGTGCTCTATCGGGTGCTGCAAAGCGCTGATATAATTATTTCTAGTCTGAGGGTAGGCTCGTGTCACTGCTTTCTTCCATCTCACATTGATGCAGCTCAGTAGAAGCCCAGTCAAGCCTTTTTTGCATCACCGGTTTTGCAGCCTTAGGGAGATATAATGGTTGCAAAGCAAGCAGATAAATAACAAAAGAAGGCATTTTTGGAGACAATCCATCTACTGATTTTTTTATTTATTTTTTTTTTCAAGATGTTAACTAGGCAACTTTAAAAACTGGATACTGTTTCAGTTTTATCTTTCTGAGAGATTTGAAGAGAGCAGTAGAGTTACATGACTATGTAGAAAAAGGTAGACAGGCCATCTCCAGAAAATGATGAAGAAGGTTGGTGGTTTAGGGTTTTTTTTCATGCAAGTCCAAAACCCTATACCTTTCTCCAACAGTGCTAAGTGGATCCACTGGTTCACCTTCAGGACTCTACCCACTCAAAAATTGCCTTTGTGAGCAACATATATGCTCATTAGCTTATAATAAATTTTTCACAGGTCTCAATGTATCACCACTAGCCATTCATAGATTTGTACCCCACAGGACAAGGCACATGACAGCCTACTGCTTGTCTTGCCCAGGACAGAAGCAAGTCTAGTAAGATCAAAGAGGCTGAACACTTGTAGAGGGGAGCAGGATCCTCCTAGCATGAGCTGTTTCACCAGTTACTTGAACATCAGCATATTGCAGTATTTGGAAAGTGATTTTATTTGCTTATTCTCCATGTCATAGGAGTTACCTGAAACTAAACAGTGACACAGATTGTATGAAGCTAGTAGATTCTTTAGAAGTGAAAGAGACAATCCAAAGGACTAGCAGAAGTTTGAGAATTAAGAGTATATTGATTCCTTATTATCCACACACAATTAATTCTGTGAAAAAAGTAATTAATTTAGCCGGTGGGAGAAATACACTCCAGATTATAGAGACAATTAAATCTTCCAGCTTATTTATCATCAGTTTCATGTAGATCAATTCATCAGTTCAGAATTTTGATGGATAAATGAAGGAATCCAGCTTTAGACTTAAGACTTAAAATTCTTAGATGTGTCTACATAGAAAATACTTGATACTGGTCACTGGGACTGATTGTATGAACAATACAGCTGATAACCCTGCCACACTGATAAGTTTGGATACTATTGGCAAGAACCCATTAATTTAGTATATTTTATTATGGGTTTGTTGTTTGGTGAGACTATTTAGCTCTTAGACCGGTAACAAAGTGAGCAAATAATTTTAGGAAGGAAGTAAGCACATACAGCAGCTGTTTGTAGGTGGTGTTTCTGGTTTTGTGATTTGGAGTAAGTTGCAGCTTCAGGAAGCAGCTCTAACAACAATAATGAGAGGCTTCTAAATTGGCTAAAATTTGTACAAAGTGTCCAAGTGAAGCTATAGATTTCCTTGAATTTTATTGAAACCATTTAGCACAAATGACCTAAATCAGCCTAATTCAGTTTATATCCATTCATTTTGCAGTTAATGAATCCATTCTTGGACATAAAAAAACCCCAACCAACCAATCAATTTAAAAGAAAAAAAGTAAATAAAACCAGCAAATGAATAACAATATGATTTGCATGATCTACAATTCTAGTAAACAATAATGTGAACAAAAGGAAAAGATGTTTTTCTGTCTTCTACATATGATGCTATACATCTAAGAATCTAGATTGACTTCTAGCAACCACATGACAAAGAAAAGAAATGAAATTTGGTGTAGCAGGAATTGAAATAAGATGACATCATCACCACTTGTCTTAATTTACAACATGCTGAAAACGGTCTGCTTTCAATTCAGTAAAACTCGATTGCATCATCAGTCCGGTCCCAAACGTGGGCACATGCAGTCCTGGCTGTCCCTGCCTGGCCTGCTTGTGCTTCCCCCACCCTGCCCGCTGCCCAGGACCCCATTGCAGCCCCCTGGGACCATCGGTCCCTGCCCCAGCGATGCCACAACAGTGCGCATCTCCAGCCATATCTCCTGGATACACCTTGAACTTCCACTGTGTGCAGCCTGTCTGCTGGATGGGCACCTCAGTCATACACTGCAGCCTTGTCTCTGGTCTTTTTGGCCCCATCTGCACTAGCTCCTGACTGGAGCCCCTGCATAGTCCCTGGTTCTGATTCATCATTTTCCATGTCAGGGGCTGTTGATGGACACTGTCACAGCTCCAAGCTCTGCTCATCATGGTCAGACTGTGGGACAACAGCCATTAGTGAGGGCCCACCTCAGATCCCAGCTTGTCCACCTTCAGGAGCGCTCAGTGCTCACCATGACCTGACAGTTGGTCTGGAGGCTAGGAAGAGGGAGAGGAGAGAGCAACCATCTTCACTCACAGTCCTACACAGCAGTTGCTGCTCCAGAGTGTAATGTGAGCATCTTGAGCTGCCCCCATGGGGCAGCCTCTCCTGGGCCAAGATCCCCAGAGTGCAGGATCTACCCTGACTCCCCTCCTATCACCATCTCTGCTCCCACAGGACATCTTGGTATTCAGAGGACAGCTTGGTCTTCGTAAGGGCTGATCCAAACACAAAACTGAACAGGAATGTCTCTGGTGTTTCGGTTATGGTTTACAAAATGGACTGAGTACTTCTCTGTTAGTAGGATACTGAAAGAAGCCTTACTCAACAGGTATTTATTAATAGCTCAATTTCATACACTGCAAGAAGTGACATGTAAAATGAACTGGAAAACAGGGGTGAAGAGGAAAGACACTTTTGATGCCACTACAGCTTTTCCTAACGGAATCCACATTGACAATTCAGCAGAGACACTAACTAAAGAAATAAATTGTAGTTTCAATTTACTCTTCAAGTCTACATCCTACACCAAAGGGCGTTTTCCCATGTCAAGGCTCAGCGAAATGGGACAGGAAGATTTTCTGAATAACAGTTGTTCATGTCATTATCACAAATTAAAATAAAAAAGAAAGGAAAGGGAAAAAAGAAAATTAGGAGTGCTAGTAACTGTTTGGGGTTTTTCTGAGCTCTAAAATCATGCCAGGAAGAATTACAATATTAGTTTATCACTTTGGGATACTTTTGAATTTATTTTTTTTTTAAAAAGTGTCATATCTTTAAAAGAAAAATGAAGGTTTTTTTTTTAATGTATGACTAAAGGTACTGAAAGATATAATTATTTGCCTCCCTTGGTAATTTTGTTCTACAAAAGGAACAGTTTCAACTTAAGCTCTCTCTTCTTTTATTATGTTCTTTTCTTCATATTTCATCTCTCCCCCTTATTACTCCACAGTATTATTTGTCCCTCCTCCAGGTCTAGGAAAGTGACAAGTTTTGATACAATGATTCTTTTCTTTTCTCCCTGTACTTTTTTTTTTTTTCTGTTGCTGTCTTATTTTCCCTTTTCCTTATCTCCTTTCCTCTAGACTTGTGCATCATTTCCAGCTCCATTCCCTGATTTGTTTCTCCTTTCTCTCTCCATTGTTTCCTTTTATCTTCCTAGAACCCAACTTTTGATCACTTATCTGCATATTTTGTCACTTCCTTATTAATTTCTTGTGTTTCTTCTCACACCCTTCATCTTCACCATCCATACAATCACTAAGTAAGATGAAGAAAGGGTAAGATAAAGGAGAGGAGAGAACAGTTGCATTCTGTATGAGACATGGCTGTCTCTCCCTCTGGCACCAGATATCAGCAGTAATCAAAGGACTGTTTTTTTTTTCAAAGGGTAGGACTCTTCATTATCCATCTCCTACTCATGGCAAAAAGAGAAGGAAGCCACTGATACCACCCCTTCCTTTTACTAATGTGCTGGTTTTGACTGGGGTAGAGTTAATTTTCCTCATAGTAGCTATTGTGGGGCTATGGTTTGAATTTGTGCTGGAAACAGTATTGATAATTCAGTGTTGTTTTAGTTATTGTTGAGCAGTGCTTACACACAGTCAAGGCCTTTTCTGCTTCTCACATCACTACAGCAGCAAGAAGGCTGAGGGTGCACAAGAGGCTGGGAGGGGACACAGCCAGGACAGCTGACCCCAACTGACTAAAGGGATATTCCATACCATATGGCATCATGCTCAGCATGTAAAACTGAAGGAAGAAGAACATTCGGAGTGATGGTGTTTGTCTTCTCAAGTAACTGTTATGCGTGATGGAGCCCTGCTTTTCTGGAGATGGCTGAGCACCTCACTGCTGGTGGAAAGTGGTGAATGAATTCCTTGTTTTGCTTTTTTGTGTGCACAGCTTTTGCTTTACTTATTAAACTGCTTTTATCTCAACCTGCAAGTTTTCACACTTTTACCCTTCTGATTCACTCTCTCATCCCACCAGGAGGGAGTGAGCAAGTGGCTGAGTGATGCTTAGTTGCTGGCTGGGGTTAAACCATGACACCTGGAGAGATAGATTCACTTTTGTTGCCCCAAAAAGCAAAACAAGAACATTTGCTTGGAAACTAGAGCTCACAGTCTCAAATGCTACTGATATTCCTCCTGCTTGCAATAACATCAGGAGTCCTAGAAATTCCTTCAGGAGTAGGGGTGACAGCTTCAAACTGTCTTTCTACTGAATACTTGCTTCTATTGAGAAAGGTGAGTTACAATACATATAAGATTTTTTTAAAAAAAAAAAAAAAAAAAAAAAAAAAGAGGAGGCCAAACCCTCATGCCTTTCTGAAACACTTTAGTTTTGGCATAACTATAAAATTATAGAAGATTGATGTTTTCTGGTGGAGTAATTATATTACTTAATATCATTAATTAATCACAAGACCATTGTGTGGGGACTCTCAGCCCCAACTTGCAGCTAAGGACATTGGAATCCATTTCTCCACGGATAAACCTCCTGTGCTTTCATGCAGCACAGGAGGTTTTTCCAAGCTGTTCAGCTTCATTTTTATGGACTTCCTAAATGCTCATTCAGACAGAGAGACCCCCTTTAGAGCATGGGAGGGTAGACACATGTGTTTTAATTGCTGGTCTGACTTGGCAGATTAATTGAAACCATCCTCCCTCCTGAGAACACCGCACCATGAGAATACAGAAATATTCTATTTTCTTCCCACTTCACTGAAATCAATGCCTGACTTCCTACTGACTTGGGGCTTGAATAAGCTGCTATATAATTATATTACTGTACTTTACACTGTTATACTTTTATATTCTATACTGTAATTATACAGCATAGAATTAATTGCATGCAAATGTGTTAGCACATCATTAATAAGATTTATCAAGCATTCTTCCAAGTAAATTACAAGAAATGATCTTAACATTGTAAGGATGCAGCGTGACATAGTTTTTTGGAAAGCCTGAATGGGAGCGTTAGGGCTTTTGGATTGGTACAATCATCATTATGCTACCTAAAACAATACCCCAAAAGTCCATTCAGGAGAGCACATACACAACCATAATTGCTTAGCCAAGACCCACAGACACTGCTGAAACAAATGCTTTTTCAAGTGCTGACTTGAAGCTGAATTTTCTCTGCAGGCCTTTAAGCTCTCCATGTCTGTGCATATCTCTCTACAAGTCAGTATAATATATTGTACACCTTAGGCTTAATTTTGAGCAGTCTTCAGTCTTAGAAATATCTGAAAAAACCCTCACATTTGTCTCTAATAGTAAGAAATTAAATGTAAGGTATTTAATCTTCCTAGAGTGCTTTAATTTGTAACTCAGTCTTTCTACTGTGCCTCACCGTTCTTCCCCTAATTGCTGCTATCAGATACCAAGTTTTTCAAGATAGAGATTGATTTTTCATGTGCATTCTGTAAACCATCAGGCATGATTTTGATACTTAATATAGAGTAAGAAGAAGAAAAAAGTACCGTGAGCAGAGTACTGAAAACAAGGAAAATGCCAGAATGGGATGCCTGACACACTGCTGTATGGGGGTCTTCTGCACGCTTCAGCCAACATATTTTTTCACCTTGCAAGTCCAGTGAAACATCCATACTATAGAGGGGTAATAATGTTTTGGTCTAGTAATTTGATTTATCAAACAACCAAGCAATATTTCTCCAAGTTATGGCTATCAAAGTTCTTAAGAAAATCCTTAATGTCAGTTCAGAGGAGCTTAACACTTGTGACAACTCATGAGAAATATTAGCTACGAAATCTATGCCAGCAAAACCCAATAATATGTGAATTAAGGTAAGGACAGAACACACAGGTTTAATCTTGCAGACTCACGTGTTTGAATGGGTTCCACTTATAATTAAATTTCACACTGTTTTTTCAGAAAGAAAAAAAAAAAATAGCCTCTATTGCTATTAATATATTTGCCACGCAATTTTGGCAGCTTTGATCAGCTTTGTCATTTCAAGATCCGGTCTTTTTCATATGGATACAGGCATTAATCAGAACACATTTTTTATTTCAGAATTAGCATACCAAAACTGTTTTGTGAGTTATCATGCTAATATGTTCTATCAAAGGCTAAATTAACATTTTACTGCTGTTAACCAGAGGCAGTGCTTCATATACAATTCAGATGATGTTGCCAAACTTTTCACATTACCAGCTGCTTCAATTTGAGGGTGCTTAGTATCTGTGGACCTAAAGAAATATCATTTGAGAATAACCTAACAACAAAGCTCCCCACAGTCCAGTACCAGTATTCCCAGAGCTAATGAAGCCCCATACTGTTCCTGAACTCTATTGTACCTCCAGTAATGAGGTAAAGCACAATGTTCCAAACATCACTATGCAGCATCTCTTTTGATCTTCACCTTACTTTAATTTTTTCAAACTTTTTTTAGTATTATGAAAAAGGATAGGAGAGCAGAAGGGAGGAGGGAACTGATAATCTGCTGTATATGAACTGCTTTCCTTTCATGGAAGCAAAAGAGAACAAAGCAGAGACTGTATTTTGTTGTTTTTCACTGCCTTCACATGAAAACTGCTACCCTTCTTCTAAAGCAACCATTCAATGACAACAGTTACCATTACACATTAGTGTTTTGTTGGCAAAGTTCCTGGCTCTTAACCCAGAGGTTTCCTATGGCAAGCTTCCCAATGTCATCGTACCTGTAAATGCACAGATCATGCATGCAGCTACTATCTGCCAGGGAGTATTCGTTTATTGTCATCCAGGAAAACTTTCTTGACTTCTGTGAGATCTGCATAACAACATTCAGCCGGGTATCTGAGAAACTGTGTGTGGTGGTTTGACCTTGGCTAAATGCCAGGTACCCACCAAGTCGCTCTATCACTTCCTCCCCTTTCCCCTTGTTTTCTCAACAGGGCAAAGAGGGGAAAGAAAATAAGATAGACCAACCTTGTGGGTAAAACAAAAGCAGTTTTAATATAAGCAAAGTGAAGCAAAGGTCCATGCATGGAAGCAAAAAAAGCAAACAGATTTATTCTCTACTTCCCATGAAGAGGCGATGTCAGGCCTTCTCAGGAATCGGGGCTCCGATACCCATAGTGGTTGCCTCGGAGGACCAAGGGTGACCCCACCCCCTTCCTCCTTTCTCCCAGCTTTATACTGAGCAGACGTCATATGGTCTGGAATATCCCTTTGGTCAGTTCGGGTCAGCTGTCCTGGTTGTGTCCCCTCCCAAGATCTTGCCCACCCTGTCCCACTGGAGGAAATGTCGGAATGAGCCTTGGTGCTGTGTAAGCACTGCTCAGCAGTAGCCACAACACCAGGGTGCTATCAACACCCTGCCAGCTCCCAGCATAAACCACAGCACCGTGAGGGCTGCTATAGGGGAAAATCAGTTCCGGCTCAGCCAGGCCCAATACACTGTGCCAGCAGAAGTTTGTATCTTCTACATATATGGAGAATATTTTGTCAGGAATCTGATAGCAACAGTTGAAGATTGTTGGAAGTTTTCATTTTTTGTCTGAGAATGGCTCCTATCCACAATGGGGAACAGAGCTCAAGTACTTCATTTAGACTTAGAATAACTATTATATAGGTTTAAATTCAGATTTAATATTTCATTTACCATAAAATTCACATGTATTTAGAACAATAGATACACTCATTTATAGACTTTATCACCCTAACATAACTAATTATGAATTAAAAATATTTAAATTTAGATAGCGCCAAGTACAATTACACAGAAAGCTGACTCACTCCCAGCATTCCCCATCTCCTTTATCACCTTTCAATACTCAAAACTACTGAAAAGACTTTTTCATTAAGGTGAGGACATCACAAGATTTTGACAATGTCAGGCCAGAGGCACCAAATTTTCAAGTCCTGATACTGTCTCAGTCAGCGATGTAAAGATATACCAACTGCAGCAGTAATGGCAAAGAACAAGAGCTGGGCCGTTCCTCCACTGTTATTTGCATTCACTTGAAGATCCATAGGAAGCCGGTACAAACCTGAGAGGAACCATGTTCCAATCAAGTTTCTTTCCCCATAAGCAAACTGCCAGAATCCCCATTAGCCTCCCTCTATAAATGTAAAATGTTTAGCAATAATTTAATGTTTAAGGGAATAGGACTTGGAAGCCACTGCCAACATCTGTATCCACAAAAAAGGTCGCAGCTCCGTAGCCAAACACCAGTAATTCAAGGCTATCTGGGTTTCTGCTGTGACATAATTGTCAAATAGCAGCTGGGAGTTTATAACCACATCTTAGCTGTGGGTACTGTTAACTAATGGCAGATATATTTCTTCCTACAGAGAAGCTAAGATTACTTCCTCTGTCTCCTCTGGCTACTTTCCCAACCTGTCATCACAATCTCAGTTAATCTGAGTTGAGCCTCTGCCAACAAATTCATATCTCTGCTGTGCTCTTCTTTGCAAACTGAGGTGTTATGTCATCCATTGTGGGTGGAAGATATAGATTCATACATGTGCTCTTTATCAATAGGCTAAAAACAACCAGATCCCATCCTTCTTAAGAGTGAGATTCATTCGTTTTAACTTTTAACCACCTGAAGTTCAAACTAGTCTCCCTCTACACAAAGTCAAAAAAAAAGTAATAAGCAGATCCAGAAGGCAAGTTGTTTGACCTAGTTTAAACTTATTCTTCTAGCTCATACTTGCCCAAGTTCTTTTGACCCCAAAGTTAGATCTATGCTAACTCCCATATAGACCCTTTTCTGGCTGAGCAGAAGTGAAAAGCAAACCGGTGTCCAGCAGTATCCACACTAGAAAGCAGTTTGAAGGAAAAAAATTACCCACATTTATCTGATAAAATCTCTCTAATAGGAAGAAAGAAGGCAGTGAAAAAAAGAATTTACTCTTAGTCTGATCAGAGATACCACTAAGTCACTTACAGTCCTTCAGAAGCAACAGCATTGAAAGCAGCTGTAAGGTTTAAAGCAACTAAAAAAATATCAACACCAAGTCATCAACTATTCCTTACACAAATGCTATCAACCATCTCGATCTGTCTGGCACAGCCATCATCATTTCTTACACCCCAGCGTTCTGAGCCCTCAGTTTTAGAAGCTACATAACAGTTCACATCATATTGAGGCAGGCTGCAATCCACCTGAAGATGATGTGTTTCTTCATCAGCTTCAAGTCAGATTTTTTCCAAAGACCTTCTTTAATCATGGCTTTACAGAAAAAACAAACACTCGCTTAATTCGTCTAAGAGATATAAAAGGAAGAATACTTATCTTAAAATAAGTAAATGATGTATTCGAAAAATACAGGGTTTACTTACAAATATTTGTTATTCAGCATTGCTACTGTTAGTAAGCATTCTGGTTTGGAATATGTACAGCACTTAAACCTCAATAAAAGGTAAATTTCTCACCTGTGTTGGTTTAACTGTTCAGGAAGAGACTAAATAATATATTTAGCTTTTTAGAGTCCAAGTTCTGCAATGAAGAATTTGCAAATTTAGCCACTGTTTGCTCACGTAGAAAAGTTCTTCCCTTCCCAGTTTTCAGATGCTCTGTCTTATTAAGTGTGTTTTCCTTCTCTGCCAAAATTCCCCTGCCCCCACCAACAAGCACTCTTGTAGCAACTCAAGAAAAAAAAAAAAAAAAAAAAAAAAAAAAAAACACCTAGAGAAAACTTTATTCTTAATATTTCTACTGTGACACTACTTCTGAGCATTATGGTGTGATTTCCTGAAGAGTTGTTACCTAACTGAAAACAAACAAACAAACAAACAAAAAATTATTTTACTTCCTAACATACCTAGTAGTTGTACTTTTAAGGGAAGCATCTAACCTGCAGAGAGAATTTTTAAGATCTTACTGCCCACTCTATGCACCTTTGGGAGCCCAACTACCACTGAATCTCTGAGTTTACGTGTTTTCCAACACAGATAACAGTGTCACTATTGATCTAGTACACGGTAATTGCAACTCATTTATGAAAGTAACAGCCCTTCACATGTAAGATACAACACCAGCACACAGGAGATCAGTAAAAGAGCATGGAATATTTGACTAACGAGCATCCAGCCAAGGCTTCTTATTGCATCATTCGCATGAAAGAAAGCCTTGTAGTAGCAGCCATCTCTGCATCAGCTCATCACCCACAGCACAAGGCAGCTTGCTGAAGAAACGGAGTCCAGAGACTTGCTTCTTTTCAGCCTACTGTGATGTTTGTGTCAGTCTTGTGCTTTCAAAGTTGTTTCTGCCTGGGAAAGAATCAAACTCCTGTTTTCAGAAGAAAACTGGTCTTTTCTCAAGACACTTTAAAAATAAAATAAAACATTAATCTGAGAATCACAATAGTTAACCCATTGATGGTGTGAGGTGGGGATATTTAAAAAGACTTTCTTTAACCTAAGAAAGCAAATCTAGTGCCTGCAGAGGGGAAATATGCTCTCCAAGGGCCAATTGAGAGCAGGCTCTGAAACACAGGTGATCTAACATGCCCACTAAAGGAGCCTGTTGATTATAAGTCAGCTTTTCGCAAGCTTCCTGCAAGCTTGACCTTTTCTGGATTTCATTGCCTTTGTACTATGCCTGCCACCAAAGAAGGGAACAGCTACTGCCTTTGATGAATAACAGCACCTTCTCTCTTAGGGAGTAAGGAAAAGAGAAGCAGATGAAATTATTGGGAACAATTTAATTCATTTTTTGCCCATCACACAGGAGCTAAGCTGATGCCTGAAATTAGAGGTTGTTAGCTGTTCCCTGGCTAGTATAAACAGTAGTAACCAGCAGTTGCAGCTGCTTCATACTCCGTTACGCAGGAGAAACTGAGCTGCTACTAGTAAACCAGCAGATTTAGATTTAATATTTATCCTTTTTTTTCTTTAGTAGCTAATAACATATTGATACCTTTTAAACATTCCTATCTTTCTTTTGCCACAATACTCACTTTGATAAACTACTGCAGACATACTAAAATATACTTTTGAAAGTACCCTTTTTTTTCACAGATATTCCATCTGTGGGGTGTCAATGTATCTTGTCTAAGCAGATAATATTTAAGGTGATAATCCTATTCAATCACCAATATGTTGCTTGCAATTTTCGTTTCACTTCTCCTTCTGTGGTTGCTCAATCTGGGGGGGTTGTGGTGTGTGTTTACAGTAAGAACAAGCTGTAATTACTAGTTGCAGCTATAAATATGCACCTCCAAACCCTGGAAGAAAGCAAGCCGCTTCAGCCATTAAAGTTATCTCACAGTATAAACATTTGAAGACTGTAATGACAGCTTGTTCTCATTTTCCTGCTAGCAGAAATTGGACTGCTTCTGGCTGCTATCAATTAGCACATCCCAGCACTTTGTAGGAATGTGGCTGCCAGTGACCTCCTGTTCATGTGTCAAGATAGAAGCCATGTGCATCTGACTATCTGTCCTTGGCTCTCCTAAGCATGATGACATCTTGGGTTGCTAAAACTCAGTCTGGCACTTCACTAAGCAACAGCTTGTCATAATAATAATAACAATAACACATCTTTATATTATGGTAATATGCTTATAATAAATATAATCTATCTCTAGCTGGAGAATATAAGGCTGCACTGGAACAAAATGTTTTTCATTTTGTCTTTTTATCCAGTATCAACACCTAAACTAAGGAGTCAAAAGTAAGTCAAAGTTTTATGCTTCATTTATAAAAAGCATAATTTAAAAAAAAAAAAAAAATTGCTGGAAATGGAAGAAGAGATATATCAATGAATTGTTTAACTGTTTAAATAACTAAAGGATAAGTAAGTGATGAAATGTGGGACTAGGTGGTTTCTGCCTCATTAAACAACTGCTTAGTTGTCTGAGAACCTAGAAATGAACAATCAAACTTTACATCTTTCATGTAAAGTATCTTCTCTTGTTTTTCTTTGAACATTTTCAGTAATTAAGATTATAGTTCCTATCATACAGTTTCCTTCAAAAATTCAACTGAAGTGTTTTGTTGGAGGTAGGCTGCCTCCTTCAAACATTTCTGTGATCATCCATATTGTGCTGAGATAGTCAGATCTGGAAAAGTTATAGTTAGTCTAAGCAACTGTCAGTACAGCTGGCCTTCCTCAGTAGCTCAAATAATCTAGTGTGTGCTCTGTGTCGTGAGATGTGACATCACACTAAATGCTGAAAAATTAAAAAGAACTGCCAGCAAACATAAAATCACATTTTCACTTTTTAGGGATTAACCTTGGCTGCTCTAACTCATCCCCATTTCAACTCACACATGAATTTAGCCACAAAACAGATACGAGAAGTAGAAAAATCACTTCCACAGTAGTTAACTCCCACAATCAGGATCTTGGCATTCACTTCCCATAGCCTCCAGTCTAGCAAAATGTGACATTATCTTACATAAAAGCATTTGAGAAGGTTTTGAGCTATTTAAGCCGAGAAAAGTCTGTTGCATTTTAATAAGCTACTAATTGCAATTGGATTTATTCTTTCGTTTCTGTTTTATAGAAGTCTTTGACTTCTGAATTAGGGGAAAGTAACAACCTAAATGGACCAACTTAAGTCCTGCCTCCTGCTCCCTTGTTCAAAAGAAACAGGAGTAAGTTGTCTTTCCTTCCTGCCACAATTTCCTTCCTGCCACACTGTTATACATTAAATTCTTTGAAGCAAAGGGGGTTCTTTGAGCATGCCAAAGCATTTAAGTCAGTTGACAAGATTGTTGCAACAGTTTGGACTGGATTTCAGATTGTCTGCCAGACTTAACACTCAAAATGCTACATCTTATAAAACAGTTTTAGAAAGCAAGCGGCTTAATGTTTGTCCCTTTTATGCTTCACGACAGTACAGTCAATTTTCTTTCATTTTGGTTTTATTAATTCTAGTTAATAAATATTGAACTCATTGAGAAGAACACAGTTTCAATCATTTTCAAATTATTTGATAATTCAAATCACATCAGAAATTCTGGAAGAAGAAACAGGCTCACAAAATTGATCAAATGGTAGAATTAGCATGCTAGCTCCTATGTCTAGAAAACTAGGCTCATTTCTTTATGGAGATTTGAGTCCATATAACATCATCAAGCATTTTGGGCAGAGAATTTTATTTAAACCCATGGTATAATCCAGGCAAAGAGTAGATCTGAGCGTCCACCTCTTAGCTGACTCCATCAGTACACAGGATAACTTGGTGGAGATGATTCTCACTCCTCCTTGTTGGAGCTATGTTACTTAGAAAAATGAGTCACTAGCCCAAAAGAGGATGCTCCAGGACAGTAGGAAGGGCACTTAGGAGCCACCACCCATAGAGTCTACTTTCTGGTCCTGCAGATGTTGACGTTCAATTTTCTCTAGGTAATGAAGGTCATTACCTTATCTTTCCTTTAGGGCCTTGGGAAAAAGCATAGACAGTAACCAAATTTCCTCTAGCATATAAGGAGACTAAATAAACCTCCATACCCCATATTCTAGTTCCCAATAACTTCATACTTTTTGTAAAAATAAAGGTGAACTTACATCACAGACAAAGTTAAAAATTTTATATCACCGAATCAAGAAGTTGTCAGAGAACATTTGCCTATGAAAGCTAATAGCGTGCAGAAGAAAAGAGGATGAAATATTCTTTGCTTTAGACTTGTAATAAAACTTTCAGTGCTTCACAGTGCCTTTGGTAACTCTTCATATCCTCTCTAAGGAGCTGTGACTCATCAACTGAAGAATACTAGTCTGGATTAGTGGCATTCACCCAGAACTAACTTTTTCCTTTTTTTTTTTTTTTTGTGAACAAGTGTGTCTGACACCATACCACCTTTTCTTTAGTGCTTACATCCATAGCGGAGGTAGAAAACATTACGATTCCCCAGCATTTCTCCACCCTTCTAGGGGTAAAATGGCTTTGCTGAAAAGCAGGGCAGATGTGATTATGAAATACATTCTTACATTCATAACTAGCCATTGCTCTGTTCTACACAAATTACTCAAGGTTAAAGTTTCATGTTAATGGCATAGCAGAGTAGCAGGGGACAAAGCCAATGCAATGAAAGAAACTAATAAGGTAAGGCACCTCTGGGCCTTCTGGCTCCCTGTCTTATCAGTACTATACTTTAGTCAGCTGCATATCCTGAATTTTATAATATTGTAAACCTGAAACCTCTAATTGAGAACACTCTGTCTAACGTATACATGAATCAAGAAGACTTGTTATAAAATTGAAGAAGGAGTAAGGGAAAGCCCCATCGGACATGAGCTCTCCGTTTTTACGTGGGTTACTGAGTTGTGTGTATTCTTACCAGATCTTCATACTCAAAAAAACCCTAATGTGGAATACACAGAGAAGGAAAATGTTGTCAGAAACATTGCTAAGAGTTTTAATTTGCTTTAAAGGAAAAACGTGTCTTCAAAAAAGTCTAAAAGATTATATTGCAGTGTCAGAATGATGACAACATTTGTGGCACTGTTGTTGCGAATCAATATCAGAGTGACACAATGTCAGTACATGTTATGGTACTATAAAAACAAACACATCAGGAAATTTAAGACCTAATTATGTGTGCAGAAAGAGAAGCCTGAAGCAAGAGAAACAATGAAAAGGTGAGTTGGTGCTTTATAAGTAAATCTGAGGCCTACATTAAGTACACAAAGAAACATAAACACTGTAAGAAATGCATTACTTAGGGCCTCTTCCTCTTTTGAATAGCATCCATAGCAATGAATAGCACTGGTTCCTTGTCCAGACATAATAGCATTCACCACAGGAACAGAGAAGATAAAAAGGAGGTGGGTCTGTAACTCCTCTCTGCCAGGCCAAATTCTGAGGATTCCAGAGTGTCTCTGACACAGGCATAAATCAGACCCTCATGACACGAGTAATTCCAACTGGGGAGATCTGCTGACTTAATAGTACATTTATGTGGCAAAAAAAGGCTACAGAAGAATGAAGAATAAGGTCTGCAGTGTGAAAATAATGTAGGATGAGGTGAGAGTTAAGATCCTCACATTTTATGCAGCTTTTATGCAATAGGTAGTTTGTTCTGCTGAGGACAGACGTTTGAGCCAGAAAGAGCCAATGAAACCTTTCCTCATTAAGAATAATACTCTGAAAGGACTTCAGGACTTAGAGCCATGTCTGTATGGCTCGCCCAAACCCAGCTCACACGCTCTGATTATCCATGTGCTGGCACAGGAGCTTTGCTCAGGGCCAGGTGTACAGTATGGTTGAAAACAACAGAGACCACAAGATGGACTTGGATGGAAATACCAGTCCTACCTGAACTGTTACCAAGAATAGTGAGAACATGACCCAGAAGATTAGAAGCCAGGGCTGGGTGTAAATGTTAAAATTGTGAGAATTCAAGTACTTTTTACAAAAATGCTTGGACTGCATCAATGTTAGTGGATCAGGATCCATTTGATTTTAAGAAAAAGGCAGGAAGCCTGCTGGAGTAAAACACTAAGACACAGTCTGAACGCTACATACCAGAGAATCATTAAAGTAAATTAGGAAACTGTTGGAAGGGTTAAAGGGAAGACTACAAGGTATACACTTTACTTGCTTTAGTAATTTACAGAACCTTAATTGTGGAGTTTCTTAACTCAATAACTGAAATAAAACTTTATGTAAGATCAGGTAACGGTTGCAGGAATATTATGAAGCTAAATAACCAAACCGTCAGAAAGTACTTTGAGAAGTTCTGCAAAACACTGCAGAAGTAAAAAAGATCCATACAATTGTTTACTGGCTATGCAAACTTAATTAAGCTGAATTCAAGAATTTGTACTAAAATAAACAGTTCAGGCCTTGGGCTCAAAATGTACAGCCAAGTTCTTATTATACTTACATCTCCATAGTGCTTTTTTAACTTTCCCTTTCCTTCTGCCTCCCGCTATGCATCCTCAGCAACTTTTAGTTTAATTTTTCACTTGAAGAACTAAATTTGGGAATTTTACAAATGTAAAAACTAAAACAACACACACTTCCACAAGAATGTCCCTTGACGGAAAAGGCCCCCCTGATTTTCTCTTATTGCTCTCCTGGTCTTCTGTTTAGTAAGGTTTCCTGTACAGGTAGTCATTTTCAGGGGGGAGTTATAAAAAAAGGAGAGAGATCAAATAGGAAGCTCTAGGGCAGCTTCACCATATGGTATGCCCAAAGGAGACACTAGCAACACAATAAACTGCAACTCACAGTGTCATACTGCTGTACTATGCATACCTCATTGCCTCAACTT
Source organism: Athene cunicularia (assembly GCF_003259725.1). Classification (NCBI taxonomy): domain Eukaryota; kingdom Metazoa; phylum Chordata; class Aves; order Strigiformes; family Strigidae; genus Athene; species Athene cunicularia. The sequence continues at coordinate 55,472,902 of NW_020799097.1, read as the reverse complement.
GTAGCAGAGGTCTGAATCAGAAGACATGAGATAATGCCTATACGACAGTTCTCATTCTCAAGTAGTCCATAGCAATATTTATTTGTAAGGTGTAAAATGAGGATGTGAAAGGGGAATAAAAACTTTCTTGAGCAGACCAAATATTGACCTTCTTTTTTCCTGAATGTTTTTCAAGTTCAGGAACATGCAGACCACCCAGTGCAGAAAGGTAAGGGTACTCCCCCAGTCCCTAAATTTCTACCTGAAGTGTCAGCTCTCTGATTCAACAGATGATCAATTATTGCCCTCCAAGGTATGCAAAATACAATCCAAGTGTTTGTAAGGCCTTTGCACTGCTGTACATACACCCAGATGGTACAAGGTACTTGACAGTCTGACCTAGAAATCTATCTATTCTGAGGCCCCTTTAAATCCTTTGCTCACTCTCTTTGGAGCCCTGAATGAAAATAAAATTTTTTTTTTTTTTTTTTTTTTTTTTAAATCTCCATTACCAACATTAAAGTTTCACACAGTGAAGTACCTGTAAAAACTCTGCTCAAACTCTGATTTAGGAAAGACGCAAAAGAAATAAGGAAAGAAGGAAAGACAGCTCACTTCCTCTGTCTTTGAAAAAGAGAAGCAAGATGGGATTAAAGCATCAGGTGCGACAGTTCAGACACAAGATACAAGTGACAGACAGAACAGGTTCATCACACATTAGAGCACTGGTGTCTACTGGCTGATTTGTGGCAGCTGCTCCTGCAAGAGCAACCACTTGCTGCTGATTGACCAGCCAATGACTGAGAGCAAAACACAGCGTCCGTCACTTGGACGAAAAGTGCTATATCGCTTATCAGCAGGGCTCCTTGTGGTACAGCTCTGCAGGGTGGAAGGCCACTGTTCAAGCCTGTTTATTCTTAGTTAAATTGCACTGTTTTCAGGTATCATTCACAAGATAGCTGATAGGAAAAAAAGCTCAAAAGCTTTGGTTCAGTAGTAATGAGGCCTGCAGGTAAGAATTTACCATAAAGATACATATTTTGTATTGTTTGTGTTTAATTTTTCTTCATTTTTAAATACCTGAGTTGTCATCATTCAATTTAAAAACGTTCAAATTGCCATTCTAACTCAAAAACCACAAGTCAAAATAGAATGCTATTATAAACCTTCAGTAACATTATGAAATTAAATTATAAGGACACCTTATGCAACTGCAAATAAACATACTAAATAGCTGGTAAAATTACACTTTACTACTGCTAAATGCAGGTGGAAACAGGACAGGGTGTTGATAGGAATCGGTTACAAATGTAATATTGATCACTAATTGGCCCAAACTTCACAGATAACCAACTTAATAACAGCTAATCAAACAAGAGTTACAAGTTAAACAAATAAATCCTTCCCTCACGGTCCTTCCTTTTGAGACCCTTCTAGCTCTGAAGTGTGAATCTGTTCACTGGTTGTATAACAAACCAGCCGTTTTTAGAGTCCATCCTTGCTCAAATTGTAGACAGACGTGAGACTGATTTCATAAAATAAAGCCTTCAGCACCAGCGACTCCTGTCACAGCACATTACCTCCTCAGTCGTACTGGCACAACTGTCTGAGAGGCTTTGCTGTGAACCAGACCAAGGAACTGATCCAGCTGGAAGTAAACCCATGGTTTGTTGTTTTTTTGGTGTTTTTGTGGTTTGGTTTTTTTTTTTTTTTTTAATTTTTTTTTTTTTCTTCTCTTCAAGCCAGATCACTTTGCCTGTCTAGCTCACAGCAGGAGTGGGAATGCGCAGGGAGGTGGCAGTCATCCCTGACTGGTCTTGCTGCTGGGTATTTCAAAAATGCTAGACCACAGCCTAAGAACTTTTTTTCAAGGCTCGTTCCTTTTAAACAGTTGCAGATTATACATGCAAAAGCAGTCATAGATACTCAACATTTCAAACATGTTCCAGAATCTCTACATTTTGAAGTGAGGTGCATAGCATAGCCTCAAAGCTGTATACTACTGCAACTCCTCCCAAGACTCAGTTATATAACATTGGTAATGCTGTGATTTCATTTCTTCCCCAATTACATATTTTATCCTCCATTTTTGTCTCTAAAGCACCAAGTTTGCAGCATCTAGGCTCAGGCTGCTGGGCACTCTGGGCTCTGTCTTCACTTATACGGAGCAGAACGTGGGTATGTTCAGCCTATTCTGCTGGCTGGAGCCTTGAAACACCGTATCCACGCTCAGCTTGGAAGAGGTGAGCTGTAACAGATTGTCCCACCCCACCTCAGTCTATCCTGGACACTTCAGTGGAAGCTTACACCTATAATCAGGGGCCAATCTTGCCTGGGTTCCTGGTGTGTAGCAAACTGCAAGCTTGGGCTCAGATGAGCAGTGTGTGGAAGTTGGAAGATTTCTAATGTGAGGTTGTGAGGAAATCTGTCTTGAGAACATGTACTTAACTGATGGTATAGACATGCTGAGTGTTATTCTGCTGAGAGCAGTTTGTTCCTGCAACGTTCAGTTATTGCTTCAGGGGACTTTAAATATCATTACTTGTGGCCCAGATGATCACAGGTATTCAGGCTCATACAAAAATGTAAGCTTTCCGCAGCACTGTTTCACTGAGACACAGATGGAGCTCTATGATTTATCTGAAGTCACCCAGGGATACAACAGCAATCAACCTCACCAGGCCTATTCCCAAATTCACAGCCAACCTTCATAATAGATTCTGAGTAAGTACGCAGTCGGCGCGAGGAGTAGAAACGGATTCCTTCACTGAATTCTCTTTATTGCTGTAAACAATTTACATGGAGAGCATCTTGTTGTGGGGTTGATGATTCATTGAGATGTCCTACTAGATCATGCTTGCAGTGAAAGGAGGAAGTCAAGAGCCTAACTCGGACTGCGGATGTGACTAGTCTCTGTGAAGCTGGTGAGGTGGCTATACTTCGGCTAACTTGGCAATTCAAACCTGGGATTTATAAACAATTAGCATCAGACTCAGTGGCAGGTGGCAGAAAGGCCTGCACAGAGAGAGGTGGGAGTTGTGGTAAAGGGCATAAAATTGTCAACTGTGAGTTACAGTCATAGTCTAAAGATGACGCCACCTCACTGAAGCCATAGACAGAGTGCTCATAGCGTCGCCCCTGTCTGGCCGTTATCTGCACTTGGTCTTAAGTCTCATTGATAATGATCTCAGACTGCGTTCTCATTTACACAAAAATCTTTTATACAACTTGACCATTACAGAGGTCTTGCACCTTCCTTTGGCACCTGCTACAAGATTTTTTTTCACTGGCAGTGCAGTCTAGAAAGACCTTGAGATAAATGGGATTCAGGTCCCCAGTCTGCACTGTGTAGTGTGCTCTTGAACATATGTTGTGGAGTCTATAATCGTTTGCTGTAACAAGCAATTCACTGTGTAACGGGTGATGAATGAGTTATAATATTTTACTGCTCTTGGCTAAGTACATGAAGTGGCATGTGTACTGAGCATATTTCAGGATTTGTTCAAGTATGATCACTGAAACACTCATGTTCTTTGCAGAGGCAAGAGGAAATAGACTTCAATGTTTTTTAATAAAAATGGGCCATTCTTTGAAAGGATTTGCTCTGGTTTTGCCATTTTAGAGTATTAACTACAAAGCAGTTTGGCAGAGTTAGGTTTAAATGATGTTTTAACATTTGCCACTATGTATAACTTGAGGGGAAGAGGGTTGTTTGTGAGATTCTCCTCACCGATACAGCTATGTTGGGTGCTGTCCATATCAGTTAAGCAGGAGGAGACAGTGACTGGTGACAGGATCTGCCAAGAATTGGACAACCCTTCAGGCTTCTTCTGTGGGGTTTCTCTGTACACATTTGACTTAGACCTGTGGTGTATCGGTGAGGTATCACTGCTGACATTAACACCTGCCTATATTGTCACCCCTTCATGCTCTCTGCCATTTAGTTTCCTTTCTATTATAGGGAGTAGGTTTCTCTAGGGGAAGGAACTGCCCTATACCTGCCCTACGCTAATAAAGTTAAAGGATTGTTGTAATATTATGGAATTGATAATTGTAAAAATAAGCTGTGGGCTGATGCAGTGACCACAATTTGTTCTCACATCTATTTTAAACCAGAGGTTTTTCCTAAATTTCAACATCTTCACTCCCAAGACTCAACTGCATTAAGAATGAAGCACTCTTCTCACGTCCCTTTTAGGTTAACATCATTAGATTTCCATTAAAAGATGCCATTTAGCTGTGTTGCATCCACAGTAGAAAGCTGTCAGCAGGTCCTATGACTCCTTCTTTCTTTCCAAACCTAATGTCCACTTTTCCTGTTTGTGTAAACATCACAATGTTGAGACTGAATTTCTTGTTTGAATTTCATGCCAGGCTGCTGCCTGGTGGTTTTCTGATTGGTCAGCAAAACTCAACCTATGTGAAAGACAAACAACAGAGATAATCAGTGGTGGTGGCGGAACAAAACAAAATTAAAAAAACTCCACCACAACAAAACAAAAAAATCCAGCCTTTTTGTGTGTGCTATAACACAAGCACCCACTGATGGGAGGGTGTGTACTTCCCCTGACATCAGATACATGAACTTTTTTTGGTTTAATCAGAAAGAATACTTGTGCTCATCTAACTTAATGTGCTGACTTAGCTTTACAGGGTCTAGATGGTCATCTTTTCCTCCCGCAGTCAGAGTGCTGGGAATCAGGTTTTATGCTTGAGAAGTCAGAACTTACTATCAAGAAAGGGCTAAAGAGCAAAAGTGATTGAAACAAAGCTGCACCGTTGGCAACATTTGCTTCTTGATTCTGAATCTGCAAATGACCACATAACTAAATAATTCACAAGTTTTCATGGAAGAGTATTATATGCATTGTCTTGCACAGTAAATTATAGAACCCTGGCCATTCCTTTTCTGGCAATTTATCACACTGATATAATTTAAAGATTCTTTCTCCAATCTATTTTTTCACCATCAACAAGAAGATGAAAGCCTGAAAAAGACACCTAGCTGAGTGCTTTCCTATTGATTTATTTTGTCTTACTAAAACCTTTCCCTAATACAAAGTAGGAAAACACTTAAAACCTGGTTTACAAAAATCTGGAGCTACAATAAACTTTTTAAAAATCATAACTCCACAGATATTTCACACTGACTTTAATTCTATGGGAAAAATATGATTTTGTATAGATGTTAAATAACATTAAACCACTGGCTTTAAAAATATAAAATAAATAAAATAAAGCATTTTTAATGAGTATAAAATACCAGAGGCCACAACATGTTTTTCTCCTGTTAAACTTGACCACAGCAGTATAATTGGAGGATCTCCTGGACAAAGTGTTGCCTACAAGCATTAGGTTAAAACCCATAGCATTAGACATTCAGTTTCAGTTTTTAAAATGCATGGTGTTTGGAGCACAGAGCAAGGGGTGTGCTGCAGGGCTGATGTTCCCAAAGTCAATGAACCGTGACAAGAAACCAGAAGATACTGCAAAGAAGATGCTTGCTAAGCAGGAGTGATCATAGAGATTCCCTGTGTCTGTCCAAGCCCAGCATGCACCAACAGGCACAGCAGCCTCTTCCTCACTGTATCCACCCATGGCTTTGGCTGCCTCCTTCCAAGGTCAGCTCTGATGTGGCACAGCTGTGTAATCTCAGATCAGACTACTGTGTAAACATCTAAACTGTCAGAACAACCTGTGAGTAGCCTTGTCCAGACCCTCTGCGCCTTGTCTCAGGAGCTGCCTTTGTCTCAGGCCTTTGTTGCAGCTGTGTTGTAGCTATGCTGGTGTCTGGCTCTGTTTCCTCCTGACCCTGACCTTGCATCATTGATTTAGACATCCTGACTGGACCTTGGATTTGTCTTGTCACCACAGACTTGTGGCTCAGGATGTGGCACCAGTGGGAGCTGCTGCCCCTGTCCCCTCAGAGACCTTGGCCTAGATGGGGGTCCTGAGGGGGGACACAGCTGCCCAGGCCCCCAGCTGCAGTGAGTACGAGGAGCTGCCCCAGCAGCAGAGGGGAGCAGCGCTCTGGTTGCTGTGCTGAGGGGAGACGTAGCAGTGGACATCTCTACAGACTGCCCCATCAGGAAGAGGAGCTAGACAAAGCCTGCTTAAACCAATTGAGAAAAACCTTAGTCTCAGGCTCTGACTTCCATCGGAGACTTTAACCATCTAGAAAGGCAACATGTCAGAGTATAAATAATCCAATTTCTGCAGTACGTTTGGGACAGTTTTTTGACACAGAGGCTGGATAGACTGAGGGAAATGCTCATTCAGGTGTTCTGTTCACAATAAAGGAAGAACTATCGGGGGAAGTGATGTTAAATGGCAGCATTTCCCAGACTGTCTATGAGATTGGCAGTTCCTGAAGGAAGTGAGGAAAACAAGTAAGAGAATAACAGCCCTTAACTTCATGGGAAAAAACTCTGTTAAGGGACCTGACCAGCAGGATCCCATAGGAAACTGTCCAAAAGAGCAAAGGTGCCCAGGAGGTCTGTGCAGTCTTCAGGTACAAGAACAGTCTATCCCAGCGTGTGGAACAAGCATTGTGTGGCAGGAGACCAGTGTGGCTGAATGGGAGAACCTGGCTGAGCCCACCTCACCAAGGGAGACAAAGGGGCAGCAGACAGGGGCTTCCCTGCAGAGGTACAGAAGTGATGCCCAGGCATGTGGGGAAGGAAGTAGCAAGGACAAATATTGGCTGAAAGTTGACAGTAGTGTGGGATGTGTGGGGCAGCAAGGGCTTCGACAGCTGCAGGGACAGCAAAAAGATCAGGGGAAATATTGGCTCGCTGCTAATTTGGGAGGGAAATCTAGTGACAAAGGACATAGCAAAGACTCAAAACATTCCTTGCCTTGGCCTTTACTGGCTAGGTCTGCTCTCAGACCTCCCATGTCTTTGTGCTCCAGTTACAGAGCTTGGGAGTAAGCAAAGTTCATGGTAAGTGAAGATGAAGTTAGGGACCACTTAAGTAAACTGGACATAACACAAAAAATGGGAATGAGTGGGATACCTCAGAGGGTGCCGAGGCTGCTTTCTATGCTGTGTCTTATTAAGATCCAAATGTGCCAAAATTAAAATATTCACAAGCAATCACAAATCCATGAGAGAAAGCAGAAGTCAAGAAAGCATGAGAATTCAAATATCAGTCACAAACTGTTCTCACCAATACCTGCTGCAGAGCTCCTTCTTCCCTTTCAGAGACACTTTATAAACTATTTGACCCTGGTTATTCAACTCTGTCTTGCCCCTCAAGAACACTACTTACAAATCAAACCTCCATGACTGTCCCAGCTTCCTAGACACCTTTCAGGACAGGCTTACTGTCTGGATTGGTGCCAGCTTGCTTTAACAGGGACATGAGAATGCAGACATTCAAACAGTAGCAATGGGTTGGGGCCAGGCAGCCTACTGTATCGTTACAATTGCAGTAAATGGTTGTAAAATAATGATCACTTTGAGACAAAGATTACTTCTTCTGACACAGATGAGTGTTTTGGGCTTGAAACAGACCTTAAAGTAATATTATGAATATGGGGTATTGGTTTTAGATATGAAAAACATTGCTTTGACGCAGTCATCATACTATCCAATTGTTAACAGTCATGGAAATTCTAGTTTCACAGTATTTCTACTGTTCATAATGTCAAGTACTGGGAATACCAAAAGTCACAGGATAGAGTTTCTAATTTGGGTCAACTAATTCTTATCACATAAGAGAGATATGGAAAATATACCCAGCAAGGTGCCACTGCACCATTTTACATCCTGGAGAGTTGTACTCATTTCTGCAAGATCCATATATGGGTAATTAATGAATCTTCTTTAACTAGCCAACAACATGCCCATTACTGAGCTTGTGAGTCAATACTACTAATTCACAATGACATCAGCTGGTGGCTGGGGATTTTCCCTCACAGTGTGCCACTGTTTAACTCATGTTTATGACACTAATTACACTGGCACATGCTAAATAATTCAAGCTTCCTTGGACTCACACACAGACATCAGTAAGGTTTATTCATGCCCATCAAGCGCTGACCCACACTGGAAACTCTGAACAGTGAATGCTGTCCCCGTTTTCAACATAGAAAATGGCAATTTCTGATATAGCTGATGCTTCCAGATACATTGGTTTTACTGGAATTTTCCTTTTTTCCTGATGAGAAATCCACCAGGTGGAATTGGAAAACTCTACGCTGTAATTAATGGTACGCAAGCATGATCATGGATGAAGCACCCAGTGTGCTATATGCATGATATACTTCATCATTGTCATGCTAGTGGTCTGGATGCAGCAGACTTAGGGCAGATGTAGAGAGGGCAAAACAGGTTTGACTTTTCCTGGGTGTGTTAGACTTCCTGAACAGGTGCTGTATAAATGGTCTGTACATTTACAGTAAATCTGATTTATGCAAGGCCTGAAAACTCATGTGCATTTGTGAGTCACCTGTAGAGTACATACACACAGGCTAGGAACTGTGATTACCTCTGTTAGGGTGACATACAACATGATCTGACAGCTGTTTGAAAAAATGCAATGGTGTTACCATTCAGAATATGATATTGCCAGAGTCAAATCACTTTCACAAATCTTTTAGGCTACTTATTTGCTACAAAGAGACAAAGGAAGAGGAAATTGTGACCCTGTGACCTCAAGACGCTGAACAAGACTAATTCCAAAGCTGTTATCTAAACGGAGAAGTGACGTGCATATAGTGAGTGATATGGACCTTTACAGAGGTTGGTTTCCACTGTGGCTCACAAGCAGTCAGAAAACCAAGTACTGACAATGAGGAAACTGGACATATTTTTTTTTCATCCCTATAGCTCATGAATACAACAAACTAGTAGTGCTCCAAATTACCAAGCTCTGTACATTTCAAAAATATCGATAAAAGAGAGAACGACTGAGACCAAAGGCCATGTTATTTTATACAATTAAAGTACTTGATTCAGTGAGAGCTTGCTACAGCTTTTTTTTTTTTTTTTAAATAAATAAAAATCTGGCAGTCTAGAAAGACTTGAGATAGTGATCGAGAAATTACACAAAAAAAAAAAAACTATACTAGTGAATAAATAAATTATTTTCTCTCAGCCATACTGAATGGTGTCATCTCTGTAATCAGAACAAAACAGAGATCCTTAACTCTATGACAATTTTAGGTTCGTTTCAAGACCATCAAGACAGCAGAGGGAATAGCTCAAAACATATTAAAGAAATTTGCCTCAGCCTTAAAATATGCAATAATTTAATTAAGAATAAGAAAGCTAAATTTCACCCACCAGCCCACACATTCAAAATATATTACAGCAAGCACTCAGGCTCTCTGTTAATTTTTTTGTCATAATAGAGTATTTGGTACCTGCTCTTCCACCTGTTCCACATCTTTATTGAGAAATTCAATCTTTGCTGAAATTAAATCCCTTCTCAAATAAGATAAAATTTTATTCACATGTTCAGAACAACTAATCTTGCACAAGCCTAAAAGCAGTATTTTTATTCAGGAAAGAGACAGCAAAAGAATAGAACAAAACTACTGAGACAGATTTTACTCAGCCTGTACGACTTTGCATCTGAATCGCAAAATGGCAGTCACCACATCGTCTTCGCTGAAGCAGGGAGGAAAACAATGCCTTTTTAATGAAAGAACTGCACACACACAACTAAATGCCATTCTCTGTCAGGCATTTCTATTCCAATTCCCTTGACTAATTTATGATTTTCTTCTTTAATTTAATGATGGATGATTTTAGACTTTGTGAGAGTTTATACTACAATGTTGTGGCCAGATGTGTGTATCAGAAGAAGCAATTGGCATGTGCTCTTCCTCATTTACACCTGTAGATTTACCATCTGCCACATAGCATTGGGAGAGAGTCACTGAAATATTTGTGTTCTTCAAACATTGAACAAGGAACTTGTGTAGTAAAAGGAACGTCGTATTAACCCCAAAGCTACTGTTTTTTTCCATTTCACTGCAGTTTTTGCATAAAATCCCCCTGTGTCTGGCTTCTCGCTGCAAGCCAAGATAAACAGTTTGCAACAGCATCGCAGCACCAAGTGCACTGTTACATTTACATTGCCTTTAGGCTGATAAGAACTGTGATCGTTTTCTTTTTTTATTAATCACATTACCTTCATTTGGCACTTGAAAGTTTTTCTTCTAACTGAGTAATAGTTAATCAGTCAAAAGGTCCCTTCATTAATTCACTTAAGATTTCCTCCCAGCATAATCTTAATACTTTTCTCCTTCAAATATTGCTTCATTTGTATTTTTATATCCAAACCCTCTGATCTAAACATAAAGCCCTAGGAGGTTTTATTATTATAGCTGTTATTCTTTTCTCTTTGTTTTTCCCCATCCAGTGCTTTTTCTGAATCTAGTAATTTGATCTAGCAAATCAAATCTAGATTGTAACAGACATTTTAGAAATCAGGCTACTGGAGCTTTTAGCACAACATGAAATTCTCAGTATCCAGTTTCAGAACACTGTCACTTTTTTTTTTTCTTCCCTTTTAAGTATCTTCAAAGCACATTTGGATATCCTATTAAGAGCTGTTAAGAGAGGAGTTTATTTCCATCTATGTTGTTCTTTCAACTTTGACTTCAACTTAGAGCTGGACATAGCCTTTAAATCTGAATTTATTCTGAGAAATTAAGGATCAGAAATTAAGGGTTGTTATCTAAGACAACATCATCAGATAACCATGCAGTAAACAAGATAGAGTGCTCCAATACTTACAGCATGGAAGCATGTCATGTGTACTATTTCTGGCCATTGGAAATTAGTACCATTATCACTAGTCCATTTTGCCTGTTTAATAATTTCTTCAGAATCATTACATGGTCATTGCTAGAATTTACTGATCGAATTTTAAATACAGTTCCAAATCTACTTGCTTCAGTCATCCATCTGAAATCTATCCAACATTTTACACCATCAGACACACACACACACACACACGCAAATAGTTTCAGGTTCTTTCTATGCTTTTGGAATTATCTGTAACATTGTTATGTTAGAGTGAATCTAATTGTATTTTTATTATGACACACAATTCTAAACATAGTTCAGAAAAATACAGGCATTGCCTTTCAAACTAAACCAGGCTGACAAAGTAGCTTCCTTTACTGGGACATTTCCACACAGAAAATAGTTAAAATATTGGAATCGGTATTATCTTCAACATACAGCAAATCCTAATTATCCTGGAAGATGAACAGCCCACAAGTTTTACTCTGAAGGGTTCAGGAAGTGCTATTATTCTGTTTAGAACAGGCACCAAGAAATAGGCACAAGCCCAACTTCACAGACATTACAAAAGAGAGTAAGGCAGTGACTGCAGCTGTATTTGATCCAAACCAAGCAACTCAGTCAGGTGTCTGTCCTCTCAGATTCCAGATTTAAAATACAACTCTTCTATTTTCTGGTAATATTCAAATAATTAGGATACATTTGTTCCTCTCAGTTCACCTTGAATATGTTTTGAGGTTTAATTCCTCCTCTTCTTCCTCCCCTGAACTAAAAATATTATATCCCACTTACTGATACTCTTTCTTCAGTGAGAAAACATTGTCATTATTCATCCTCCACTCCTCTGTCACCTTTCTTTTGTTTGGTTTATCTGATACCTAGTTTGCTGAACTTGTTTCTCTAAGACTATGTAAAATTTCTATCAGATAACATTATCTCTGATTTTCTGCTTTCTAAAGGTGTGAAATTTAGATGTTAACTTGAATCAAAAAATATATATCCATCCATAGAAAATGTCAAGGATGAATACAGTCCTGTTACAGGATCCAGGTAATACTGAATTATTAATATAAAACATTCTGTATCTGAACACAAAAAAAAAAAAAAAAAAAAAAGGAAAAATACAAGATTACATTTGGAAATTCCATAAGTGCAAAGTATTGCCATTTTAAAAGTTTGTATAAAATACCACATGATTTTATCAGTTTGCAGAGGAGAAAACAGAACATCTATAATTATTCTACAAGATCAGAACAAAAGAGAACAAGCAGAACTTAGTATATACATTCACTTATTTCTTCAGTTGTGAATATCTAAGTTTTAGTTACTTGGTCTAAAGATACGTGGGAAATGTCTGCAGACACTAGAAAGTATTTTAAAATGCTAAAGCTGCAAAATCAAATATTGAAAAATTACAAAATTCTAGGCTTGCTGTTACAATGTCATTGCTGATGCACACACACGTGTGGCAGCTCTGATGCTTTTCAGCTGTTGAGAATCTTCACAGTGCTTCACTCTGCTTCACCCCAGAAAAAAAAATAAAATCAAAGTATTCAGTTAAATAATTAATTCCTTACTATGCAACTTGTGAATGAAATTGCAGCACAGTTAGGGTGTTGGGACCCTCTAATTCTGCCTTATGGGCCACTTTTCATGCTCAGCCCATGCTGCTGCATGCCCCACTCTGCAGCTTTGGGGGTAGCCAAGTAAATCCCCATAGAGGGTTATTACCCAGGGGCGATGTACCCTTGGTCCCCACGTCTGCTCTATATCCATCTGTGTAGCATGGGAGGCAAAAGACTCAGAATGGTCTTACTAAAAGCCTTTACATTTCTGGTAGGAATGGACCTCTATGGAACTCCTTATCCCCAAGGCAGGAGCCACCACCTACATTTTTATTACATGATCCTACAAGGTTTTTCCTCATGGCCAATGCCTCCTTCAATATACCACTGAGCACAGTGCCCTGAAATAATCCATCTTTCTGAGATGCATGGAGACTGAGTTCGCTTCTCAAGTTCATTTGCATCAGATGTGCACAGTTTCTATAGTTCACTTATAACCTGGGGGTAGTATTTTTTTCTTATAAAAATCCTTAGGGCTGTTCTTTTAGCACTAGTGTTATTTTCTATAGTACCACAATTATTTGCTAATTGCACACATAAAAAGAAAAACTGGTGCTATCATTATGGGGAAGGAAGTGAGGAGGCACACATATAAAGGTGCCAGACTTTAATTTGCTTTTAACTTGCCTGATCCTTTCTTGAAATTTTAAAAGAAATTTAACACTGTGTGAAAGACAAAATGTTCAGGAGAGTTTTACTGAACAATGAATGATATCAAAAAACTTAACCTAGAATACATGAGTACAACTGTTATATATTTACTCTGCATTCATTAAAGTATTTCAGGATGATCACTTCAAATAGTTTGGAACAAGTGTCTGGAATTTAACATCTCCATTAATAAAACAGATACTAAAAAACTTGCTTGATTGAGCAGTGTAATTATTGTCAAAATGAAGCCTTTTAAGATGCTATTTCTCTCCTAAGATTTCTCTCAAATTAAAAAATGTGAGAAATGCATGATACACCGAAGAACAATATGTGATATAAAACAGTGCAGTGGGGAAAAGCAACGGTAATATACAACCTGTGCCACTTACCAAACAAAAGATAATAATGGCTAGTCAAAGAGATGGGAAATAAACTCCACACTTAGGTGGAACATAGTGCAATTCCAAAGGGCAATTTATTCCACCCTAAAAAATATCTGAAATAGTTGGGTTGAATTGTTTTTTAAATAATTCTATTACTTCTTACTCATGGAGCAGACCAAGATTATTAGTTTAGATACCTAAAATCCAGATAGCTATGGTAGGTAGGATGACTGTCACCTAGAATTTCTAGGTCCTAAAGCCCAGTTATCTACCTTTAGAGCAGTATACATTTATTTTAAACACCCCAGAAAACTCTCTCGCATGTATCCCACGCATGGATACTTACATTTACAACTAATTCAGGAGAAAGAAGCTTGAAATTGCTGATGTAGGTCTTAAAAATTCTCTAAATTCTTGAAAAACACATTACTATGAATTACACAGTACAGACAAAGAGGTGAGATAACACTCTTAAGCTGTCTGGATGTACACATCAGTGACTACCCAGCTCAAAGTTCCCAGAATGAACAGTTACATGGAATATCATAACAGTTAAATTAGCTGTGAGGAAAAACTAAACTAAAATTAAAGCAGCTGTGAAGGAAAATATACCAACAGAAAATAGAAAATCTAATTTATGGGGACAGAGAAATGTGAATAAATAAAGCACTCAAAAGCTGTAGAGAAAGAATTTTTTCTCACCAGACAAAAATGCAATGCATCAGTATTTTAAATTATTATATGGTGACATGAACTATGTATTTATCAAAGGCAATCTATCTGTTCTTTAAATACCATCTGAAAATTATCCAAAGCTTGGATTCATGCACATGAAGTACACATACTCTCACCTCAGAACAGGCAAGTGATGAATATATAGGCTTTGACAGAATTTCCCTTTACTACTGTTTAACACAGGGAAAGCTGCACTATACAAATGCAAAGAAGTGGGAAATCACTGGCATCCAGAACACAGAAAATCACAGAGTTGTACCCCAAAATGCTGTGAATCACAGTGTTTCTTGCACAGTGCTTCTCTAATCTTTAAGGTATTTTTCTCATTTAGAACCTGATACCCCTTTGCCCAAACACAACATATTTCTCTTTTGCTGCCAGACAACATCTAACAGAGTGTGCATCTATGTGGCATGTAAAAGTGGTTTTTATTCTTCTTGGAGAAAAGATGATTTTCTGAGTTGCATTAATGAAAATTAACTGAAATATAGGAAGCAAAAATTTAACTATAAATCAGAGAAAAGTGGAAAAATCTAACATTAGGATTTAAAAAAATAGATTTCAGACCTGTCATATAACCTCGGGTCACCCCAATATTGAATGACGCAGGTGGTGAATGCAATTTATATGGCAAGAGGTGATGTCATATGGAAACACAGGATAAGCACAAGCAGCTTTTACACATTCATTACTGAACATAAATGAATTCAAGGTGTAATTAATAGTAATTTTTATTTTAATGCTCAAAATTCAAGCAACAAGCATCAAAATACCAAGAAACAGCTGCTTTTCAGGCTCCTGTATATTAAATGAAAAAGAAAATCAGATTTTCAGTCTAAGCTGAAAAACCTATTTGCTGTTCTGTAGTTTATATCAACAGATTTCAATTTTGAGAACGATCCATTCTCAGACAAAGTTTCACTAGACAGTAAAATATCTTCAGAGATTTCTTCTGATTGACAATTTAGTTATGGTTCACCTTTGCTTCATTTAATTGCATGATCATGCGAGGGAAGATTAAATTAACACCTTTTCTCCTCTGAAAAATGATCCAGTCTGGATTCCCTACATTATTTTTCACACATTTTCAAAAGCAGAAGACTAAATAATTAATCAGTCAATGAGTTGAAAACATGAAAAACTAATGAGTCAGGCTTTGTGTAAGAATCGGAACGCCTGTATGATGAAATACGTATGGCACCAATTTATATGTTTATTTAGACTTCACCTTTACAAGTACTCAAAATGAATGTCTATAGCCATTTTAAAGGTCAACAGGATCGAGTAGACTGATGTTTTTATATACCAATTTGAATTATTTTTAAGGCTGCATCTAGTGTGAATGACTTTTGAATAATTTCTTCATCTTCACTGAAATAGATCAGTTAGCAGAATAAATTGCATTTCTCAAAAAGTCCCATCAGATATATGGAGATTTCCATCTCTCTTGGAAAGCTTACAAGACACCTGATCATGTTAATCCTTCTGTATGATTATTTATTTTTTAAAATTCCGAGCAAAAGAGGCAATATTTTCCTACTAACTTGAAGTCACCAGGGAATGATGGTACTCTGAGTCTTCGGGGATATAACTAAATTCTATCGCAAAGCTGGATGTAATAGACATATTTTATCCAAAAGTACTACAAGGAAATGGAGATGAAAAAGACCATATATTTAGCAGAAAAAAACCCAACCCAACCCAAACCTAAAAAAACCCAACCCCCCCCCAAGAAACAAACAAACAATCAAACAAACAAACCATAAGGAAAACATGACACTGGAAGCTGGAAATGACAGTGAGGTCAAGCTAACTGCCCTACACATGCCAACATATAAACTGCCGTGCAAGGGGGTGTTGTGATGTATCAATACGATATGGAGAGACTGACTATCCCACTTTGCTCTGTGCCATGATTTTGTCTATTCTGACTGCTCAAAGCAGAACTGTTCTGAGGTAGAGACAGTTCACTCCTACAGTAAATGTCCCAGATTGAGCTGCAAAGGCTGAAGGTTCTTAGGTATCTGCCCTTTAATGATCTGGTGAGAATGCTTTTGGGTTATTTCCAAGGGTTGTCCAAGGCCAAAAAAATATGGAAAACTAGAGAACTGATAAACACAGATATTGTGAAGACTCCCTTTCTCTGAGGTGTGGTGTAGGGTTTTATTTCTTCAAGAACCATGAGAAATTTTCTCTCACTGCTCTATATTGCTGAACCACTTAGTCCACACAAACAGGACTGTACAAATAAAAGCCAAAGAAGAGGAGCTTTTTTTTTTTTTTTTTGGCTTTTCTTTTAATTTATAGTGGCAGATTGGCTACCTCCATAGCAGCACAATAAACAGCATGTGGACTCCTGCCTGAGGATTGTCATGCTAACAATTAAACTGTTAGCAAGGTCCCTGTGTCAACTAGAGACCTCTCAAACAAAGCCTGGGCATGCATCAGGGTTTTGTATGGTCCAGGAATCATTTCCAACAGGCTGTCTGAATAAAGCCATCCTCTTTAGGTGGGTAAGAGAGTTAATGGTATGGACATAGGTCATATCATGCCAGCTGGCCACAAAGAACTGTTCTGGCTCATTTTTTTGTTGTTTTTAAACATGATAAATGGTGCCATTGGATTCAGCCACCCAATAGCTTGTCTGTGGCAATGACAAATGGAAAATGTTTAGGGAAAGCATTTAAAAAGCAGAAAAGGAACAGAGTGATATTTCCCTTGGTGTATCCTGCTGGCTTCCAACAATCAACAATCTAGGGATTTCATGAGTCACAGACTGCATCCAGATATATTAATAGCTTTGCCCTCTTACTTCAGCTGTTTTCAGCTTTGCATTTTCCATTTTCTTTAGGCTTAATATTAGATCAAGTTCTTGGGCCAAGAAGGGAGCACAACCTGCCTCTCTTCCAGTTTCTGAGAACAAGTTGTCTTGGGTTTTACCAGCTCCAGGACGTGCAATAGGCTGGATCCAGAAAACTAGGAATTCAGTTATGGAAAGATGAAAGTACCTGCCTGATTTGTTAGACTTCTCTTTTAGGAAGTTAGTGGCCTACTTCAGGCTTCCACGTTAAAGAGAAATGTTCTCTCTCTATGAAAGGTGACAGAAGTTCCATCATGCAGTGAAGTATTTCGAATACATTAAATTCAGGTAAGCGATGTTTGAATTTATTTCAAAATTTAGTCGGCACTGTTACTTCATATGTTTTCTGGGTTTTATGGATTTTTCACAAGCTCTACCAGAGCTTCCTCTGCTGATAAACTTGTATGGATAATTCAAGGCTTTCATATAAATAATTTGTTTTGAAGGTACTTGTTCTCCAATTTAATTAACATCTCAGTGTGGAGTTTAAAGTGTGACATCTGCCTGTACAAGAAAAGTTTTTTTCCAAGTTCAGGAGCTGATGCCATTGCAGTGAGAGGGCAGGGACCTTTCAAATGCACAGAGGTTAGAAGAGGAAAGCAGACAAGAGACCTTTTGTATTTCTGAGGAGAGAAAGGATTTTAGGAGAAGACCAGAGGCTGACAGTCTGGAAGGAGCCGTAAGGTCATACTCTCCTTTTTCATCAATTACTCCTTGGAGAAAAAAAGCGTGTTAATAAAAATACATTTGACTATAGTTCAACTATACTTTACAGTAAGGCACTTTCCAATACCCTTTAAAACCAAGATCGGACTCTTTTCATCTGACACAGGAATCCATGACAAAAAAGAATCTAGCAGAGATGAAGCCCAACAGGCCCTTGAACATGACAAGTGGCAACAGCAGGTAGCACTGCTGGTGGATGCACATCCCATCTGTGTGTCTGAACATTTGGAAAGGGCCTACAAGCCACCTGTGGCACATATGTTACTGTATAGAAATCTATTATCCAGGCCAAAATATGGGTTTTTTTTAAAAAAAAAAAAAAAAAAAAAAAAAAAAAGTACCTTAGCAGAATCTTAGGCTGTGCATAGTAGTTCTTTTACTTGTATGAAAACTCAGTTTTGTTCATAACTGTTTTTAAATGGTTTTCAAAACATGGTGTCCCTGCTCATCTAGATGTATGACTTCATGTCATATTTCCTAGTACAGAAGAAATCAAATTATAAGCAAATGACTTAGAGCAATTATATTACATATAGACGTTTTCTTCATGACAGATAAGAAACAGACCTGTTACTAGCCATATTCTAATTATTGTCTTAAAAGGATTTAGTATTATAGTCTAAGATGAATATTAAATTACCTTTGCTTTGTCTTATGCACCTGGGTCAGGAAGGTTGACTGGGGTTATGGCCTAGGCCGTGAAAACTTTATTTTACTGGCAAGGTCATTACTTTTTTAAAATGCAGAAAAAAATAATTCTGTATTTTTATTTGATTTTGTTTTTAAATTAATTTTCCATCTCACGTGCTAAGGAAATGAGATGTGAAAACAGTTCTGTACTCTGTGTAAGCACATTAGTTTAGGAACATACTTTCAGGATTAGTCTAGCTAACACTGTAGAAAGGTTACATTTATCTGTTTTTCCTATCAGATTAATAAAAATACTTGTGCAAAAGTTATCTCTTTTTTCCCCATTAATAATAAAGCTTTAAATACATTAAAAAGATAAATTTCAGTGTGGCATGTCAACAGTGAGTGCCCAGGAAGTCTTAAACTGTCAGTGACCTAGGAGGCTAAGCAGTACTTACTAAGCAGTAAGATTTGGAATTGTCTCTCAGAATTTGCAAAATTCTCTGTCACATTACAAATGCGTGCCCTCTGCACAGTTAAGAGGACTGGCTCACTGATCTTTGTGTCACACCTAAAACAATAAGATTCTGATTTTGGCCTCACATCAATTCCCCTTCACTGTAGTTGCAAAACCTCCAGCAGAGTTATTTCAGAAATACATATGTGCAGTTGAAACCAACAGAGACCCACAGCTTTCTGATACTACTGCATGAGCTCATCTTCATTATCTCCCACATTTCTTCTCTACTCTCCCATTGCACTCAACAGTTATCTGTGTTTCCTTTTGTATTGCAAGCTCTCTGGGGCAGAGACTACCTATTTATGACAGCTCATTCAGGGTTTCTGAGCATTTCTGTAAAGCTAATCTGAAATAATAGTATTCAGAGAGTGTCTAGACAAGGTAAAAGCAATTACTGAGCCAAGGCCCTTCCATGATCATGCATTGCCTACAAATTGTGTAATAATAATCTGATTTCTCACTGGAATCTATTCTTGCTATTTTTCAGTCATGTGAGTGGCTTGTAGTCAGTCAAAAGCTGACTGCAATCTAATCCATAGGACCATTTTGTAATTTCTTGTCGTGTCCATAACGTATGCAGGCAGTTCATCTTAATCAGAGCACAGCAAGTTTCAGTATCCCTTCAGTGTTCTCAAACTTTATGCGACTTGCTTTGTCTGACCATCAATCCACACTTACTGCTCTCTGCACTTCCATCTGAGTATACATACTGGCAGTAGAGAAGGAAACACTGGCATGTCTTACAGGTGATCCAAGATGATGGATGCTTACTTTCTCTATTTTGCTACAATATCAAGTGCTTTCATTTTTCAGGATTTGTTCCAGAAAAGCAGGTCATCTTTCAGAGATTGCTGCATAGACTAAAGAAAAAAATAAAAATTCTGTTTTGCAGTAGGATTCAAGGTTTTGTGCATTTGTTCTCATTTTGTAACCTGCAAGCCTGAGACACTCAACAATGTTTTCACCTTTCCCATCATCCAGATAGAGCACAGAGATTAGAGCCCCCACAAGGGATAGGGAATAGCCATGTTCAAACTGTTGTAAGGCAGATCTAGGAAATGGACTTTCCAAATATTCACCAATTTAAAAGCTAATAAGGCATTTTTCTTCCGCACATAAGCTATTTAGACTAGGAAAATGGGAAGCTTGGGGACCAAGAAAGAAGAGCTGGTACCAAATAGAAGTGGTGTCAGAAAAACTAAGAAAGCCTGGGAAGCAGAAGGTGAAGATCCTGGCTGCAGGAAAGATCCTGGAAGTGGGGGAAGATCCTGGAGATCAGAGAGCTGTGTGGAGATGAATGACAGGGATGCTCAGGGATCTTGACCAGGGATGCCAAAGGCTGGTACCCGAGAGCAGTGGATCAGTGGGAACCGACCTGACTTTCTGCATGACTGTCCCAGAGCATCTGTGACCTCCCTGTGGGAAAGGGAAGTCAGAACCTAAGGAACACAGCACTGTGGGAAGGGAGGGAGTGTGTAAAACCATCAGATAGGGTAAAAGTTCTCATCTTGTTGGTCCTTAAATAAACCCCAGCATCCAGATACACCACAGACTGATTTACTCTCTCAGCTGTGACAACTCTCTACTAGGATGTTCTTGCTTGTTTCATCTACTCTCTGTCTTTCCTCCTGCTCTTCAGCTAAATTCTGCATGAAAAGGCTCCATTTCAAGAGTCTCCATCTCCTGCAAAGTTTGTCAAAAAATCCTAACTATTCCTATGAGACAGTGAATCAATGTAAGAATTCTTTCATTTCCAAAATGAATTCAGAGATTTGTGCTGCCTTACTGGCTGTTATTTTCTCTCTATCTGGATCTATTACTTGCTCACTAATTGTTTCCAAAGAGCTCGAGATGACTGTGACAAAGGCAGCACTTGTTTCTCTTGAGCTTTAGGCCCACACACTTCATTGTTTCAATATAATACACTTATTACATTCTTATTCAGAAAGGTCGTACAACACCGCCTGTAAACCATCACCTTTCAGGTGCTGCAGTTTCTATTATTTTCCTCTTTATGAGTTGAAGTGTGTGAATAATGTCAAGGGGAAATAGTCTATTCAAATTGTTAAATAAAATTAGCTAATCTGACACTTCATGAATGTAGAGGAATCTGGGGGGAAATGAAAGACCATAAGGAAGCAAAACTGCATCTTGTTAATCTGGAAAAAATCTTGCCCAGTACAAGAAACACTTGTCAGGAGTTATGCAAATTTCTGTGAAAAAAATCAGAATTAATCCAAATAACAAACCTGATTTAATTGTACAATTTCTTTCCAAGTGAACATTTTCTTTGTTACCCAGCTGTCTGTCAATCCTAGCCTTGGAAAATTTTGATTGGCAAAATACCTATCATATCTTGAAACATAGCAAAATTCTCAAAACCATGTTTACTGAAGTTTCAAAAAAACCCCTTTTCCATAATTTGAAATGTTGTGTATCATGATTTGTGAAAATATGCAATGTTACAAGATTTAATTTTTTTGTGAAGTGCAAATGTGACTTTTTTGTCAACTGTTACTGAATTAACCCTCTTCATGCTTTCATTAAAACTCGACAAAGAATTTTCAAGAGTGGAAAATTCAGCAGAAATGTGATTTCTGTCATCTCAAACTATTTACAAATTTGACTTCAGTTTCACCAAGTCCTTTCAAATGAGAGGAAAGTGTTTGGTGTTGCTTTAGTAAAAGTATCAGAGGAGCAATTGGTTATATTTTCCTCTATTCTTCAACAGTTCAGCAGTTCAAACACTCTCAGAAAAATCAGGACAGCCCTGCCTTGTATCCACAGTCTGTACAGCCCTGGGGAGTGTTTCAGCAAAGCTTTTGTTTCTCCTTCCTCTCACTTAACAGAGGCTTCAGAAACGGATCTGTGCTCATTCTCCATGTTGAAACCATTCATTTTCCATATTGAAAATGTAAATGGTCAGAAGCTGATAAAACCAGTAGCTGGACTGGTCACCTTGTCCCGCCATCCATGAAGAGCAGGACTAACTGCTAAGGACTCCTAAGGAGTCCAAGAAGTCTGGATATTCTTCAAGAAGTATAACTTAAGGGTGCAGGAGCAGGCCATCCCCATGTGCCAAAAGATAAGACGGTGGGGAAGAAGACTGGCCTGCTGAACAGAGAGCTTTGGCTGGAACTCAAGAAAAAAAAGGAATTATGACCCTTGGAAGAACAAACAGGAAACTTCGAAAGACTACAAGGATGTCATGAGATTATGCAGGGAGAAAATTAGAAGAGTCAAAGCCCAACTAGAACTTCATCTGGCTGCTGCTGTAAAAAACAATAAAAAATGTTCCTATAAATACATCAGCACTAAAAGGAGGGCTAAGGAAAATCTCTATCCTTTACTGGATGTGGGAGGAAAAGGCTGAGGTACTTAATGCCTTCTTTGCCTTAGTCTTTAATAGTAAGACCAGTTGTTCTCTGGGTACCCAGCTCCCTGAGCTTGAAGACAGGGATGGGGAGCAGAATTAAGCCCCCATAATCCAAGGGGAAATGATTCGCAACCTGCTACACCACTTCAACACACACAAGCTTGTGGAGCCGTATGGGATTCACTCAAGCATAATGAGAGAACTCTCAGAAGTTCTCACCAAATCACTTTCAATTATTTATCAGCAGTCCTGGATAACCAGGGAGGTCCAAGTTGCCTGGAGGTTAGCAAATGTGACAACCATCTACAAGAAGGGACTGAAGGAGTATCTGCGGAACTATAGGTCTGACAGACTGACCTTGGTGCTGGGGAAGGTTATGGAGCAGATCATCCTGAGTGCCATCACATAGCACAGATAGGACAACTGGGTATCAGGCTCAGCCAGAATGGGTTTATGAAAGGCACATCTCACTTGACTAATCTGATCTCCTGTTACAAGGTGACCCACTTAGTGGATGAGGGAAAGTCTGTGGATGTTGTCTACATGGACTTTAATAAAGCCTATGACACTTTCTCACAGCATTCTCCTGGAGAATGGAGAAACTGGTTGCTCATGGCCTGGACAGATGTGTTCTTTGCTGGGTTAAAAAAACTGGCTTGGTGTCTGAGCCCAAAGATGGATTCAGCTCCAGTGAATGGAGTTAAATCCAGTTGATGACAGGTCACAAGTGGTGTTCCTCGGGGCTTAGTATTGGGGCCAGTTCTGCTTAATATCTTTATCAATGATCTGGACAATAGGATCAATGCACCCTCAGTAATTTTGCAGATTACACCTAGCTGGGCAGGAATGTTCATCTGCTTGAAAGTAGGAAGGCTCTATAGAGAGATCTGGAGAGTCTGGATCAATGGACTGAGGCCATCTGTATGAGATTCAACAAGGCTGAGTGTCGGGTCCTGCACTTGGGTCACAACAACCCCATGCAACACTACAAGCTTAGGGAAGAGTGGCTGGAGAGCTGCCCAGCAGAAAGGAACCTAGGGGTCATGGTCAACAGCCAGCTGAGTATAAGCCAGCAGTGTGCCCACATGGCCAAGCAGGCCAACAGCATCCTGGCTTGTATCAGAAATAGTGTGGCCAGCAAGACTAGGGAAGTTATTTTAGCCTTCTACTTGGCACTAGTGAGACTGCCCCTCGAATATTGTGTTCAGTTTTGAGCCCCTCACTACAAGAAAGACATTATGGTGCTGGAGAGCTTCCAAAGAAGAGCAACAAAGCTGGTGAAGGGTCTAGAGCACAAGTCTTATGTGGAACAGCTGAGGGAACTGGGGTTGTTTAGCCTGGAGAAAAGGAGGTTCAGGGGAGACCTTGTCTCTCTCTATAACCACCTGAAAAGAGGCTGTAGTGAGGCAGCTGTCGGTCTCTCCTCCCAAGTAACAAGCAATAGGACAAGAGGAAATGGCTTCAATTTGTGCCAGAGGAGGTTTAGATTGGGTATTAGGAAAAATTTTTTCACCAAAAGAGTTGTCAAGCATTGGAACAGGCTGCCCAGGGAAGTGGTGAAGTCACCATCCCTAGAAGTATTTAAAAGACACATAGATGTGGTATTAGGGACATGGTTCATTGGCAGTGTTAGGTTAACAGATGGACTTGATAATCTTAAAGGTCTTTTCCAACTTAAATGATTCTATGGTAACACCTGCTCGGGCTTCATCTAGCTGAACCTTAAAAACCTCCAAGCACAAAAGTTTCATGAATTCTCCAGCTAATCAGTTCCAGTCCTTCAGTCTTTCAAATTTGTGACTGTTGCCTCTTGTTATGTCACCTGCCATTGTGGAGGAGAGTTTGGATCTGCAATCTTTGTAACTCTCTATGTTTGGTCACTTCTAGCCTACATTTCACCAAACTAAATCAGTTCAAATGCTTCAACCTCTCCAGCAAGTTTGTGTGTGCTAGACCCTAGGTGATCTGAGCAGCACTTCATTGTGTTTCATTTTCTCGATCTTTTTCTTAAATTGGGTGCTCCAAAATTAGTCACTGTTCCAGGTGCAGTCTCATTAGTGCCAAGCAGTGGCACAGCCCGGTATGCAGTTTGTCTTATTTTCAATGAGAGTGCACTGTTGGCTCGTATTCTGCCTGGCATGCACCATAATTGCCATGACTTTTTTCCAGCAATGCTTCTCTTCAGCCAGCCAGTCCCCAGCCAGTACTGATGCGCAGGGGTTATTCCTCTGAGGTGTGTGACTTTGAACTTCTCACTTAACTTCATGAGGCATCTGTTAGCCCCATCTTCAAGTTTGTCAAGGTCCCTGTGGATTGAAGTGGTGCCTCTTTTGATGTGCTGTGCATGCCAAGCACCCCCACCCATGTGCATATACTGCTGTATCACACAATGTGATATTTGGGAAACAGAGGAGCTGCTCAGCATGCTTCACTTAAGTAATTTACTTGGATGAAGTAGAAAAGATTCTGCAGACATGGCTGAGAATCCCTTACCTCCAAACACACAGTTTATAGCATGGTTCTTAATGCACTTTCCTGGGAAGAATAATCAGGGTCAAGCCCCAGGCAAAGAAAGGAATTGCAGTGCCTGTCCCACAGTCTCATTGAGTGATTTGGCTGTCAGTTACAGAAAGGAATGCCAGGAGCACCTCTTCCCTCTCTGAAAGTTCTGTGTGTGTATTTAACCCTTTTTTTCCCCATACCTTTTATTGCTTGTCTATGAAAATGAAACTATATTTTGGTGTCAGCAGACTGCTTCGCTTGACACAAAACACTATCTTTGCCTTGGTAAAGAGAAAGAAATTGAAAAAATAACTGTTCATTAAAATCTCATCCCAGACTATATTTTTACATGATGAATTGTTTGCCTAGACCTAGCTCTAATATTTTCTCTAATCCCACACTTTACATTCAATTCAATTCCCTTGGTTTCAAAAACACTGTAAATGGAATCCCTTGCCATAACAATATTTAAGGGATTGAATCTCAAAGAAAATAAGAGTATTAAATACTTTTCTTTAAAACTAGAGAGCTACCTTTTCTTCTACATCACTCTAAACAATACAATTCTGTCATCCAAACCAAGATGCTAATCTGTGGGCAGCTTGCTTGGAATTAGTATCCTTTAGTTTAACTGTTGTCTAGAAAACTCTTTCAGAGTTGTCTTCCTCCTAAATCATTTCCAAACAAGTCAGTTTATGTTAACAGAGCAGGATTTTTCAGACCAAATTAGAAGATTACATTTATCATCAGTTCCTATATTAATTTTAGAGCTGGCTTTAGTGTCACTGATTTAGAGGCTCACCTTCAAGGACCCGCTAAAAACAAACATCTAGGAAATTATTCAAGAAAGAGATGCACACACATTTCCTTGTGTTCTAACTTCTCCCACTTCTGTTATATAAAACACAACACCAGAAAATTTTTCTTCCTTCTTTTTCAGCACCATTTTTTTTCAGGTAGTCTTTTTCCTGGCATGCTGAATCTACCTAAACCTTGGCATTTGTATTTTGAGTGTTTTGCTACTCTCCCAAGACTTTATCCTCAGAAGAACTGAAATACTCACATTACTGTCCCTAGTCCTTCTTGCTCCTTTAAAAATGCTTTGAAATGTAGAAGTTATTAACTACATTCTTTACAGATGTCTTCATACTTCAAAGAAACCCCAACTATTTTTGGAAAAGGTCTTTATTCAGCAGTCCAATGAAAACCCAGACCCTCTTGCAGCTATTTAACAATTGTCTGTTAATTCCTAGAAAGTCCTTGTAAATATTTTAATGGGTTTGCCCTGCAATTAAAGTATTATTTTATGAATTTGACTTCATCAGAAAAGAAGAAAAGTAGATAAGAAAACAGTATTTTTATTTAATAATAATTTTCTCCCTTTTCTCTTTGTAATGAGAAGGCTTTACAGACAGCATCCCTCCTTGAATTAAATACAGAGTCCAGATGTGATTTTGCTACCCAACCCACTAAGCTTCATGATGGCTTCTATCAAACAGGAAAAAATACTCCTGCCAACCATCTTCTCTCCTTCCCTGGAATAATGCTCCTGCCCAGATACATTCTGTGCCTTCAAAGACAAGAGTTCTTCTCCCAAACCATTTGGAAGCACTGGTCCCACAAACAGAATGTATGGTTTCACTTTTACATCTAAAGCCTTTCAGGCTCTTTAGGGTCCTGTTCACATGTATGATAAAATGCAAGCTGTGCATTGTATGTCGAGTTTATGCAGAGCCTGCTTTTGTAATAGGAAAATCTCGATACATTACTAATGAAGACAGGTTGTACAATAATTTATGCAGCAGTAATTCTGCAAAATAAACCATCAGCTACTAAAATGGAGAATTCAAGGGCTAAATGTTAAAAGTACATTGTGGTAAGGATTTTACAAGAGAAAATACATAATCTGAAAAAAATATACAAAGTTGCAAAACTTGGAGTGGATTTTCAAATTTATAAACTGTAGGGGATCTACAGTAAGGAACTGATATGATATGCTAAGACATTCCTTTCTGCTTAGATTTTGAGCAGCTTGAAGCTGTTGGTTTAGGACTAAATACACCATTAAAAAAATCTCATGTTTTTAGTCAGTAGGAGCCTCAGATGGAATCTTTGGAAGGTGGGTAGTATGGATAAATAAATGAAAAACCTATTTTGTAATTTCTTGGACTTATTGAATCTATATTTGAAAATTAATACAATTAAGATACCGGGTAGAGCATCTTGCAAAAGCAAAAGTTTTGCCTCTTATAAATAGTACAATGACACAAGTACTTCTAAATACAGATAAGTGTAAAGGTTTTAGAAGCATCTCAATAATTTACTCATCAACAGTACCTTGAAGGAAAGTACTACCATGAAGGAAAAAATTGGTTTTGATCAAATACATACCCACCCATACACTCTCCCTGCTTAGATATGTCCTTGGGAATTCTGAGTGGTTTGAAATATTAGAAAGGTTTTATTGATTGTGCCAAATAAAGGAAATAAGGAATCTACTGCAATACAACCAAAAGACTGGTCCCACTAGGTTTGAGAATTCAATCAGAGACTGAAGAGCACAAAGGAGAAATATGTAAAGACTAACTAATAAATGAGTTAGAAAGTCCAAGTCTCTTTCATTTTTAAGTAAAAGCATTCATCATTTTCAGACTATCTAGAACAAAATGGGCCTTTCATCCTGAAATCTAAACAATTTTTTTGCACCAGCTCCATTGAAATGATTCTCCCTTCTCTTATTCAGAGAGTCCTAACTGGACTAATATTAACAGAGGGAGGCTCGTGAAGATTTCCTCACTTTTAACTATTTTCAAAGTTCTCAGCACACATCCTAAGCAAGATTTGAGAACATCTTGGTCCTTGCTTGCTTGATAAGACCTCAATTATGATATCAAAGCCAGTATTCAAAGGTGTGGTAGACAGGTTTGGAGTATACTAGATTGTTATTTTTCATATTTGACCTTCCTCTTTTTCACTACTCTTACTTCTTTTCAGTAGCATATTATGCCTCCTCAACACATGGGTCTGTGTTCTAATAGAGCCAGTAGAAAATATTTCAGTGACATAAAACTTTACCAAAAAGCTAATCAACCACAGATACATCTTGCCAACAAGAATCTACCTGCTTTAAGGTTTCCTGGTATCACGCTATACTGATCTGGTCAAAATGGTCCCCAGTGCAATGTCATAAGTGATGGATTTTGAGCACTCACTGCACTGAACACATCACTTTGTTTTGTGTGTGCTACTAAGGCAAAAGCCAGTGTCACTAGCCATAGTTGTCTACCAAAAACATCAAATAAGCCTCTTAAGTATTTACAGGAAAAATTAAATATATTTGGAGAAATTTTAAAAAAAATCATTTTAGGAAGAAAACATCAAGCCATATGCAATGCAAGTATTAGCCGTATATCAGAGGTGTGTGTAAAACAATTAAAGTTCAATTAAGGAACCAAATTACCTTTTTAGCAAATTACAGGCTTTTAGGATTTCTGTTAAAAGTGCATTACAGGTTGTTAGCAATTAGTTGATGTCATTTAGTATTGATATGTAATTAAGTTCAAAAAATAACTTTTATTTCCAGTAGAAAGGCTTTTGTGATTATGTTATGAAATTTAATCAGGTAGAGGAGCCACAAAGGCATTCCCCTCCCTCTCGTGACAAGCAGCAATCTATATTGTCTTAGTTTGACAGGCAATGGTTTAGATCTACGTAATTTTAAACCAATTACTTATCTTGTCTTTTATGCTATAAAGGCATGCTTTTAGTTGTATAATTTCTCCTAAGAAAAATTCTATCAAACTAAATTACAGGATGCAAATAGATGTATGAAACAGAAAATGTAGGCATAAGTTCTAAAACAAATACCAGGCAATTCATATTCACATCAAAATAACAGTCTAAGTTGAATATTAAAATTAAATATTTTTAAAATTTTGTAGTTCCAGCTTTTTTAATATTTTGAATGGGAGAAAAATATGTTGATAGCCAGTACACTTGTAACATCCTTTACTTCCCTACTTCCAAATGATTCCTTAAAAACTCTTGCCAAAATCCATTGCTGATTACAACAGAAAAGACCCTGGGGTCCTGGTGGTTAATAAGGCAACCATGAGTCAGCAGTGTATCCTCCCGGCAAACACCCTGCTTCTACTCTGTTCAACACTGGTGAGGCCACATCTGGATGCTGAG
Organism: Athene cunicularia; assembly: GCF_003259725.1. Classification (NCBI taxonomy): domain Eukaryota; kingdom Metazoa; phylum Chordata; class Aves; order Strigiformes; family Strigidae; genus Athene; species Athene cunicularia. The sequence goes on along the minus strand of NW_020799097.1, from coordinate 55,443,962 downwards.
TCCATTTCTGGACTCCCCAGTACAAGAGACATGGATGTACTGGAATGAGCCCAGCAAAGGGCCAGAAGAATGATTAAGAGACTGGAGCATCTCTCATTAAAGAGAGGCTAAGACACCTGGGGACTTTTAGTCTGGAGAAGATAAATGTTAAGAGGATCTTATCCATTTGCACAAATAAAAGATGGTGGGGTGTAAAGAAGACTAGCCAGACTTTCCTCAGTGGTGGCCAATGGAAGATAAGAGAATCATAGAATCATAGAATGATTTGGGTTGGAAGGGACTTTGAAAGCTCATCTAGTTCAACTCCTCTGCAATGAGCAGGGACATCTTCAACTAGATCACATGGTTGACCTGTTCAGCCTGACCTTGAATGTTTCCAGGAACAGAGCATCTACACCCTGTCTGAGCAACCTGTTCCAATGTTTCACCATCCGCATTGTAAAAAAATTTCTTCCTTATATCTAGTCTGAATCTACCTTCTTTTAGTTTAAAACCATCACTTTTTGTCCTATCATTACAAGCCCTATTAAAAAGCCTGTCCTCATCTTTTGCATAATCAGAATCATAGTATGGTTTGGGTTAGAAAGGACCTTAAAGATCATCTAGTTATAATCTCCCTTTAAGTATTGAAAGGCTGTAATAAGGTCTCTCCAGACCCTTCTATTTTCCAGACTGAACAACCCCAACTCTCAGCCTTTCCTCACAGGAGAGGTTTTCCAGACCTCTGATCATTTTCATAGACCTACTCTGGACCCACTCAAGCAGGTCCATGTTTTTCCTGTGCTGAGGGCTCCAGAGCTGGACACAGGACTCTAGGTGTGGATTTACCATGCTGGATTAGAGGAGGAGAATCACCTCCCTCAACCTGCTGGCCACACTTCTCTTGATGCAGCTCAGGATGCAGCTGGCTTTCTGGGTTGTGATTGCACATTGCTAACATGTCCAGTTTTTCATCCATCAAGAGGCAATGGGCACAAGTCAAAACACAGAAAATTGCATCTGAACACAACAAAAAGCTTTTTGATTGTGAGGGCAGTTGAACACTGGAATGGGTTGCCCAGTGACGCAGTGGAGTCTCCATCCTTGGAGATATCCAAAATCCAATTAAACGTGGCTCTGGGCATCCTGTGCTCTAAGCAGGGGCAGTGGGTTAAGTGATCTCCAGAGGTCCCTTTCAACCTCTGCTATTCTGTGATTCTGTAAATAATTTCCAGTATCTGAGCACAACCAGTTCAGATTACCGTGACTTTTGCTATTGATTCCAAAAGGGCATGATCAGATCTAATGAATGGGTTAGTGGCCTTTTAATACTATGAGCTTGTTAATGTAGTGCATTCAAAGTTACAGAACAACAATGATGTGCTTATTTATTTTGTTGCCTTAAAGGTCAGCATAAAAATCGTCTGAAATAGTGAGAAAAACACACATCAGATTACAAATGATAGCTGTGAATTTAGAGCCATGGAGCTGACATGTCTGATTAAATTGAAAGATAATTATTTCTCAGAAAGTCTGTGTCTGAATTAACCTTGATATAAAATGAATGACAGATACCTGAATTTACAGGAGGCAGAACATCAGCTTCACGATATTGAGTTCTTGTGGCTGACTATTCTAATATCTACTGCTTAGTTAAGGCAGTCTCTTCCCTACAGAATAAAGTTTTCTTTTTTTCCATAACACTTTTCTGCTCTAAAACAGGGGAGCTTTCATCACAGAAACTACCATCAGAGGCTATGACTGCTAAGATCCATTTGTTTTACGTGCTTCAAACTTGCATTGCATGAAAATGAGATGGCTAAATGCAGAGGTTTACCGTGTTTCATATTTTTTCTGCAGCAAAGGATTCAAAGCCCAGGAGAGCGTGAGCATATTACAGAATGCAGCACTGGCAAGTACTGTCTTTAGATTTTTTACCTATTGAATTATCCTCTAAAACCTTTTTTTTTTTTTTTTTTTTTTTTCCTTTTTTTTTTTTTTTTTTTTTTCCGAACACCTGCCCCTCTCCCCCACCTCAATACTACACATTAAGCTCCTCTTGATCAAGGTCACACTGATATGAGTGGAATGAGGTTTAGCATTCAGTCAGAGTCAGCAGCATCCCTTGGGCTGCAATATGCCTAAATTTAATTTACCATATGATCCTAAGAGTGAGACTTTTGAACTGCAGTCCACCTCCCTTGCTTCCAAACAGCTGATATTTTTGAACTGCTTATATTTTTTGTCAGATCATTTGGTAATTATTTTCTTTTTCCTAAGGGAGGACTCATTGCCTCATGCAGAAACGTAAAGTTTTGGGTTTTTTTTTTTCCCATGGAGAGGAATACACACAAGCAGGTACATTTTAAGTATTTAACCTCAATATCTCTACCTCTAGTAACAACAAGACAACAGGTTTTGAAGATTTTCCAGATCACTTCCCCTCAGGATAATTCTGTAACAAAGTCAAGAGTACACTTTTGCAATATGCTTATCCTGGATTATCAACAAGGTAAACCTCAAACCATTAGCACTGAGTATATCAGTATAAATCAATAACCCTCTGAGCAAAAAGATTCAGCCCTCTAGGTTACAACTGCAGTAGATTGTGAACCATTCCAGCACTGGATGAAACATTCAAATTCTGGTAGCACTGATACTTCCACTACAGAAAATTGTTTTGTGACTTTCACCTCTATGACACAAAGAGTAGCACATTTAATTCCAAATTCTCATCTCCTTTCCTAAATATTAAGTCAGGTTAGCAAGACTGATAACAGAATCTCTAAAGCTGGGGCTCAGTTTGTAAACTACTATCTGTGAGAAGTTCATATTTTGTCTCTTTAGATTCCTTTTTTTTCACCTATAAGTGCTACCGAAGATTGGTTTGGAAGATGGTAGCACACACCAGGAAATATATGTAACTTGATACAGATTATAAACATTAATTCATTCTTTTCCAGTATAGTATTAGTGCTCTGCCCAGTCTTAGTAATGTTTTAGTAATGCTAAAAATGCTGGGAGAATTTTAAAAAGAACAAGATGAATCATTTGAGTTTGTACCATGAGAAGTTAAATGCAACCTATTTTGTTTATTTATGAGGTTAAGGCCCAACCTGGTAACAATTTACATGTATTATCATATATTTTTTGCAAATAAAAATGCTTATACTTAGAAAAAAAAAAGACAAAAATGAAATCTAGAAAAAAAGGAAACTGAAAATAGTCATTGACAACAAGGATATTACCCTTTAGAATAATTTACTAATGCTGCAGACTTGATATCACCTGATATCTTCATTAAAAACTGTAGATGTTTGAGCCCCAAAGTTAACTGACCGCCACACAGCCATTCACTCACACCTTTCCCCCAGCGCTGGGAAGAAGAAAATGAGTCAAAAAGCTCAGAAATCGAGATAAGAACAGTGAGGGGTAGCTCACCCATTATAGTTGCAGGCAAAAGACAAGCTCATTAGGGGAAGGAAAAAAGAAGACATCACTTTACACTAACAACAACGACACTTAAACAGAATGGGACAGTGAGAGGCATTACCATAATGTAAAAACATTTCCCCCCACTGCTCCCTTCTTCCCAGGCCCAGCTTTGTTCCTGATATCTGTACCTCCTCTGCCAGCCACAGGGACAGGGGATGGGGGGTGCAATCAGTCTGCTGCTTCTTCCTACAAAAGGCAAGGAAGCATTCTTCTGCATTCTTACCCCTATTCTACATGGCTCCCCTCTCATGGGATACAGTCCTCCACAAATTTGCTCCATCATGTGTCTTCTTGACACGAGAAGATGCATTCTTCTCAAGATGCTCCAACATGGGTCACCTCCACATGCTGCAGTCCTCCCAGGGGCTTTGTCTTCCCACAGAGTCTCAGGGGTCCACCACAGGCCACAGACAAATCTCTGATCCATCAGTGACCTCCATGGGCAGCAGGGGGGGAGCCCCGCTGTCTCATCATGGGATAGAGGGGGGATCTCTGCTTTGGTGCGCTTTCCCCCACTTCCTCCTCCTTCCTTCCACTGACCTCAGTGTTTGCATGAGTGTCCATCTTCTAACTCCTCCTCACCAGTTTCCCAACACCCCTCCCAGGTTCCCCTTCTTAAATACGTTACTGTAGAGGTGCAGCCATCATTGTGAATTGGCCTGTCTTTCGCCAGAGGCAGGTCCAACTTGGAGCCAGGGGAGTTTTTGAGAAGCTTCTCACAGGGGGCCACTGCTGTAGCGTCTGCCTCCACTACCAAAAAAACCCTCCACACAAACCCATCACAAATCTAAATATTTTGCTCAAGCAAAAGTTATAAGCAAGTACTGCATGCTAGTTTCATGGAAAATATATTCAAGATGATGGTAAGACTTTTCTGGCCCTCATATGCAACTCTAACTTGATTTGTTCTTGGCAATCCTCTCTGATCATGCAGTGAGATCCAAAATATTTCCTTGGCATCAGCAGTATAATTCAGAAGGAATTTAAGGGCCTGAACTTGTCACAAAAATTCAAAAAAACTGCTAGTCATTAAGAGGCCATAACTGCTTAAGTTTTCACAAGATAACTTGCTGTTAAACATACTTACACTTACACTGTCACTAAGCATGCAGGTATCTTTGCCCCCAACACTCATTCAGTGTGTAGGCTCAACGCAAGATTAACGTGCAGTGGTACCACTAAGTATAACACAACGTATAACAGTTGTTGTTACTTCCATTAAAAAAAGGTGGCAGAAGAAGGGTGCTAGTGACCTTTTATGTAATATCCTTATGATGAGATCCCCTACCCAGCAAGTGGGAGTACTGGATTTTACCCACTAAGCTATTCAATAGGTTGTAAAGTTTGTGCATGTGAACTTTAAAACAAAAAGCTTCTAATATCTCTTAGTTATGCTCCTGTCTGAGGATTTTTAGTGACAAAACCAAGAAATTAAAACAGTAAGACAAAAAGATATTTATATCAGAATAAATTAGAATGCTTCTTTTCCTGCTCCCTGACTTCATCACACTAGGCTCAAATAGTTCTCACATCAAAACAATGATAGGCAAGAGTGGCTGACACTGGGAGAAGAGGAGAGAGCAAGAGATATGAGCATTGACTGATTAGACAGCTGGCATCTGTCACTGTGCTCAGAATGCAGAAATGAAAAATTGCACCTTCAGAGTGCCTGTGAGAGATGACTTGTAACTCCCCAAAAACAGGGCCTGAGAGAAACAGGCCTGCAAGAAAAAACAGCCTGAGAGAGATAAGGGATGGGGGGGACCAGAGGCCCTCCGAGATGGGGAATGTCTCAAACACTTGAAAGAAACAAAACTATAGTCTCAGGGTAGATGGTGTGGAGTTTTAAGCTGATAAGACTGCCTGGATGGCATGAGATGCAGCTGGAGGAGGGAGCCCTGTGGAGACAGGACAGTTCTGCTCTGGTGCATCTTGTAAAGTTTCAAGGGCCATCTGCCCAGTGAAAGACCTTTGCTTCACTATCCACAAAATGCATATTAAAGTTGACATCCCTGAATATGCTAATATGCTTAAAAAAATCATGCTTATTACATCATCGCATGAAGCACCCTACCCCTCCCCATACAAACGGTAAGTAGTCATGTGGGTCGACCTAGATGATGGATCAAGGAAAGTGTGTATAATTGAGGGGGGAGCAAGGACTGAAATGTAGAAAGAATAAAGACATGAAGAAGGGAAGAAGAAGACAGATGCATCCCTGATGAACTTGGGTAAGACCAACACAGGAACCCAAACCAGGGATCTTTATTTCCCTATTCTCTCTCTCCCTTCTTTCCTTTTTCCCCCTTTTCCCTCACTACCATTAAGTAATGCAGGGCATACTATGTTGCTTGCTGTAACTCATTATATACTTAGCCAATTATAGTGTATCCAATTAGTACATTGTGGGAAGTTAACAAATATCTGGACTTTGGGACTGGTCTCACCATTGTACACTCCACTGGGGATTTATTAATTTAAGTTGCTTGTCTCCCTCGTCTGAGTGGGATATGACAGTACCCAAGCACCAGAGTCTCCAGCACTGTGCACATTCTCAGCACTGTCTAGAGACATGTTATGCATCAACGGTGGCTACTGGCTACTGGCTAAAAAAGCCTGAGGTGAGGGAAGAACACATGAAAAAACAAGACATTACATTTTAAAAGGAGAACCCCGTACATTTAACCTTTATTCTTTCTTTCCTCTCTATCCTTTTGATTGTTCTGTCTCACATGCAACAAGGTCTCCAGAAACAACCACTATTTATATCTGAGATTCAAAATTCTAGCTATAAGGTACTGTGACAGTTAGCTACAAGTGATATAGTACCATGACTTTTCAGTTTCATATATGTATACATGTCCACATATCAACATATGACACAAACATCAAATCTTAAATCCCACAGCACAACATTTGTGATGTTTATAGAGTCAATTCACTAACATGGATTTAGCAATGGAAGGAAAGATCAAAGTAATTTCTTTTTCAATACAGTCAATTTTGTTTGTCTGTGCTGGTTTTGGAAGGAAGCTGTCGTAATGTATAGTCTTAATGAAAACTTTCTGTGCCATTTGCCTGTTGTCTTTACTGATGAAAATCTGAAATTTCTATCATCTGTGTTGAATTTAACAGTCACTCCCTGTGGTAATAATTTATATTTTGACTTGATGTCCAAAAAAGTCAGAATTTATATCTCAAAACACTTATTTAAATCAATATTGTCTTTGACAAGAGACAACAAAAAACAAATGACACATAGCTGAACATCTCAAAGAGAAAAATATAGACATTAGTAATTACATGCATCCAATCCACTTTATTTTGCTAAAACTAGGATTAGCTACATAAAGAAAGGAAAGAGAAAAGGACAGCTCTCATTAAAAAAGCACCAGTTCAGCTTCTCTCTTTCTCGTAACTTATCTTGTAGCTTCATGCACTTCTTATTGTCCACCATGCAAACACAGAAAAGTAGTGATTTCTTTCTAGGCTTTTCTCCAATGGTCTCAAAAAGTAATCATAGATCTGAACCTTAAAGCAAGGTAAGATGATATTATGCATTTGCCCTTCTTTTGGGTCAATACACTGTCACGTCTCCTAAGGTAAGCACCTAAGGTAAGCGTCAAAAAGGAGCCAGCTAGACCTCATGCTAGAAGCACCCATTTCTCACAAACAGAATAGCAAGTAAGGCTACACTTTTATGTCCAATACTGATTTCAGCACTTTGTCATTTATAATCGTTGGAATAAATACCCCACTAACATGGCATGTAGGCACTAAAGTCACACAAGTGGTTAGCAAACACACTGACTGGCACAGTGAGGTTTTATGAGCAGTCTTGATGCCACCAGCCAGCTCCATATACCTTGGATGCTCAGCAGTGGAGGTTCCTCCATCCTGGCAGAGCAGGAGGGGTGTTATCCTTCACACATCTCAGTCCCTTTGGGTCCCCAATCCCTGAGATCACTATGCTGCTTTAAGTCCTCAGGAGTCCTCCCAGACATGCTTATAGGAGTTCTCACTCTTTTGCACATTGATAGACCTTCCCAGCACACTAACTTTCAGAAAAAAAACACTTGCACTCATACCTGCTTCCAGGAGTCCAGTATAGGGTTGCAAAGCCCATCACATTTCCTTCTGGCTAAGCCTAGACTGTGTCCTGTGACTCGTTGTACTGGCCTTCTGATTAACCAAACGGGGCATCTGGCCAGGGCATAAGATATTTTCTTCCAGGCCAGATGCCTGGTTTTCCTTCTTACTGAAGATTCACGGAAGCAGTGGAGTTGGTCTAGACTTTGAGCCAGACCTGAAACAGGCAAACATCTTGAGGACTTGATTTGGATGTAGATTTTTGAGAATCTGGATGTCAGTTCTTTATCAATGTTTATTTTCACAGTATTCCCGTAAAATGTACTTCTCTTCCCATAGAATGGGATACATATGCTCATTTTGTTTTGTACTGAATTTCAGAGTTTAAAACTGAATGTCTCAAAAAATGTCATTAACTAGGGATGCTCAGTTTGAAAAGGCTTGAGACTAGCTTAATGAAGTAATTAGAATTTTAAATGACTTTGTACATGTAAGGGAGAGTTCCCACTGACAATAGAGGCAGCTGGTCAACACTTCTGGACATCAAATAGCAGGTGTGGAGAGCTGGGTAATCAAAAAATGAAGAGTTTAATATTAGCAACCATCTGTGAAAACTTTGGGTAACAGGCCTACCATTATATAGAAATAATGTGGAATCAAGAGGAGAGGAACAGAATCCTTGACACTCTACTGTTTCGTCCATAAAAAATGTCCATTCTCTTTGCACTGTTCCCTTCTCGGTTCATTTTTCACTGAATAGAAAATTTGGCAGATAAATGCAGTTTTAGAGTGAAGAGAGTAAGAAGAGATTAAGAGAGAGGAGCATAAAACAGAATACACCTTCACAGAATAATAGTGTATGCAGTGTATCAGATGAAAGAAAAGAGGCTTTTGAGTATAATCACTTTGACCCTTGATTTAAAATAGCTGTCTGCTTTTGAAATTCTCCTATATGGGGAAGAAAAAACTTAAATATATTTGGTATGCTGATATGAAATAATTCTTTTGGTTTGTTTTGCTTTTTGCCAGACTGCAATAATAGTAATTGACTTTTCCAAAACTTTTCTGTTTACCTTCTGAAACAATAGGGGAAAAGTAGTATTGTCAAAGCTATATTCAGAGTTTTAACTCATCCCCTCCTTTTTAGCATCTGCTACAAATTAGGTAGGAGCTAGAGATATCAAGCTTTTTAACCACAAACCTTTGGTTCATCTCCAAAAAACATCTGTATTATACTCCCACAAGACAAGGATTTACGTGGATAACATAGCATATGATTAAATAATCACGGACAGTATTGTAATGCAAATAACAGAAAGACACAAATGGAGGTTGTTTAATCATAATCACAAAATCTCAGACTGGTGCTAAGATCTTGATTGTTAGCACAGCCAAGAATAAGAAACATATCTTTCCAGACAGAAGTATCATAGCACCACGACCATTTCGAAGACAGAGACAAAGTAGTATGCATTTATGGATAACTGTCACCAGGTATTTTTTAAAAAGCATCCTTGCAAATGCATCCCTTGGAACAAACTAGATCACAAAATCAAGTCTCTTGATCTCTGTGTAGGTACAAGAATATGTAACAAACTGACTAAATTCACAGATATGCAGCTTGCCCAAAAGATGGTTTTTTTCACAGCAGTAGTAACCATATTTTTCTGGCCTTTCTACCAAAAAAATCTCAAGCAGTCTGAAGTCAGGTAAATTTTTAATACAAAATTTGTATGTCTCTGGAACTGCCACTGAAATGGCACCTTGTCTGAAAGACGCAGAGTGTTGTGGTGCTATGCCAAAGACATAAGAGCTTTCATCAGTTTACATTTACAGATAAAATGCAGCATACAGGAACTGGCCGGAGATACCTTTTAGGATTTTATGTAAATGACAGCTAAGTAGGGTTTTTATTTTAATTACCCACTCCACCCTAGAAACAGGAACATCAGAACCTGATACAAGCCCTTACTACCTAAATCTAACCCCATATATGGATATCTTCAATTAAAACTAAGCAAACCACACTAGGGAAATCTAGAAGAACCCCAAGAGTGAATTCATTAAATTACAAGTTGCATAATAGTTACCATTCCTAATGCCCTCCCTTCTGCTTTTCCTTGCTGCTGTAAAGTGCATAATTAGCCACTGCCATCTGCACTGACTTTCCTGGCTGTCGCAGCACCCAGCAGTAAGGGCAGAGCCACCTCCCTGCAGACAGTGGATACTTTCTTTTGCAGGCTGGGTGCAAGGGGTGGCAGGACAGTTCTGCCCTTGCACCCACCCTACCCCTTCCCTACAAACATGGAGAGAAAGGCCAAAAGTGGGCTTCACAGCCCTCACTGATGCCCCATCGTTCTGCCTGACTGGAGCAGCCTTCCCATGCCTTGGACCAGACCTTCTATGTATCTGTGCTGTATGGAAATTGATATAGTGCAGCGTCTGTTTCCTCAGTATCTGCAGCTGACTGACCAGACTAACACAAGAAAAACCTTTAGCCTATGTAATAGTTTGATGTAAGCAGTCCAAAACGGAGATTTCCCAAAATACAGTTCCTCACAGAAATTAACCAGACGACTTTGTGGCTCTGCCCACATTGCAGTGCTTGTAACAGCAACTCACTTTATTTTCCATTTCCTGCCCAGAGAAAGAGAATATCGCTCACAGAATAATAGACCTTTAATTTAAGAGGCACAGTAAGGGCATAAGTTTAAATCTCGTATGCCCTGCTAGAGGCAAATTCAGAGTTGTATTTGTATATTTTCTATTTTCTACTATATCTTGCATGGTTCAAAAATTACCAGATTGTGACTGCAGCCTGTAGACACACCATTCTGTTCCTCTGAAAGCTGCTCCATCAGGCACCTCCTAAGTCCCTTCAGAAAATTTTCTTTCTAGAAATATCTTGCAAGGAAAAAAATCTAATTTGTAACAGTATAGCAGAGTGTAAGGTGGAAAAGCAAATACAAGTTTCAAACACATGAAAGCTCATTAAACAAAATTAATCATAATAAAAATATAAATTCATTTGCATTATAGATACATCAGTCCAGTTTGATAACATTGATAACTTGGCTTACCTGTTCCCAGACTGCTCCTCTGCTGAACAGTACTACCCAGAATCTCTGGAGATGTCTGACAAATGTTTTATTTACATGTTGATGTGTCAGCTCCTGCCCCTTTCACACCTTGCCATGCAAATAAAACATTTATCAAACTCACAGAGGGATTTGAATAGCATTTGTTTGCTAAGAAATTGTGTGCTGTAGGCAACTAGTGCTTATTGAATATTTGTCTGGTGCGTATTGTACATCTTTGAGGACAGAATTATCTTTCCAGATCCGCATGCCAGATGTGATTGATTGCCAATATCTTGCTTTTTCATGCATGCTGCTATCCATGGTTCAGACTCTTTCACACTAAGACTGTTTTACACTATTCAGGTAAAGTGGTGAAACAACAACTGGAAGACAGTATACTGTACCATTTATGCTGTCATATTCATGTAATGACAGCTTTGTACAAGTGAGAAAACTTTGACTAACATTATTAGTGACATCAGTGAATGGACAGAAAACTCTCCCTTCCTCCTAAAACCACATACCTTGAAATCTCTGGGAGTTCTGCAATTGGGACATCCATGTTGTTCTAGGGCCTGTTGCCACCCTCTAAAACCAAACAAGGTTTCTAAGAACTGTATCAGATCTGAGCAGGATATTGGAATCACAATCAGAATAGGTGGATTTCACAGGACAATTTTTCTTCTTTGTGTCAAATATTCAACAGAGCTCTCAGGAAAGCCAGTGTTCCCAGTGCCCTGTTCTGTTTGCCCTGCTCCAGCCAGTGCTGACTGCAGATGGAGAACTGAATGTTCAGCAATACATAGACGAATGGAATTTGCCTAAGTCTTGTCAAAACACCTAGCTGAAATATCAGAGAACATCCGCAAGAAAAGTAGTGCTGTTCAGCATTTCATGGTGTAGCAGTAGGGTGGCACTGAGGTCTGTTTTATTTATTTTATGTGAATAATCATTTAAATTTTTTTTCTTAACATCATTATCTCTTTCTATGTTAATTTGAACTTTTACCAGTATACATCATTTTTTTTTTTTTTTTTTTTTTTTTTAATAAAAGAATCGATTCCCATATGTAATAGAAGAGTGAACATCAAACTGTGGTATGGTTTGTGACAAATAAGTCTGTAACAAGAGATAAATTCTAAGTGGATAAAAAAAAAACCCCAGAGTTAACCCAGGACACAGTTAAAAGAGTGTGCCACCCAGAAGAAATTACATGATCCTGACTGGAGCATACAGAGTGTGGGCTATGGACAAACTACGTGAACATCTTAGAGAAACCAAAATACTAAAAGAGGAGTGACCTGACTGGCATTTAGAAACAGAAGGAACTACAGTATTACATCATCATGCAAAGATCCACAGCGTGTGTATAACACAGGTAAGATAACAACAGCATGTTTAGCCAAACATATTTCTTTAAAGACTCCATGGCTGGTGTTGCAACTGAGAGGAGTAATCCCTCTGCAGATGGATAGGTCTTGTATTGCTGAACAACACTCAGCTCAAAACACAGAGTGCACGAAGCCATGTATTCACAGTTTTACAGGCATTAGCACAAAGAGAAAACAAATGAGAAATACAAAGTTAATTGATAGTTCTGAAGGTTTATGATTGTAACCTTATCCCTATAGGGGAGTGTGTGAACTGAATACATGAAAACAAAATAATAAATGGGAAATGACAAAATATGTAATAGCTCCAGTGAGAAATGTATCTATAATAGGGATGAAAGCTCATCAAACCATTGTTCTCCCTCAAGAAAAAGCAGTCACTGGAAGGCCAAGGCTTAAAACAGATAAGGAAGAATCTGAGGCCATCTTCTTCCTACTGTTGAAAGAATTCTCAGACCATAAAAAGAGAGCTGAAAGATCATCACCATAATTTGCATTCAAATAATTTTCTGTACCCTAAAATAAAGGTTAAGGGAAGAGTTTATTGCTGGGAAAATCATTGGTTAAGTAGAAGAGCTGATAGAGCAGGTTTTTCAGTGTTACTTGCAACAGGATGTAAAAGTCTTTCCTTTTTCATCACCTTGGAAAAATTTAACATAAATATGAAAAAGAATTGTTTTCCACTCTTTGTCACATGAAATATCAATCAGATATCTCAGGTAAAGATGCCTCAGCTAGATCCAGGTAAGTATTCTCAAAACCAGGAAACAGTTTAAACTGTTTTCACTTCTGCCTTTTTGGCTGTATTTCACACATCTTGCTGAAGGACAGGACACATTTACTATGCCATGGGACTGTAGATCTCAGCCTGTAGTGCCAGTCTGTGAGATTCACGAGGACAACTAACAGTCTGATAACCTGTTCACAGTAGCCCTCTTTTCCTGATGAAATGATCTCTTGGCTGGATTAATTTTACAGGGCCCAGCAGGAATTCAGTCTTCACAGCCACATGTTAAAGGGTAGGAAAATCTTGTGCCATACTTCCAGTCTCAGAACTGCATGGTTTTACACGTGGCCAAGAGGAAATGCGTCAGCATCCCATCCCAGCAAAAAATATCATTTTCATATTAGGTCCAGCAATGTGACATGTGGACACTATAGTATATTGGCACTGGCACTAGTCTTTGTTTGCTACTGGAATAAAGCACATGATCTGCCCAGCCAGAAAGGCAATTAAAAGTTAGACATACATATTTGGTGGGGGAAGCAACACAATAGAAACAGAAGGAAAATATTTAGGGAGAAAAAGAGCACAAAAAGGAAGGATCTGAATAGTTCTAGAAAGACCTTTTAGATGATAATAATTAAAATGTAAATCCCATGTAATGAAAATGCCATATGAGGTTCTCTTTGTGAAGAAAAAGTAAAAGTATCTGCTTCATATACTTAGATAGAAGTACCCAAATGTCCTTTGAGCACTGCAAATCTGTCTACCATTACCATATCTGTCCAAACAAAAAACGTAAGAAACAAAGGTGTGCAACTGAAATGGGATTATTCAATTTAGCAAAGAATATGAGAACTACTCTGAGATTTACATAGCAATGACACAATCTTTAGGCACTATATAGAACAAAGTTGTTCACAAGTATTTCAAGGAATCAAAATGAAGTAATTTCTATCAGTGCAAAAATGTAATTTTCTTCTGTTTCTCTCCAGTATGCTATACAGTACAGCTCTTAGTTTTCCTGTGTTCAACTTCTTATGTGATAATAGGCTGAAGAAGGAAGGTGTCTCTTACATAACATTAAGTAAGAGGATAGACGCCATCAGAGGACAAAAGCAGCAAAAGAAGTCACTTAAAAGAAGCTGAATTTACCATCAAAAGCGGTGGTTTTTACAAGTAATCAGTCTTAAAGGCCAGTATTTTTATGCACTGCCAATACCTGCGACTCACAAGTAGGGGAAAATCAAGTTGAGGATACTAAAGCACCTAAGGGACAGAGACCAAAATATTTGAGGGGAGGCTGACAGAGAACAGAAAACTAGGGGAAAGTCTAATTGCTATTTTCTACAATGTAGAGGGAAACTATAGAGCAGATGAAGCCAAACTCATCTCGGATGTGCACAGCAGAAGGACACAAAATACAGCAAGGTAAACTCAGTCTTTCTGTGAGGAAAACTTTCTCCCCATAGAGCTTGGTTAAGCCCTGGAATAGGTTTCTATCCCTGGAGATTTTAAAAATTCAGATGGACAAAGTCCTTTAAAACTTTATCCAAACTTTTAAATTAGCCTCGCTTTGAGCAGTACGTTGGACTAGGTGACATCCAGACATCCTTTAAATTCTATTTCTCAATTATATTGATGATGTTTAATTTTTTTCTGTGATTCTATAAGTAGAATTTAACAGTCAAGATGAGTATTAGGAGCCAAATTTAGTAATGTAAGTACAACCAAGTGAAAGAGAACCCCAGTATTACACATTAATGAAAAGAGCTGCAGACTAACAATATTTCATTTTATGATGCACCTGAGAATCTAATTTCAGGTTTATCTTGTAGTAAAAAGCTTGCAGCAAAAAACAAATATACCAACATCTGAACTATGCAACTATGATTTCAGGAATAACTTTAGACAAATCTTAACTTTGTAAATTTTGCAATGATCTGTATGCCTTAATGTTGCAGTTCCAATAAAAACAGCATATAAAAATGAGCCACAAATGACTACTCCTTATCTATCAAGAGAGTACCTGGGATTCCTTATACCTTTGAAAGATTATTCTTTTACTAACTGTGATATCCCATAAAGCTCCCTGAATACAATGGAAGATTGATTGTAAGGGTCCTTTTTATTCATGATTAAATATTCCATTATGATTAAAGGGGTGATTTCTATAACTTGCTCTTAATTTTGCATATGAATCCATAGATGGAATTCTTAAACTTCAGAGGATAAAGATGCTGAGAGATGGCTGTATATAATGTGGTTATACTCTTGCCATAGGATTTTCAATGGGAACAGATGTGCCCCCATTGATTTTAATTCTGTGTTTCTCCATTCTGCACTATTAAACTTACTCCAGGTTCTGCAGGGTGTAACGGAAGGCAGGTTGACAATATTCCTACATACTTTGGCCTTTGCATTTGCATCCACTGAAGACAGAAGGCTGAGCAATAAGATTTGCAGACTGGGTTTTTTTACATCTGTTGTAGGAGTGAACTTTCCAGACAGAGGGAATTTCAGTGTGAATATTTTTCTGTGCAATCCTGTTATATATAGTCATTGTCTTTTTAGCACTAGCCACCAGCAAATATCTGTGAATTCTAACAGCCACATAGTAGAGGTAGCACGCTTCTACCTCCGCACAAACACAGATGCTGGGACCAGCTCTTTATTGCACATGATTATCTGTAGAGAATGGTCAATGGGGCTTAACTAGAGCCTACCGTATAAATATTTAACCTTGGTTCTTATTTTTAAAAAATTCACCATTTATTTGGTGCCCGTTATGAAGGCTCTCAAATAAACAACCAACCACCAAAAATAAAATTATTATTAACACAATTAACTAGCTCTCCATAAATTACAGGTTCGAATGTCTGTGAGAGGAGACCAGAACAACTTTCTAGGGTTTAACTGCAACCCAGAATGGAAAACAAAGCACCACTTCCTGGGGCTTAACAGCAACCCCAAATGCTTTACAGAGCCCTGATACCTAGGGTTTAACAGCAACCCAAAACGCTTTATCACTCACCTGACAAATGAGGGCTCTCAACAACGAGCTCCAGTGGCTCCCCCAGGGGACTCCATTTATACCCAGGCCCAATCTGTCCTGCGGTCAGTGGTGGCTCCCATGGCCCAAAGACCCCAACTACCGTGAAGCCCTGAGAACAAAGGCAGCCAGGAGCTGCCACACTTGAGCAGCCAAGAAGCTCTGTTTCATTGGGCAGACGCACACACAACATAACCTGCCCCTTCCGGAGCAGGGAAAATATTAATAAAATTCTGTTTTTCTGAGAGTACAAAATTCTTCATTTATTCTAGATGGTAGCCAGAAAAGTGTTAAAAAAGCACAAGCTGATTCTTAGGAAAACACAGAGTGACATGAAGCAACAAGGGTCTTTGAGGAATGCCAGCCCCTGCTGGCAGGACAGTGATCTTGGCAATGCCACAAGTTCCTCCCATGCATTTCCTTGTACCCATGAATGAAAGAGTTGGATGTTGCAGGCGTGTTCCCCCTACAATGAGCAGGGACATCTGCATCTAGATCAGGTTGCTCAGAGTCCTGTCCAGACTGATCTTGAATATTTGTTTCCAGAGATGAGGCTTCTACAACCTACCCAGGCAACCTGTTCCAGTGTTTCACCACCCTCATTGTAAAAAATTTCTTCCTTATATCTAGTCTGAATCTACCCTTTTTGAGTTTTAAGCCATCACCCCTTGTCCTATCACTACAAGCCCTGCTAAAAAGTCTGTCCCCATCTTTCTTACAAACCCCCTTTAAGTGTTGAAAGGCTGCAGTAAGGTCTCCCTTCTCCGGGCTGAAAAAAAACAACTCTCTCAACCTTCCTTCATAAGGAAGGTACTCCAGCCCTCTGATGATTTTTGTGGCTCTCCTTTGGACCCACTCGAGCAGGTCCATGTCCTTGTTATGTTGGGGGCCCCAGAGCTGGACACAGGACTCCAGGTGGGGTCTCACAAGAGCTCAGTAGAGGGGGAGAAACCCCTCCCTCAACCTGCTCACCACACTTCTCTTGATGCAGCCCGGGATAGGGTTGGCTTTCTGGGCTGTGATGGCACATTGTTGGCTCCTGTCCAGCTTTTCATCCTCCAGTACCTCAAATCCTTCTGCACAGGGCTTAGTTTTGTTTCATTTTAGAGCACTTCACTATTGATCTCTGGGTCTCTTTCTGCTCAAGACCTAAGTAAATTGTTTCAGAATATCTTAGCATTTCCCCTTTCTACCTAGACAAAACAGACTGGAAAAATCAATATAAAAGAAACATTTATTTACATGTAATGTTTTTATCAAAAATTATATGCTTTTTTATCAAAAGTGTATCACCTTCTTTACATTCACCATCTAAGCTTTTAGTTCATCTAACTTCTTTCTTTCTTAAAATCAGAAATCCTAACCTTTTTAACAAACTAATTAAAATTGAAACTTCCACATGAATTAAAACTTCTCAGTACCAAGTCATGCTAATGCTAGTAAGTGAAAGAAAAAAAATCTCCTTTCACCTCAGAACCCCTGAACTAGAAGATCCATACAGAAAATAGATCATCTACAGCCTAAATTCTGTGCCACACAGAGAGCTATGGCAACCTTCACAAAGGTACCTCAAGAGTTATTAACTGACTAACTTTTACTCAGGAAATTTTGTGGGCCTCTTTGCTTTCTTCTCTGTCACCTTCACAAGACTATGCCTGCATCTCTGAAGTGAAGATAAGGATTTGGTTAAAAACAGTTGAGGATGCATTGCTTGCTGATGTTGCAGGACAGTATTTAAACTCTCTCCTTCCAAAGGCAGAGAACAGGTTTCAGCAAACACACTTATTGCTCAAAGTTATTGCTCTGATATGCTCCCCAGGTCTGCTTTCTTTTCACATTGTTTTATAACAGTGATGTAGTACTAGTCATTTTTACACAGTAGCTGAAAATTTGCAATGTGTTTCTATCTTCCATTTGCATGGGAAAGCACATGGGGATGATTCTCTGTGGAAAAAAGCCACAGAGAGAAGGTTGTTTGTACCGGTTCAACAGAGCACAGCAGAGAAACAGCAACCACTTCTTCATATTTGTGACAACACTTGGACTTTTCAAAGTCATAGTCCTTTTCTCTCCACCTTTTAAAAAGAAAGCCTCAATAATAGAGATGCTTCAATAACTTAGGAATAAGTTAAACACAAGTAAGGACATGAATTAAATAAAAGCTTGCTCTCATATGTTCATTCATCTCCATACAGTGTCCCCAAGAGCATGCTTCAAAATCCCCCTACCAGGAAAACAGAACTTTTTGACAAAGGCAAATGTTGATCAAAGACATAACCATAATCATAATAGCCACACTAAAACTAATAAAGGATTATTTAAATTCAGAATCCCTGAAGTAACTCAGAGTTTTAGTTTGTGCAGCTATCATGGATTAAAAATGCAAGGTTGCCAGCATTCTTAATCACTGGTAACTACAAGAGTGCTGAAGCACAAAGTGGCAATTAGACTCTCTTGATGAGTAGCATATAGTCATACCACTCCAAACAGACAAGAGCTAGATAACGGTGGACTGAGAAAACACTGTGACGATGCATAAGAAAAAGTCTCTACCATTAGTAATCAACTGCTGACATAATCCAAAGCTTTTGTTTTAAGGGGGAAAATATTTCATTACTGTTGTCAATTCGAGACACGTTTGCTGATACAGTGGACAACACAAAGCAACAAAATTCAGGTTTACACTGAAGTAGAACATCCCCAAGGAACAGGCAAACACACTCATGACATGTTATCAGGACAGCCAGCAGACAAACTTTCAGCAGATGCACACTGCTTGTCACTGTTGAGAGATCCATGAGAAGATGACCTGTATAGCTGCTGTATCTGTTGCAGAAAGTGTCAGGTGGAAAGAATAACGCTGACACTGCAGATACTGAAAATACAAAAAATAAAGTGTTAGTAAAAATTGCTCTGAGGTTGGTGGGTGTATTTCGCAATTTTTATCATTTTGCATAGTGTCTAATGTCCCCAGAGAGATGAAGGTTACAATGTAATTTCTAGGTAGTAGCCAGGTATCGTGTGTAGTGACACCCCATAAATTTAACAAATTATGAGTTTCTCCCTAAGAAATGCCTCAGTATTCCTTCAAACCCTAGCACAGCGTTTGTGGTGACTGGGAGCTTGACAGAGGACCTGTTACACATCCTCACTTTTGTTTCAGTACAAAATCCCACCCAGACAGGAAAGACCATTAAAGCTTTTTTCAACCATGAAAAAAATATTTCTGTGAGGACCAACAGGAGGCAAAACCATGGCCTTTCCTTCCTTAGGAAATGTTTGCTTTCCTGTTCCTGACTTGTTTATTGAAAGTTGAGCTGGACTTTGTAGAGGATGCTGCAAGTGGGGCAGACCCAACAGCTCTGACACACAGTGTTCTTCAACACCATGACATTTAGAATTGTGTTTCTGAAGATAAGCATGTAAAACCTTTGTACATCGCTCAGAAGAATCGCTGAGTACTGTAAGGAAGACAGCCTACACCTGTAATCTGGACTGAAATGCCTGTCAACCCCTAATCCAAAAATAAGTAACTAACTCTTCAGGTCCTCCTGCATGAACTGAGCAAATCCACAGAGGTACCTGCACTGAATTCAAGGACACAATTTTAGTACAACAATGAGGAAAGAAAGGAAAACCACAATTTATTTTTCTTTATATTTATAAAATGTATTTCTCTTCTCCAATCATCTCACACAGAAACCAATCCTTTACAGACCCTATGGTGAACAGAACTATGGACCCAAATCAGCTGAAAACTAACTTTTCTTATTCTACATTGCTTTTAACCCAGTTGCCCGAGCAGGTTACCACCTGATGACGCTAATGCTTGTGAAGGAACAAGGAGACAGCATGAGGATGGGAATGAGAAATGGGAGTATAAGATCATCTCTTTCAAAAGCAGCATCAATTTATACCCACTTCAGTAGACCACAAGGTCACAGCTTGAGTGACAAATGTGGGATTTTATTTAATTTTCTGTCATATACAGATCAAGTTTTGATGTTTTCCCAACAGCCTAGCCTGAATGAAAGGTATTAATCCCATTTTGTACTTATAATCAAACTATCAAACTTAGTACTTAGTCAAACTATAGATTTAGTCAGAGGGAGGATTTAAATTGGAGGTTCCTCTTTTTATGACAAGGTAGAAAAAGTAATTTGATTAGTGACTCTGGAAAAAACCTTTTCCATCACTTATGTTTCACAGTAGACTCAGACAACCTGAAAATTCTTGGATTCTGACAGATTTATTGTCTGAATGCAAAGCTTAAATGTAAATTAACCTTGACACAGAGCAATTATGTGCACATGGACAGTTCTGAGGTTACAAAGAGACAGGATCATGTTCTTGCTTAACTGTTAGCTGGCAATGTGTTGGCAAAGTATTCTGTGAACCTACCCTCCCCGTTACATTGTCATATTTCTTTCTCATTCCTTTAATGCCATATAAGAACAATGTTTCCCATGTTCCAGTTACTGTGCAAAAGAGTGCATGACCGTGTTCGTGCTGGTCCTTGACCAATTTCTAATAGGTTTGTGAAACTCCTTCACTGTTGTACCAAATAGTACTCCAGCCTCCAAAAAAACTGCTGTCAAGTGAACATGAGAATTTGAGAATCACCATGTAAAATCCACAAGATTATGAGATTGTGACAATAGATTGTGAGAATTATTTGACTCTGAATTTTTAGTGTTTATACTGAGAACTGGATGAGCATATCACAGTGGTTGAATATTGACAACTGCACAGCCATTATTTTAGTAACTATTTTAAATCAATACTAGCATCAACCCTAATTGCAACAAAACCACTGGTTAAGATACCTCTAAAGTGGGATAGCTCTTTACATTCTCACACTCAGATGTGTTACATTTGAGAATCGAAATCATAGAAAGCTCCTAAGTACATGTAAAAATCATTTAACTAGGCCTGTTGTTTCATTCATAAGGAGGGAGGATATGCCCAACACCGTGTTGTCATGGGTTAGTTTCCTTTTCCCTAATAAGAAAAAATAGTAATGATCAAAGAAATATTTCCTAAAGGAGCAAGAATATTAGGAAGCACATTTCTTCAAATTCCATGCAGAAATGCTTGGACAGGATAATCTTTATGAAATAGAATGGTGTTTCCCAAATTTCGAGATGCCAAGCCATTAGGTGAACAGAGAAATCAGAAGCAAGTTTATGGCACCTCAAACCTAGTCCTAGTTTTCAAAAGGGTATAGCCAGGCGTATCTTCACCTTTTGAACAATGCTGAGTGCTGAGGCACTTCTTGTATTATGCAGCATGTGCC
Organism: Athene cunicularia; assembly: GCF_003259725.1. Lineage (NCBI taxonomy): Eukaryota > Metazoa > Chordata > Aves > Strigiformes > Strigidae > Athene > Athene cunicularia. Next base: position 55,422,856 of record NW_020799097.1, on the reverse strand, counting down.
TGGCTAGTGAAGCTATCATCAGAGATGAACATACCCGAATTAGCGCTCTCATGATGAGAACAAGTCTTGCAAAGCCAGGAGCTCTAGCATTCAATGCAAGACAAGTCACCAGCTCCTCTGTGGTCTAGAAAGTGTGTCCTTTGGTCCTCAGTTAAAATAGAAAGCAGCTCTGAGCCTGGTAAAATAATGCTGGTGGGACAGACAGTGTCCTGTCAGTTACTTGGGAATTAAAGCATTTTACAAGAATGTGTCCAATTTGATTATATTTTGGGGAAGAAGTGTCAAAACAAATAGTTTCTGCTTGCTTCTTTCAATAACATGGATAACACTGAAGTGTTTTGTTTAGATACAGTGGAAATTCTGTAAATTTTATAATAGTAATGTCAATATAGCTATATACAGATATAAGATTAATAATTTCTACCTTATGGGAAAAGTGTTCATAGTTTTGAACACAGTAATTTAATGGTTATTAAATTATTTCAAAATTTTACTTTGATGCAGAATTTTAACTCTCTACTACAAACAAACACAAATGAGTTTTGAAAGATAAATTTCACAAAGCATGACAGTCATTTTCAATCTATCTTTTGCATCACATGGCATTCACAAATAAGCTGGTTAGTTTAAATATTTGCCACAAATACATTGCTTTGAGATCCTCAGATGCAAAATGCTGAAAAAGAACAAATGTGATCAGATATCCATGTATTGCGAGAAATACCTAACTTACAGTAATATCTAGAACCGTTTCATCCCATCAGAACTGCTCTGCAGCATTAGCTGTGATAATAAAATCCTATTTTTTTCCATAACTATGTTATCCCCAACATCCAGATCACTCTTGCAGATGACAGCTGTCTGAAGAAGTAGCTTTATTTTGAACAGCCTCCTACGGTGCTTAGCACTGTTAGTTTGGAAAAAAAAAATATCCTCCCTTTGGCAATCAATATGCTTTGTTTTATTGAATTTGTTATCTAATCACAGGCACATTTTGTGCAGTTTAGGAAGGAGAAATGGTTTTACTAACTGCCAAAGAATGAAATGATTCATCTGACTTTCTACACTCACTTCATTGTTATTACTATCCTCAGGCATAAAGATGGGAAGAAGGTGGGGAAAAAAAACAGTGGGGGTCTAAAAGAACCCTATTGGAAATAATGAAAGCAAATGATTAAGTGATAGTCTTCAAATATCAATTTCATTTTTATTCAATAAGACATCTATATTACTTAATAACAAATTATTAAAAATCCATCTGCCAGGATTAGGAAAGAAAAGACTACATAGCCATCCTACGGTAATTAGTTTTCAATTGCCATGTGTTAGTAATTAATTATTATTTAATATAAAATAATTGTTCTAATGAAGTCTGGGATTTTATTGGGTTACAAATAAATAACGTTTAAATATCAATTACACGAATTAATCTTTTCCCCAGCATTTCACTAATTCTGGATAACTGATTTTGACTAATCCCTGTAGGAATCTATGCAGCGATAGGATTTTGTTCATTACTGTTTGCTTTGAAATCTCTTCCGTAATTTCATTTATTTATGTTCAGTTAACTTAACGGATATTCATCAATAATGATTTCATTTAGGGGCGCTACTTTGAAGGTACTTTATGATTCTTGTGTCCCTTGAGATCTCTCTTTTTAAAAATACATAAATTTTGTTTCTTTGGTCTTCCCATGTCTTACCTTGTTATCTCTATTTTCTTGACTTTATGTTGTTTCTCCTATGCCCTTCCTAGTACATCATGTACACTACTCCAGATATGTACAAACTAAAACTTTACAGATCTTCTGTTTGTATTTAATGTACTAATAATTAAAACTAGGCTACACTTCCCTTTCAATAAAGCAGATATGTGAGGGATTGGTCTGTGCAATGGTCAAGTGTAAATATGAAGTTTAGATTTGGTGCATTGCAACAAAAGCAGGACAGATTTGAGAGAACTCAAATTAGTCAGACAAAAGACCTTTTATCAACTATTTCATGTATCTTTATATATCTTACAGAAATAGAAAATCCTTGCTTTCCTTAGGAGGCTTAGTGGGTAATCAGATCCTATTAAAAAGCGCATACGAAGTTAGGTAGCCTTCTGGTGCATTACTAGCTGACTGTAATTCTTGCATCTTTTAACTCACATGCTAGAACAAAATGCACAATTAAAAGATGACCTGTATTGTTAGCCTCAAATAAATTACTGTGTGTAATTCATTCAAAAGATATTATTTTCAATATTCCCCTCAAAATTTTATCAAAATAAAATTGAAAATAATTAACTCCCACAGATATCAAATGCTTGGAAGCAGGAATCCTGTAGTGATTTAAAATATTTCTTGACAGCTCTCTTCTTTTCTAGATGGAAAAAAAAAGCTTTGACTGTGACCGTGCCTGAACACAGGGATGCCAGAGATCCACCAGACATATTTGTTTCACTGGAGCACCCAGGTCAGAAAAAGGGTCAAAACTTCTGTCAATGAACAATTCATTTCAACTTACCCAGCCTCCTGCTCCACACTACTGATCAGTGAAGCTAATACAGTAATGTTTCGTCTGTAACAACACTATTATTTCAACTCCACCACTGGCATTGGTAGGACTAAACAGGAGGATAAATATTAACTTTTGAAGTATCCTATCTCCAAAATTTTTTTGCAGAGCAGGTTTCAAGTTTTCTCCGTTCTATAGACAAGTGTAATTGCTTCTCATTGACTCTTCAGCCATTGCATCACAGAGCTGAAGAAGTCACCATCAGAGTGGGAACACTAGCTAATCTGATCTACTAAAGACAAGTCCAGTATTGAGATATATTTCAATCTTCCAGTGGGTCAGTAGGAGAACATAAAACATATGCAATTAGTTCCAGGAAAAAATAACTAAACACCCACCTTATAAAGAGAATGGTTTCATTCTTACTCTGGGAGGCTGGAAGCCACTAGTTTATCAAGGTAGAATTTTAAAATAGTAGGGACAAAGGAAAAATAAGTAAACAATAGGGAAAGGTAGAAGCACAAAAGGACAAATAATACACTAGAACTTATCTAATATGGTTCCAGCAAACCTTCTTCATTTGTTTCATAGTTTGTTATTTAGGCTGGTTGGTAGGTTTCATGCTGCTCAGCATCATTTAAAAACAATGTTTGGATGTGGATAAAGGTTTAATTTATACATTTACTTCCTCTGGCTACCCAGGCAAACAGGATGCTTCACATAACACGATTACTGAATTTGCATGGATCTGATGGCTTCATTATACAATACTGCATAACGTTAACCCATTTTCCAACAAAATCTGGCTGCAATAAGCTCTGCTGAACTAGCTGAATGCATTACAAGAGAAAAGGAGTTGACAACTCTGCTGGTACTGCCCTGAAATGTTTTGTATATGTCATAAGAGGGGAAAATGTACTTTGTAATTCTCTCCCTAAATAATCAAAATCCTAAAGGGATTCTGGAGAAAGTGAAGGGTTCCTCACTTTATAAAGGAATAGTTGTAGAACAAAACAGTCCTTCCAGATACAGAGTGAGCTCAAATGGAAACTTAATCATCTTCCTCTCCATCTATGCAAATTTTAGCATGTCCATTAAGATTTAACTTTCGCTGATATTCTTTCAGTGGCAGCAGTGCATTTGTTTTCTCCTCTAGAAAAAGCCAAACACCTTAATGTCTTTGAGAACATTCTTTATGCGTCTTATGTACTTGAATGGTCAAAAAGATTCAAGCGTTACTAAACGGGACATGGAAAAACTAGACAGGCAATAAAACTTTGCCCCAAGTTCATTTCCTCAGCAATCAGGGGTACAGAAGAACAGGCTAGAGGTGTGTTTATGTTCTGGTGCACCCAGATGAACAGGCAAGTCCATGTGGCATGGGAGCCAGAGACAAACCAACTTAGCTCTGAGAACCCTATAACTGCATTAGCATGGCATGGGACCCGAGCTAGTGTGGTCCATTTAAATAGAACTGGACATCATGATACAGCATCATAATGATGTGACCATACAGTGTCTGGACTGGCCTTTTAACTGCTGACCCAGCCTTGCAGAGCAGTGGCACAAATCTCACCTGCTGGCCCAGCCTGGTGGAATAACACTGTATTGATGGCACTGTGGCTACCTTATATAAGTCTGTGACAAAAAAAAAAAGGAGACAATATTTTATAGGCAGAAAGATCTCTGTTCAGGAGAACCATCTGTCGCTGAGGTAAGAAGAATTTCTTTTTGTCTGACAGATTTTGGCAACAGATTATCAACGCCAGGCAGGGGTAGGTGTGAATTGAGCTGTTGATGAATGGGATAGTTCAATGAAGCCATCACTCCTGAGTGTTTAAACAAGCAACGAGACATTTCAGTGGATTAAAGGGAATGAAAGATACTCTGAATAAAACATCATAATGACACTACGCCTTGCTCTCCTATAAAGAGCAAAGTATGCTTTCATCCCAACTGGAAATTGAAACAGACATGAGAAGGAAATGGTTTGTAAATGTCACCAAATTTATTGCCACATTTTCTACATTCAAAAAAAAACCCCCCACGTTCTAATGGGATACCTAGTGATGCACAGAAATTTTTTTTTTTAGGATATTTAAAATCATGTAGGAATCCAGTAGAAAGGTTTTTGGTAAAATCAAGGGGAAACTGGTTATTCTTTCTGTGTTTTAAAATAACAAAGAAAGGCCATTGGACTGTAGCTAAAGTGAAATCTAGAACCATGCAAAAAAAGTATTTCTTTACAAGTCACATGTACCTATCCAGTGTATTGGTACAAATAGCCACTGAGACAAAATTTGGATTACCTGTAAAAAAGGGCTGGAAAATCACTATAAATATTAATTGTACTTGTGAATATTGTCACTAGCAATGATAATGGATAACCAATCTATGTATATCAGAGATAGCATAAGCTGAACAGAACATGCAATGTTTAATTGCCACTGATTTGATAAGAAACTACCCCATAAGCTCACAGCTATTTAATTTCACTAGGCAGTTGAGGCTTTTGCGTGCCAGATGAAACTAATTCATCGTTTCAAAAGCAGCTCAGCAATCTTTGGTATTCTTCTTTATAAAGAAGAATATCTTTTATCTTCAAGCAAGTCCCAGCACTGCCAATGGTTTGATGATTTTCATGGTGTGAATCACCTTAGCTTAGCTTTTGTGATGGACTTCAGATTTTGCCTGCTCATTCTTCATCATCGTAGCCTTTTTTCCTCTCTCTGTTTCTTTCAGTGAAGCTCCTTCATTTGGGTAAGCTCATTAAGTCACTTTCTATTTTCTATCAAAGGAGTAAAAGTAAGACTGAATGTGACCTGGGTACATCTATTTCAACATCTTATTGGTCAGAATCTTCCAAAAGAGTTTTGAGATGCTTCTATTTTAAGTAGATGTACAGGACAGTCTGCCATGGACAAGTCTTTTCCAAAAAAAAAAAAAAAAAAAAAAAAAAAAAGATAAATCCTAAATTACCATATTTTCAAATGGAGTAACAGTTACTGCTAAGGCTCACAAACCTTTGTTATGCACCAAAGAGATTGATTTCATTTTTAGTTTCAGTAGCCTCTTAATTCTGTCACATAATAAAAATATTTCTTTTTGCCAAGCTGAATCTACCACGTACAATTGCTTTGCCTGGGTTTTGGCTCAGCAGAAAGTAACCCTCACTAGCAGAATATGCCACAGACCCATAAAAAAAACATTTGTATCTTATAACTGTAGTTCTTTAAAACAGAGGTAGTCATATATTCAAAGGTATTCAAAGATTTAAGTCATGAGTAAAATTACAGTCCTCAGCTGAATTAACAGCTTCAAAATTGCTTTCAAATGTATCTAATGCCTTTATATTCTGGTTAGTAGTTGCCTTAGAGGGGAAAAAACCCCAAACAACTAACAAACAGAGTTAATTTACTCATGTTTACTATATCTGAGGTAACTAAGGTGCTGTGAAGAGCAGAGTTTACTCTGCGAGAAAAGATATTAACTACAGAAAATATTTTGAGAGATCAGGTCTTTTGTTTCACATGTCATTTATGTCTGCCTGCCTAGGAATGTCTCTAGTAAACAGTTATATTTGTGATCAATGCTGGAGGGGGGGGGGGGGGGGGGGGGGGGGGGGGGGGGGAATGACTGACTGGCTTTTCCCCTCTCAGCTACTTTAATTGGCCTTAGCAAGTGCATCCAGCATCGCTGTAGAGAGTATCTCCTCATTATTGAGCGGAGCAACTCCAACAGCTCTTTCACTGCCATTATGGCTTTACTCCTTTGATAAATTCTAGGTCAGAAGTAGATGTTTCCATGCACAGAGCACAAAGCTGCTAACTTTTCTTTCATAGCCCAAATCCCCAGCTGTCCATAAGGAGGGAACAGCAATCCCAGTGAGATGAAAGACAACCTGAGATGCATTTCCTCGGCTGGCAAGATAAAAAGTGGAGGGGAGCATGACCTGATCTGTGCTTGGATTTACTTTGTCCTCCCACTCTGAATTTTCCCAAGTCTCATTTGGCTTATATGTTTCTTTGAATAAAACTTTCTTCTGGCAGCTGCTGAGAAAACGTTTAGAGCCCTCTCAGTCTTTAGGCATGTTTGTTTTCCTTAGAGAGAGAGGAAGAAGATCTGGGAGATGGGGAAGGAGAGGATGCTTCCTCTTAAAATCACACCCCATGTCCGTCAATGTATTAAAACATATACAACACTCAGCCTTTGATGTACTCAATCAGAAAAACTTCAGAATAGGACTGGGCACCCAAAAGCCAGCTCTCTAAGTTAAATTAACTATCTGAACCCTAGTAATGGCCTTACCTGCCAACTGCATATATAGGCTATACTGACAGGGTCACATCAGAGTATCCTGCTGCTTCTGGCAGAAGAAAGCCCAGAGCAGGAGAAGGGCTCTTGCAGAGAGAGGCCGTGGCCCGTGTCCAGCCGGGCAGTGCAGAGCCCCAGGGCTGGCAGCCAGGACTGTGCCCCTGCAGCGGCTGTGCATGACAGAAGCTGCTCTGGAGATCAGCGGAGGGGAGTCCCATCCAAATAGCAACTGTCCCCACTCTCAGCCTTGCAGGAGTAACAAGTGCTGTGGCTAGCTAGCTAAATATCGATCAGGAGGCAGCAGATTTAGGTTTTGCTCACAACTCTGAGAAGCTTAGCTCTGCTGTGTGTACAGCAGATAACACATGCTGCTGTGCACAACCTGTTTCTAACACTCATTTCACTTGAGGTTACTTCAGGCTTTTAAAGTACCTTCTCATTTTTGTTCACTTATAAGAGCTTTCTGCTTTTATGAAAAAGTACTATAAACATAAGATATTACCCCTTAAAGGATACAATATGATTTATCTAGCTGCCTCACCTTTTATTTCTAACGTAGCTATTTCTTTTATAGCAGTTAATCTGACATTGATTTTCTTCAAAAGAGGGACAGGGAGAGAAAGAGAGAGAGAAAGACTTGCTACTGATATCACGACATTTTACACCACTCGTGCCAGGTCTACGCAGTATAGGAAGAGCAGTCTCCGGGGGGGGCTCACTGCAGGCTTGCTCACCTCCCATCCACGTAGCTGCTGCAGCCCCCCACTAGCCGAGCTGCCTGGTGGGTGCCAAGGGGCCTCCCACATTCAGGATTTCACTTACCACGTGCTCCAGAAGGCAACCATTGGCCTCATCTCAGCCTGCACCCACATGCTTGCTGCATGAGCAGACTGCAAGGCTGGACTCTCCTGGTGTCGGCTCTTCCAAGACACCATAGGTATCACTGGTGCTCGCTCCGCAAGTGGTTACAATACCAGCAGCCTGTCCTTGACAAAGACAGGCCCATCAACCCTGACTGCTTACAGTATCATTTCCCCAGATAGTCAAGTATGGGGATTTGGTGGGGGTGTGGGTATGCAGCGTTTTGCCTCTGGTGTTAGGAAGCCAAAGCTGCAAAAAATCCCCATCAGCCTTTCCTGTCCATAGGTGACTGAACAAAAGCTGAGAAGTGGTTACCACTACTCAATACATCCTCCCCTCAGAATAAAGGCAAGCACAAAAGCACAGCCTAACAAGCCTGTCCATTCCCAGGCATGAATTTGGACTGCTGGAGGAGAACTTTGGATGAGATGGAGGAGAAATGATTACAAGTTGGCTAAGATGGCATGTTTCCAGGTATACCATCGGGTTAAGAAATGGTGAAACCACCTGCTTGCTGCTTGAAAACATGGAAAAAGGTCTTAGAGAGTTAAAGGAAAATGGGTTTCCACTGATATACTATCATTTTAAAAGTGACATTTCCATATCTATGTCTGCAGCATGGGAGGCTGAGCTGCCAGAGCTCAGTATCCGTTCAGCAAGGTAGCATGGTTCAAGCAGAGCGCAGCGATTACACGGGGCTTGTGCTGCCAGGAACCAAATGGTTTTCCTAGAATTGCTGACTCACCAAATCACTTCTGTTTCTTTCTTTCTTGCAGGAAGCATAAATGCTCCATCCTCAGCCTTTCAAGCACTTCTGTCAGCTGCTCTTTTAAATTACAGGATGACCCCGATGAAACATGAATTCAATAAAACATGATTTATCATGTAAATAGCTAAGAACTCGAATAATGTGCCCCAATATTAAACACATTCAGAGAGACTAAGGATTTGTATCAATATGAAGAGGATGAAATAGCTATTTAAAAACAATAGTTTTAGACTCTGCCAGCTTATAGCTATAAATATTTGGGATTGTATGTTCTTTGCTATATATTAGATCTTGCCCAGGAAGTGAAGAGACAGGACTAGGAACAGCTGGGGTTTTTTTTAATTATGTTCAACATGTGGCAGTACAGGTGTGCGGAGGAAGCCAGTGCTTGCCAGCTGCAGTGACCATATTGCAGAGAATGCCCCATTGTCTCATCAGATTGTTCCCCAAACAGACATGCTTCAAGCAGAACAAGTCTTAGCTTCCAGAAGGGAGGCACAAAAGGTACTGAATTTACCATTTCAATTGAAGACACACCTTTGCTTTGGAAAGTACTAATTAAACTAACCAAGCCCTAGGAAATTACTAAAGTTGAATTTCAATACTTTCTTTTCACCCCCAAAACCATAGTTATAAGTCAAAATAGGAATTTTGGTGAAAATTAAAATAGGAATCTTGGTGGAAACTAACAGGATGGAAATCCTGGGTGAAGAAATGACAAGGAAAATATCCACCTTTTAAGAGAGAGCGTTCTCTTGCTGATGCACATACTTAGGACTTATATTACTTAGTCTTATATTCAAGGCCCTACTTTTCTAATCACAGTTGACAGTGATTCCAAAATGCCGATGCATATCAGCATTCCAAAATTACCCATGAAAATATGTGAAACCTGTCATCTTGATACAATATCTGAGGCTCAAAAGCTGTGGCACAAGTATGGTCTCACTGCAATATAGCCATTGCAGAAATAATGAGTAAGACTGATATTTGAAAAAAAAAAAAAAAAAAAAAAAAAAAAAGTAAAAAAACAGTTGATATATATGGACAACAGATTTGTTGTAAGGATTTGAGATCGTATGTTTGTTAATTTTTGTTTATTAAGTTTTGGCAGGGAAAGAAGAGGCATCCCTGGGAACTGTATCTTTAAGTGTCTTAGATTCACAAGCACATAAAACTAGGGGCAGGGGCATTGCAGAAACAAATGTTTATTAAACAGTGCTTGCTGGAGATGGATAGTGAAAAAAGAAGAATGAGTTTCAAGCACTTGAATGCATCTGTGCTCCTGCTGGGAATCAATGACAGAGCTGCAAATAGATTCTAGGCATCTTGCCTCTCCATTACCAGCTCTAATGATGGACTCGTTCACTCCTAACCAAACACGCTGCTTGAAAGGCTTGTGCTTCAGTGAGTCCAAAATTCACTTCTTCCCAAACTACGTCAGACTGTGGGATTGCAGTTATTTTATTAAGAGAGAATGTGCTTCCCATGGGTGAAAAGGCCAGCAGCTGATTCCATTAGTTATGCAGCTGGCTCCAGAGGATCCACTGATATGAGATGCAGACCCGTTTTTACTCATTTGCAGAGTATTTCTTTTTCCTTAAGCTGACCACCAAATTGCAGGATTTGAGCTGCTTGCCAGAAAGAGTCAAATCCATTACCACTGAGGCATACACTTGCTATAAAAGCTAAAATTACAGTCTTCATGTTTAAACATCTGGTCACAACCCAGGAGGGATGTATCCCTGCTGGCCATGAAAAAGTAAATCTTAAATAAGTATAAGTTAATTGCCTGTAGTAATATGGAATCTTTGTAATCATTTATGTTCAAGCATATGAGTGGATATTCATTAAGCTGTATTTTCAGGCATTTATGGAGATTATTTAACACATACATTACCAAAATGATAAGCTGCAAATTGGAGAAAATGTGCCCTGCACACTGGCACTGTCATTTTGTTCCACTCAGTGTCACTGAATCAAAGGGATAGGTAATATATTCACAGATAAACATAACAGGATGAATAGGTACAGAGTTTGAGCTTCTATGTATGTCTCTATTCATCTGAGCACACAATCTGCACCTAATGGGTTACTACCTTGCCCTTTTCCAGCACACAAGACACACTGGGGTTTAAGACCTGACCTGTCCCCTTTTTCTGTCTTACAGAAAATTTAGTATATGACTCAGGGAAAGAAAAAAAAAAAAAAAATAATATTCCAGGACTCCTTCAGATTTCTATTTCTTCCTTGTACCTCCTCAGTCCCTGGACACTTGTCCTATGTTTCCATTTGCAGAAAAGTGCAGGTGAGAATCTACATTGAAAAGGGATCAGGAGGTTACAGGGAGTCAACACTAGCAGTACAGTCAATTGGAGGGCTGCAAAGAAAGTAGAGTGATAAAGATTTCTTCATACTGCTTTCAAGTCTGGGACACCAGAAATGTTAGTTGCCCATGGTTTTTTTATTTATTACTGCATCGTTGATCAATGTATATTAATTACTAACCCTTTGCAATTTTCTACTCCCTGACCGTCAACAGTGGAATCAAGCCATCTTGATGGCAAATTGCTACAGAAACTGAATGTCTTAGGCATCAGTGGAGAATGTTTAGAAGTTCAGTCACACCAGTATAAGGTGATGCAAACTCAGCCATCAACCAAAACCTAGAAATACCCAACTCTGTTCTGAATCAGTTGCAATGCTTTGTAAATTTTTCTACAAAAAAGCGTGCAGAAAGGTATACACTTTGAAGTGTGACCTGAAGTTCAAGACACTGGACAAAGCAAGAGATGACTTCTAATGGAAGCTGTCTTCCAGCATTTCACTTTCTTTTTTTCATCTGGGGTTATGTAGCTTGAATGCCTCCATCAACAATAAGATAACAGGAAGATTTGCACAAAGGAAAACAGTGTTTACTATAATAGGCCTAAATCTAATACATCTATATAAGCAAAGAATAATGACAATTTTTAAAATGAGAAAGAATATGTCTACATGCAGAATGTGGTCATGGCAAAAACAGTACAAGCTGCAACACAATGGGTTACAAAAAAAAATCTCATATCCTAGCACTTGAAATTTTCAAGCAAATTATATGTGGACAATATGAATCAAATTGGGAGTTTCTTACAGTAAACGGACTTTTAAAGACAATGGAAAATAGAAGCAGAAAGCTTCAAGAAAGAAATCTGAACAAAATGTCTTCCAACTTCTAAAATGCAGAGACATTCCCTCAGATTACGGAAATGTAACTGTTGTGCATGACAGTGTGTGGTATCATTGGGTATCACTGGGTCGTAGACACATAGTCTTGGAAAATCAAGTATAATTTCCCATGCATGTTTGTATACTATGAAATAAGTGTAAAAGCAACCCCAAAGTAGTTCTACACTACTTAAGGTAGCCAAGTGTGGGATCACCAATAAATACAGGAAACAATATAAAAGAATCATCTAGAGTTATAAAGCTCCCATTTTAGCTTTGCTCCAGGGTTGATATAAACCTATCTGAAGTATCTGGGACATAGTGTCACTTTGTGTGGATATTATTATCCCTGTAAAAACAATAAAACCAAATACATCAATAATCATTAGCATAGATGGCTGCAATATATAGTTTGCTCACCACAAACATTAATTCCAAATATTAAACCTTGACTAGCTTGCTTCATGTAATCTGTTCAGTGTCTCTTGTCAAGCAGAAAATTCAAGCCTCTACTGCACACTTCCAGAAAGCTAAAGAGTAAAAACCAGTAAGTTCAATACATTCTTTCTTACTAGCCTAATAATTTCACATGTTGTGCTTTATAAGGTTTAAAACATACTGCAGCTTTAGATATGTGGGTAGAAGGATGATTCTAAGTAGCAATAAAGTCTATTAATTGCCAATCAATCTTCTACAGTGTAATTGTGCCCCCACCCCCCAAAATATATATCAACAGAGCAAAAGAGAAGACAATAAAAGTAATTCACCAGTTCTTTGTGAAAAAAAAAAACAAAAAACAAAACACTGCAGGTATCCTCAGCACCAATAAGACTTCCCTCGCACCAAGTTCAGACATCATATTCACTTGCAATATTCACATCAGCAGAAGAAATTTTAAAGGTCAAGACGAAACCCACAATAGCACATTTTCAGCATTTCTTCAAGATATCTTTGGTGCTTCCCACTGCTCCTCTTTCAATCTAACAGTGAAAATTGCCAGGTGTAATGCAAATATCCTAGGTGCTAGATCCTCCTCCTTGATCAAAAAGCCACATGGATTCTCTAAGTGTGCTTTATATCAGGCAAAAGAGTGAGGGAGCAAAGGACATGTATGGAGTGCCATAAATCAGATAAAAGCATAAACGTAAACCATCAGTGCATTTGGTAAACATACTGTCCTATATTTGGACTTGAAATAGATAATTCACCTTCCAATCAACTGCAACAAGTTGTATGGTAGAGGGAGACATAACAGCACTGCACTATATCTAATAAAAAGTCCTACTTGCTGGGACATTGAATACATTTAATCCACAAGCCAAATAATTCACCTGTTAACAACAGAATATTGACAAGATATAGATTTGATTTTTGAAAAGGATACAAGAGAAAAGAAAATCACTTGGGCCAGAACTACTGGCAAATCTGCACAGTGTAGGCATTTTTTCTGGTACTATGTTGTGTGCTAACAGACACACAGCATTGCCAGGGGACTGGTCCCATAAACCAGCAATAAAATTTGATCTATTGAATTTACCTTCCTCTTCTGCAAAACTCAACAGTCTCATCACGTGCCAGGGGAAAGACCAGGCTGTTTGGTTCTTTCCACTCTCTACCTATCTACTATCTACCCATAAAAGGCTAATACAAACCTGATTTTCAATGGGGTTAGATTTCATTTTTAAAAAATTAAAATTAAATTCCACAAAAGTCACTGTGATTAGCTTTCCCACAGGCTGACTGGGTTTAGCTTGCTTTTAATTTATAGTTTCTAGAACTATCCTCCTTTCTGGTTTACAATTGTGTATCACCCAGCTAGCAATTACTAAAACTGTGTATATGAAGTTAGTATTAGAGAACCATTTAGCATATTCCATAATTCTCTAAGATAATTCATCAAGAGTTGACAAGGACCTGACTACAAAGATGACTAGACCTTCACATAACAGCAAGAGGCATCTCTTTGTGAACTACTCTGGCAGTAAATTCATTTTTTCAAGGAAACAGATTGTATCTTCTCTTATTAAGCAGCATACATGTAAAAGAATCTAGCATGGACTTTCAGTGTACAGCTTGAACTATATGAATACTGAAAACCATAAGAGATTAGACATCTATCTATCAAATTATAGCCAATACGGTACTTTTAAGTTTAAAAAGTAATGCAATAGTTTGAAAAATTGCTCTAAAAGCAGATTGACTCACAATAATTCAATTTCAAATATGTTCTTACAATTTATCTAAGAATATGAAAAATCGTTTCTAGCCCATCAATCCATGTCTGGAAGACAAATCAAACAAAGGTAATGCAACAAATAGAAAAAAATCAGGCATGTTTTCTGTCTGCACTGTTTCCACAGGGCTGACATGAATAACTCTGGTCACCAAAAACACTTGACCCGAGTGTGATAACGCTTTGCAGAATCCAGCCAGGTAGAGAAAGCAGGATTTTAATGCAACAGATCTGATGGAGATATGGTTCGTATAGAAAAAAAAATAAACCGATGACGCACAAAAATTACATTTAGCTGTCTAAAGTTAAATATTGAAATACATGTATTGACAATTGCTTTTTTCAGAGCTGCTGCAACTATACCTGGGGATAACGAGGGGTATCTTGAAATCCCCATTCGATTTTGTGTTAAATGCAGGTACTTAAAACTCAGACCAAATATCTTCAGTTTCTAATTATGGACTAAAATGACTAATTTATAACATGTAAATTTGAGATTTTTGGCTTGAGCCTACGGATGCACTTGAACCTCTGACTGCTTCCTCCACTTCAATGCCTCATAAAACTATTTAGTCTGAATGGGTTTGAGGTCAGCTTCCAAAGTGAAGCATTGACAAATTGCAAGATGGGCAATAAGAGCAGATACATTTTTTTTTCTGAGCTGGGTCCAAATTACTTTTTTCATTGTCTGTCTGGAAGTTGTCAGTAGCGTTGCATGAAGCAACATAAATCCAATGTTTTTTCTCTAAATCAATACAGAATATTTTGTGGTTTAAGATGTCATACAAGTTCAGCTGAATTTCTGAATGCTTCTATACACAGCATTTTATGAAGCATCTACTGAGACGACATTTCTGAAATCCCACTAGTTCTCAGAAAATCAGTTCCATGATACCCATGTGATTTAAAGGTAACATACTGAGAAGAAGTGGGACATGAAAAAATACACTTAATTATAGTATTTAGGTGCAGTTTAATGCATAGAGAATGGTTTGCAGTCAGAAGAAAGCTTAAGGATTTTCACTTCAGGTGTAAAAGGATTGATATGTGCTTGCAGTATTACAGAAAACAGCTGAAGCCTACCAGCCAGACAATAGAGTGAAACCCAGTGCATGCTAACTAACAAAGATGCCTGGTGTGAAGGGATTGTATTAACTGCAAGAATGCTTATTATACAGGTATATTTTCTTCCAGAACAATAAAAAACCATTGCTACATTGTTCTTGGGATTGGAAGAAAAATTAAATCTACCAGGAAAAGTGCCCCAATTCCATAAGGAAATTGTTTATTTTCCAAAAGAAAGCAAGTTCTTTTTCTATAGAGTCCTTTTCAGTGATCAGAAACTTCAGCACTGCTGAAAAGGAACAGGGGACGGAAAACTTTATACAATCTCTTATAACCCACAAGTTTATTATGTTCATTAAGTACACCAAGCTATAGAATGACTTTAAGTAGCAGCAGGGAGATATTTTTTAACTTGTGATACACCACATAAAATACATGTCAAGCTTTACAACGATTCAACTATAGCAAGAACCTGCCCATTAAAATGTTCCCTGTCAAATGAAGCCCCATTATTCTAGACAACTTTTTCAAGACTTCTTAAATAAACTCTGGAGTAAATTATATATGACTTTTGGGGATTTTCTATTTGTTTTGCACATGCTCAACTGTCAGAAGGAGCTCAGCTGTTCTTACAGACACTTACTGTCATTTTGGTGTGCCTGTACATTCACATGTGGTGCTTATCCTTATGCACAGATTGGTCTGCAGAGGAGTCAAATCTAAGATTCAGGATATCCAGAGAAAAATGCACTATATATGTATATATATGTATATGTGTGTGTGTGTATATATATATATATATATATATATATATATATAGTGGTGGTATTATTGTGTTATAATGCGATAAAGCACCATGCACTGTCAGGGAAAGGACTACAACACTCAACAGTTATTTTCCATCTCCACCGACTCTCTAAGAGGACCACAACAAATCTGAGCTAGTTTAGCCAAAACTGTAGCAGTTTTTTTTTCCCCAAAGAAAATGTTAGAATTTGCTGGTTGTTAGGCTAAATCCCCAAAGGGATACTTTGAAGAGAGTCTTGATTGGATCCAGGTTGCTGCAATATTTAACTTACTTGAAACCAACAAGGTGGGGATAGAGTTCTTAAGCACAGAAGAAAAACTGCAGCCGTGGAGCTGGGGAGTTATAGTCACATTATCCCTTTGTATTCACCATCAATAACCACTTCTGACCATAATCTGCCTCTGTACCAAGTAGTTGCTATACTTAAAGTTGTATCTTGCACAGTGAAACCCCAACAAATGCAAAGCATTTATTTCTAAAAAGCTACAAACAGAAGGAGTAAATGTCAAGGATGATTAAAGAAAACTTTAAGGGCCTTATGCTTTTAAACATTAAAGTGTGGGTTTTTTCTTTTCTTTGGAAAACAGAAAAAGTGCAAATTTTGAAAAAGCTGTCAAGATAGCATCCAGAGGCCAAAATACTTCACATGCTCATGAGTATGTAACCATCCTTCTTCCAGAGGATTTGAGATTAAACCCTGAAGATACAACACTTCGCACATAATGTCTTTCTTTTACCCTTACTCTGACTCTTATATTAGTGGTAGCTGCAGGCAAGGTTTGTTTTCCCTCATTCATTTGCTTCAGTTGTGTCACACGTCATGGTTAGCTTCTTTAATGGAGTGTTTGCAGATGAGGTTGTAAAAATCATTAGCCACGGTCGGCAGATGCTAGGTACTGCTAGGATGCGGTTCCAATAACTTCTTTTCTTTAATTAAAATTCTAAATAAATCATGAGGTTTTGCAAACACAAGCCTACAGTACTTGCATAAGTTGAAAGCTCTGCTGACTGCTGGCAGTCTCGATGCAGCTCTTTAGCCTCCTATGTCTTCCATGTTTTGTTTTGTTGGTTTTAGCTTTTTTTTTTTTTCTTGGCCTTCACACAAAATCCCCATATGCACTTCCTCAATGCTAAAAATCATTATTGCTGAAGATCAATACCAAGAAAACATCTGCGGCTCTTGGTGCACAGATTTACTCTGGGTTTGTTTTGTTTTGTTTTGTTTTTTACAACGAATGCAACTAAAACTCCATGTAAATGGTAAAGGAAATATACTATATTCAGTTGCCTATTGATTTTTCATTACATTCTTGTGAAACATAGGTGTAGAAGCATTAAGTATGCACAGCAGAAGAATATTTATTTGCCATAAAACCTGAATAAATTGAATCTTTTGCTCCTCGTTTCTATGGGAACAAGTTCTATTGAATAAACAGTCTTTGAACAATATTTTATTATTTCTAATTATATTAATTATAATTCAATTTCACATTAAAATAATTTCAATTGTAATAGGAAACTTTAATACTGGTGCAAGCTTAAAAAAATAGGATAGTTGAGCATAAAGTAATTTATGCTGCCTGTAATTTTTAGCTTCCATTGATACTAGAGCTAATTATTGAATGTTTGCATTTGAAATCTTAATGCGGTGATGTTTTATTGTGGTATTAAGAAAAGATATGAAATAACCATGGTGAAAAGAACAAAAGTTGTAGAAAAATAGATTTACCAATGCAATGTGTTACTAGGGAGCTTTTCTTGCACACAAAATCCCTGCATTTTCCTGTTTTCTGTATAACTATTATCTACTATCTCTTTTTTTTGCTAAAGTAGCAAATAAACATCTGAAATATGATTTTTAATACAAATTAAAAGGAGACTGGTATCGTAGCCTAGTCTGTTGGTTAGCATCTTATGTCTACATAAAATCAATGGACTACTTCACAGAACAGCTCAGATGGATCAGCATGCAGAAATGGGCTCCAAAATGACAGTATGATGAATTTTGAAGTGAATACAAGTGCTTAACCAAAACTAAATTTGGCAGACCCAGTCTAACCAATATAATCAATAGTAAAACCACCATCAACCACAAAACCAACACAAAGCAAAACAACAACAAAGAAAGGCATTTAAGTGAAGAGAGACTTTAGTATCATCCTGGAGAAATTAAAACCAAAAAGTTCAGTGTCTTTTTTTGTGTTGCTACAGTGCTGATGATCATCATATTGTTATTGTCATCACATCTAACTACTTATACACAACATATCAAAGGTCAGGCAAAACTTTGGTTTTTAAAAAAATAAAATCACTTGTGGCCTTATTCATCCTTATCCAGCCTTTTCTTAATTATTCTACAGCAATATCAAAGAAAGTCACCCAAATAATGATTTTAACATAAGTTAAATATTAAATGATGAATCAGAAAAGGAAACAAATTTCTGGCACAACATGTATCTGTTGTATTGAAATAGAAAAGAGAAATCTGAAAACTATGTGAAAAGAACAATATGTTATTACTTTACCAAAGTCATCTTAACTATTTAAGCATTCTCATGACCGTATTTGTTTAGAAAACACTGACCAGCAAAACTCTCTTTGTGTTCTACAGTGGTAGGACTCATATCCACGGAAATAGAAATTTACATCCATTTTTTTACCTGCCACCATTCAAATCTCATAAACCTCTCAGGATTGATCATCCACATTAGAAATGTTTCAATAAATTGTAAAAAGCCATTGCAGAGATTTTCATTTAACAGCTGGAATACCTAATGAATGTGAATAATGGTTTTATAACTGTGGCACGCTAAAGGATCAGGAGGAATTTTTATTTCTTACTAAAAGGAATTATTCACACTCCATAAATATTTAAAATATACATACTTCAAAATACAGTATTTTGCGTTTGGCAGCATGTTGTGTAAATATGATGAGTCCAGAGAGGAAAAAATTCTCATTATGAGCTTTTTTTTCTACTTTATTGTTGCTTGTGATCTGCGATACAGTCTGAAATGGCAGGATTTTTGAAAAGTAGAATGACAACAATTCTTTTCCAATGTAACCTAGGTTTGAGAGAGCAAAGTCATTCTTCTTATTATAGAAAAGATAGCGCTCCTTCTAATACAGATTAGTGCACATTCCAAAAATAAGTGATCAAAAGATTTTTGATGCCGTTCTGTAGACCTGACACATTTAATTCAATAAGTTTATTAGAAGTTGCATCTGTAATTTGTTCCAGGACCATGTAACTAAAGCAATTACTTATTGGGAAATAACTTCTGAAAAAAAACCCAAATCAAAACAAAACAAAAAAACCCACGCCTACAGTAAATCCTAATGGATAGAAATGATCCTACAAATTAAAGTTTTAGCTTCAGTAAAGTTTGTAACTGAGGAGGACACTCAAAAAGGAAAAAAAAAAAAGCCACTTAAGGCATTCATTTTGAAACAATTGAATGGGGTACTTGTCACCACAGCAGGAAAGAAACAAAAAAGCACTTAAGCCACTGCCTGTACAAGTAATTTATTTTAGCAATCATCTCCAAAGTTATACAGGAAACAAAATGGAAAGGAAATAACTAATGAGAGTTCATTAATCTAAACTCCAGCAGTCTCTAATTTATAGGAATGGGACATGTATTAAAAGTTCCCATAATGCAAATGATATAAGATGAAATGTATTAGAAGATGTTTTTTAAAGCCAGCTAAAAATAACTTATGTAAGCACCTTAACTAGGGTGAAACCTTCAGGAAGTACAACCCAGCAGGCCAGAAAATGCATAGGCCTGAGAATTCAAAGCATATGTTTTTGTCACTGTTTTGACTGAAACAGTCTTTTAATTGAAGGTTTTACCAAATAACTAGTAATTATTTTAGAAGTTCCAGAGGATTTAAAAAATGCTCAATACACTTTCCATTTTTAAATGCAAAATAACCTGTTTCTCATAACTACCACTAGTTAAATTTATCTTGTCTGGTAAAATGCAAACACAACTAAGTGAGAACATTATGTGATAATTTAAAAAGCTGTAATAAGGAATAGGACTACAGAAAAAGCAGCAAGGAATAATAAAACTCTCAACAGGAATTCATTTAAGAGCAGGAGTAGGGGACTAAGGAGAAATGGACAAACAATAGAGTAAGTGGTCAGATGAAGACCGGGTAGATATTGAAAAAGCAAAGACAGACAGTGAAAGGATAGGAAACAATGAAATAAGTAGAGGGGCAGAGTAGCAATGAGTAGATGATACATGCATTTGTTCCTGAGTAGGTTTTTGTTGTTATGGTTCTGAAAACAAAAATTGAAAAGCTTGTGAGTCACTGACACAATGAACAATTTCAATTATCATTACTGATCTAAATATTAAACAAAACCAAAAAGGAATTGTTATTTCTATTTTACTGAACACCACCCATTTTGAAGACCAACTTAGGAACGTACAAAGTAGACAATGAAACTAAATGACATACAAAAAAATATCATATTAATAAATCAAGAGAAGGTTTTTATTTTTTTTTTTGTAGTTCATTTCAGCTCTTCATTTAATGTCATCTCTTCATCTTTGCCGTACCAGAGTTGTCTCAGAGGATGACCAGTAGACCAGACACAAGCTGCATAAAATTCTTCATTGTTTGCATTGTCATAAACAGAAAAAAACATTTTAACCTATTATTTTTATCCTGACAAGATCCCACTACACGGAAGTTCTCTGCATAAGCACGCTTGTAGTTGATGGCATATTCCCAGAATCCAGTTTTGGTATATTTGGGGGGCATATATTTTGTGTTGCCATAAATACATTTTTAAGAAGACATTGAAATACCTATTTTAACTGTCCTCTCTCAAATAACACATTAAAGAAAGATATTATTAACATTCAAAAACATAGCAAAAAAAAAAAGAGTGTAGGTTTAAAAACCATAGGCCTGGGAATGAAGATCTCTGCACAAGAAATCATACCCATGGCTTGCTACAGTTTTTTGCAGACCCTGGGAGACACACTCTCATTTAATGTCTTTTCATTTTTCTTTGTGCAGAATGAAGATATTGATTCCTTATAGTGATGCTGGAATGTTTAACTCATTTTATGAAGTACTTTGGAGAGTTATTTTAATGCAAAGAATCTAAATAAAATGAAAGATCTCCCTTAGACACATACACATGCAAAGACAGACCATCTTATTTTTAGTTAGTTACAGTTTGATCTGACTTCTTGATTAAATCACAAGAACAATTTCACTTTAAGGTAATTTGGGTTTAAAAACCATATGACAAGGATTACAAATTATCCCCTATTTTTTCCTTCTGATTACCTTTCACCATCACTCTCCTGCATTGAGTGCTTTACTCTCCAGTCTAACACCTAACAAACAGTTTGATTTCAACTTTTAAAGCTGTTTTAAAAAAATACCATGATCCATACACTATCCAAGCCCTACCATTTTCCCCATCAACATCAAGTGGAAAAGAAAGGGGCGGGTCAAGGATATGCATATAGGAAAAGCAGTTTCACCAATAAATGTGAAGAATAAACATTTCATCACTTTATATGTCTTACTTTATGTCTCACTTTTAAATGTCTTGCTTTCTAAATAACATAAGCTTGCATATAAAAAAACTGAACACAGATGCATTGAATTGGTGCCTGTCTAAATGTGAGTCTTTTATCTATACTTCAGCTTGACTCTTGCAGTGAAAAATGAAAACAACATTAATAAATGTGCACTGACAACAAATCTTATTGAGTTCTCTCAGATTACACTGAACTATGACTTTGTCCTTTGTTATACCCCTCTGGTATCTGCTGTAGGAAGAGAGTGCAAGGTCAAGGCCTGAGGCAAGAAAAGAAAGACTTCTCTGGTGTTCAAGCCTATGCAGAGTTTGATGGGTGTACACTAAAAAAACTTAAATCTCTTCAAATTCACATATTTTGTTTCAATCTGATGTTACTGAAAGGGCTCAAAAAAATGAATTTCTGACAATTATTGATTAAGACTAAACTGTGATGCATGAAAGCTTTGCTTGTGTTTTGCTTCATTTGTTTCAAAATTTTGCTTGTGTTTTGCTGCATTTCCCAAGGACTTCTGACTCCTTAACTGTTTCCCTAGGCTTCTTTGTCAGTTTAGACAAGACTAAAACACTCCCTACATAAATCAGGTAACAGACTCAAGGCCTTCAGTGGACACATGGGCAACTCTATAATGGGCAAACTAAGATAAGGGGGACTCGAACAAAACGACACAGAGACCCTATTATAGGGAGGATGATTTTGCTGGTTTAGGAAGACGACACCTGGACTTTACTTCACAGCACATGCTCTGGAAAGAAGGTCAACTAGTGAACACTGTGAAGAACACCGCTTACTTCTTCCCTCGACAACCAAAGACCTTCACTCTATTTTTACTACACGTGCTCAGATTATGTAAATGAATTCCAGGAACTCATTATCATGACACCCCTTTCCAGGAAATCTGATGAATATATATGAATTGTGTGTATGCAAACTGATGTCCCTTGTTAATTCTTGGGAGCCCTTATGGTGAAGAATCCCCAGGGTGACCCCAGCACTGATAATAAAGAATACCTGCTTAACAGTAAAAACTTTACTGTTGAGTGAATTTCTTTGATTCATTACTAAAGAAGGCTTCTGGCACTATCATATTGTTAGAATCAATCTCTTTTTTAGGAAAGATTTCAGATAAATTTTGGTTTCGTAACCATAAAAAATGCTCTCTGACCTAAGATCAGTGCGAAGAAGAGATCATACTTACAGGCTTCCATTACTCTCATCATATGCTCATGTTCCCCATCAGAATAGAGGAGTTTTCCATAATTACAATGAATTTCTGCACTCTCTTTGTTTGCATATACAGGAAAACTGGAGTCATTCCTGTCACACCACTTCATATGGAGCATTATTACCCCACAAAAGTGCAATCTAACAAAATCTTTAGAGAAACTGTATAAAAAAAATCCACGCTTTTTTCCTTTCCTCAAATAATACTTATCATGAAGAGGAAAATCACTACCTGATATTATAGTTCACCAAGTTGTAGTTTCTTACAAAATGCTGAGGAACACAATGTGTGCTCCTGTTTTCTTCCTTGCATTTCTTATCCATTTGCTATAACAGCAAAAAGTGAGACAGACAGATAGACAGATAGACAGACAGGAAGATTTTTCTTAATGATCCTTTCCTCAGCTGAAATGCCAAGGGAGAGGATACTCCATTATCAATGTAGACAAGAAGGTGACTCATCTTCTCTAGAAGCAATTGAAATATACTAGGAAAAAGCTTAGGGTATGTGTAGAGAGTTGGGGGGAGGGTTGGTTTGTTGACTTTTTTAGCTTGTTTTCCCATTTCAAGTTATAATTGTCAAAGTGCAATATGTTCAGTACTGTTCATGCTTCAGAAAATGGAAAAAATGAGACTTGCACAGTCATAAAGATCAAGGCAGGTGGGAAGAAAGGCAAGAAGGACAGTCTTTTCCTTTTCCACACAACTTTCTGAGGTTCTAAAATTTTCCCTGTTTCATTCTAGGATAAGACAAAGAAATTCTAGTGGGCAAGTAAGAACTGTACGTAGTTTAACAGACTAGTACAAGGCCCTGCACCTGGGACAGAATAACTGAACACCCCAGTATAGGCTAGGATCTGTGTGGCTGAGAAGCAGCCTTGCTGAAAGGGACCTGGGGAGTCCTGGTGGACAACAAGCTGAACACAAGTCAGTGGTACATTGCTGCAACAATAAAGCCAAATTGGATCCTGGTCTGCATTCACAAGGACATTACTAGTCCAGAGATAGAGATGCAAAGATAGAGATGCAATCATCCCACTCTACTCAGCACTTGCCAGGCCACACCTAGAATACTGTGTGCAGTTTTGGTCCCCACAATACAAAAAGGACATGGACAGACTGGTGAGGGTACAAAGGAGGGTCACAAAGATAATCAAAAAACTGCCCTATGAAGGAATTAGGTCTGTTCACCCTGGAAAAGAGGAGGCTCAGGGACAAACTCATCACAGTTTTTCAGTACTTGAGGGACAGCTACAACAGGATGGAGGCACTCTTTTCACAGGGAGCCACATGGAGAAGACAAAGGGCAATGGGTACAAGTTGCACTGGGAGAGGTTTCATTTTGATATAAGAAAGGCATATTTTACCATCAGAGCAATCATACACTGGAAGAACCTCTCCAGAGATGTAGTGGAGATGCCATCACTGGAGGTTTTCAAGATGCAACTAGACAGGGTGCTAGGTAATCTCATCTAGGTTCCCTTTCCCACAGAAGGTTGAGCCAGATGATCTTCTGAGGTCCCTTCCAACCTGTACTGTTCTATAATTCCATGATTCTATGATTCTATTCTATAGAAGGGAAAATCAACATCCTCTCAACAAGAGGGAAGGGTACATAGACAGACAGGGTCCTCTCCAAATAGCTAGATGGTTAGCTTTCTCCTACACATTTCTTCAGTGCTAAAATGTTCATATTTGATCTCAAGGTCAAGGTAAATTCCTTTAGAAGATTGTGCCTCCTACTTCTAAATCATCAATTTCAAATCTAGATAGGTCATAGAAAAAGAAAAACTATTTATTGAGTAAAGAATATTTCATTACATTTTCTTTATGTCCTGTATTGCCATATTTTTTCTGCAAATAATTGACAAAACACAGACAAAACAGTTTGCCTTGTTAACTTCTTTCCGTCTCCATGACTCTATAACACATCCAGCCATAGATGCATAACCAGAGACCTAGATGCATTGCATCTTGTCATACAATTGTTGTCTGGAAGGAAATTCTGGTCATGAACAGGGAGGGAACCTTGGTGATTTCTGTTGGTCTGAATGATGGAGGTACCCAGGCCAGGGTACAACCCACTGAACACATCTGCCCTGCTGTACAGACATAGCTCATCAGCTGTCAGAGGAGGTTTCCAATGACATTTTTCAGTCAGTTCTTTGCACCAGTCAGACTCGTTTGAGCAGAAGTCAAGTCAAAATGAAGATACCTATATATATGTATCTGCACATAAACTTATGTAGGCCCGAGTGCCCATTGCAGTCAATGGAGATTTAGACAACAATCTAAATGAAACCTGAGACTTTCAGCTGACCAGCCAGCAGCTGCCAACTTTGAATCATAGTATGGGTTGGACTGGAAGAGAACTTTAAATATCATCTAGTCCAACCCCCCTACCATGTGCAGGGACATCTTTAACTAGATCAGGTTGGTCAAAGCCCTGTTCTATCTCATTTTGAATTCTTCCAATGATGAGGCATCCACAATTCCTCTGGGCAAACTGTTTCAGTGTGCCACCACCCTCAGAATGAAAATTTCTTCCTTATATCCATTCTAAATATATCCTCTTTCAGGTTAAAACCATTGTCTCTTGTCACTACAGGCCCTGGTAAAAAGTCTTTCTCTTTCTTATAAGCACCCTTTATATAATGAAAAGCCACAGTACAGTCTCCCCAGTCTTCTTTTCTCCAGGTTAAACAACCTCAGCTCTGTTTTGCTGAATAGGGATATCAATTAAACCCAAAGCCAGAGTGAAAAGAGCAAGCATATTTTACTAGAAATAACTAAATAGTGTACCAGAATAATACAGAAAACATACAGTAATAAAGGACAGAATAGTGCACTCAAACAAATAGGAAAATACAGGGTAATGCATCAAATCATTACTACCTGAGAGAGGGAGAATAGTGATTAAGCAAGATCCATCACTCCTTCCATATGTTACCATCATCCAGATCCACAGTGTCTGGGCAGCCCTGGTTACAGCAAGGATTTGGAGAGCCTGTCCCGGCGAGTGGGAAATCCTACACGGTGTGTCCATCCGTAGGTGAGGCTTCCAAAGTCCCTGTGAGCGGGCCCAGCCTTATATACCAAAAATCAGCAAGCCAGAATAGCTGGCACCTTTGTTTTCAGCAGAACATCTGGTTTCACTCTCACATTAGATTCCCCCAGAGCCTGGCCAGGGCTCAAGGGAGAAGCTAAGGGAGTTTCCCTCCTTATCCAATTCATATATATTCTTTTTAAAACAAGGTCATACATCTGTCCCAAGGCCGGACAGCTGGCTTCATGGCCTTGTTAACTTGCCTCTACACAGAGAAGAAGAAATATACATTGAGGATAGACATGTTTTCATTACATCCATCACCTGTAAAGACTATATGATATCTAAGCTACATCTTTCATTAATGAGCATACATATTTTGTTAATGACTACATACTAAGTTAGCAGATTCGGCTCAGGCCCTGTTGCTCAGGCTTCAATACTTCAACATTTTACATCAGAATAGGTAGTTTGTTATAATGTAGTATAATACCTATTAGCACAATGGTTATCAGTTATAAAATATACAGGAATCATCTAGGTCAGCTCTGACTTGGGCCTGTTTTCCAAGACTTAGCACTTCAAGCTCTCTCAGCCTTTCTTCATAGGAGAGGTGTTCCATCCCTCTGATGATTTTCACAGTCCTCCTCTTGATCTGCTGTAACAGGTCCATGGCTGTCTTGCTCTGGGGACCCCAGAGCTGAATGCAATACTTCAGGTGGTGCCTCACCAGAGCAGAGCAGAGGAGGAGAATCACCTCCCTCAACCTGCTGGCCATGCTTCTTTTTATGCAGCCGACACATAAGGTTGCTGTTAATGATCCTCTAGCTTTCATTACAAATACTCCATTGACTACAGTAGGAGTCTGGGCACCTTGCTTATGCATAGACACCTATGTTTAGATATTTGAACCTCTAAGTGAATCCTACCTTGTAGGCACCTAATGTCAGTTGTCACTAATGCCAAATTTCCTGGCCACATCGGGTCTCCAGCTACTCTTTCCAAAGGGCACAGAACCCAAATGGTATCTTCCAGTCCCATGCAGGTATCTCATCTACCCTAGGGCACTTCAATATATCAACCAAACAGGGACCACAGTGTCAAGACGGTGTGCGTGCATTTGATTATCAACCTCCCCACAAAAAATGGAAACAGCATAGCTAATATCTCTGAAGACGTCTTACCCCTGAATTTCACTGAGTCATAACTGTAAGAATGTCTTATAGTGTAAATTAAAAATCTTTGATCTTCTTGTAGTCCCTTGACATAATACATCTGAAGGGGCTACAAAAGAAATAAGGACTAAATATTTGTACATACTGTCTACAGAGGTTTCAGAATTCTCTTATATATTCCTAGAATGAGTGGGAGTAAGTCATCACACTTCTGTGAAATAATTAAAATAAATTTGCTTTAATGCATTGTATCAGACATGTGGAACAAATATGACACTGCTAATGGAATGTGTTAGGAACAACGAAAATTCTATCACATAATAATAGGATAGTTTTCTGAAATATTTTATGGATGAATAGATAGATAGATAGATAGATAGATAGATAGATAGATAGATAGATAGATAGATAGATAGACAGACAGACAGTCTGGCTCACTTATGAGCCTGAGAGATTGACACATTTCCTTTCACAATTCTGTCCCTTTACACACGCCATAGATGTATAAATCCTGCACAAAAAGAATATAGCACATTGTCCTGTGCACATTAACTTGGACATTTTAGTCCTGCTCTTGGCTATGCAAAAGAAAAAAAAATCACACACACACATATATGTATATATATATATATATATATATTCACTTATATTTACCAAAGAGACTTCTGATTAAGTCAGGCCATGAAAGGGCAATTTTAGACAAGATAACCTATAATCTTCAGTTCAAATGTTTATGATGATAAATAGAATGTATCTGTTTAAACGTTGATTTATTAATATATATATATTATAAAGTTTAAAAATTCCTGTAAAGTTCAAGATTATTCAATTATTTAAAATATATATGCCGGTAACTCACAATATACAACAGACTCAATTACTGTACTGTTCAAAGCAAACTCTAACTACCTAGAACCCAAGTTTTCATTTTCTTTGGGATCTTGTAGAAATCCAACTTGGTAAGAAGGCTCAGATTTAAAATCTTTGCAAGTTAAAGAACAGATTAAAATCTAGGGTGAAGGAGAGGGAATTAATAAAATCAGATGAAGGATTCATGAATTGCCTAATTATCTTGGTTTACAGTTTCTTTCAAAGCTGAACAATTTAAAAGCATACAGAAAATAGATTCACACTAACAGAAACAGGTTTGTACCATGCAGATTTATCTTTTTTTCCATCTCTCACTGTTTTACTTTTTTTAAAGACAGTTTGGCAATAATGTAATTAATGCTCTGTCTGGCCTTTCAGTCAGTCACCTCCCTGTCAGGGATGCCAGAGCACTGAAATGCCACCAAGTGTGTCATGCTCAGAGCTTTACTTTTCTCCAAGCTGTAGACCATCATGTTGAACTGACATTGCACATCACATCATGGTGATGTCAAAACAGCTAGCACCCAAGAGCAGCACATGTAACAGCCTGCTGCCATGTTGATCTAGCCCTGATTTATGACAGTTTCCATCAGCGTAAACCAACAAACTGCCTCTTGGCCCTGTGAGAAAGGAGGAAACAGTAGGGACACCTATTGGAAGAGTAGCAGGACTGAGACTACTCTGTCAAACTCCACATTTCAGCTTGAAAGTTGCTTTCAAGCCCCTGTGTCAAACCCCTGTGTTCACTTGATTTTTTGCACTTGAGTTGCCAAGACTGTGCCTGTGGAAAGCAAATAAATTCTTTAGCATGTGGTTTCTAACAAGACTGAGTTATTTATATGGAGCAGGCATATGCTCTACAAACCAGGAGGAGACCAGTCCCTAGAAAATAATGTCACAATCCCTTAGCCACTATCACACTATAGAGACTCCCCATGGAGATGACCTGTCTTCTTCTAGTTTCCCATTTGCCTTTTACTGCTGAACCTTCACCGGCTGAACATGCTGGACTTTGAAGGCTCGAATCCAGGGAAAGGACATGAAGTGTACTGCTGCTAGAGACTAACAGGTGGTTGCCAATGTTGTTAGACTGCAAAAGTGAAATAAGGCTCTGAAAATAGTGTGCTCACCTTGCCTACTCAGGACAGCAGTATTGTATAGATACAGATTGTGCTGCCCAAGTCAGGAAATTCATCAGCAGGTCTCAGAGCATCTCTTTTAGGACAATGAGTTTTCACACTGATTTTCATAACATTTGATTTTGACTTGTACATTTTAAGACCTACTTGTTTAGTAGTTCTGATTGGAAAGTTTGTTGTTGCATTTCACATCTCAGTACATTCATGAAGCAAGTGTCATTCATATTTGTGTATCTCTGCTAAGATCATCCCAGATAATCCATTCTTGACATCTTTGGTTTGTTAATAATGCTCCTAAATTATCCACGCTATTTCACAAGGGCATAGAGATATTTCTGTTGTCTGCCACAAAAATATTTTACTCATGACACAAAAGGCTTCTGAATAGTCTACCAGGCTTAGGATGAGTGACAGCTGCCATTCATTTTGTTTTTCACCTTTGTTACATACAATAGGAATTGAACAATACAAGAACAAGCATGATGAAATTAAACTCATCTGAGTTTGAGGTCAGTGGCATTGTGCAGTCTACCCATTTTTCAAAAAGGGATCAGGAGATATTTAAAAAAAAAGATACTTTTTAACTGTGAACTGGCCCAGCTAATATCAAGTGACCTCTGCTTTATGCTGCAGATGTAAGCATGAACAGAATCCCGAAGAAAGGTCTTTCAGATGGGTGTGCTCTAACAAAGGGACACATTCTGTCTGCAGCCACACTTAGCAGCCTCCTTACTGCCTTCAATATGAGACCAGAACCTTTCCACACCAGTTAGTCACTCAGGCACATGTCAGAGGTAATTTTGAGTTACTTTTCCCATGAGTCTGCGGGAAATTCCTTCTCTGGCACCCCACAATAAATTAATAATTTCTGCAGATATTTTATATTATCCTTAAATTTTGGTTTGTAGGCTTGTTTGTGGACATGTGGGTTGGGTTCTTTCCTCCAAAGCCTCTTTTACCAAAGTTGACCTTTCATATCAAGTGGAGGTCTCTCTAAAACACATTGAAAATGTCCTACTCTTCCATTTGCTTGTACCTTTGTGAGGAGAGAAGAAGAAAGAAAAAAAACTGTATTTATGTTTTATTGGTAACACTGTATCTGAAAAAAAAAAATCAAGCAGAGGCTTTCTGATATAGAATAGATTTCTTTTATTCTCTTTTTGGTGGTTGTTTATGATTACTAAACCTGATTTTCAATATATATTTGGTTTTCCTTGTTGACAATTTTACTATTACTTTTACTTTGAGGGTTGTTTTCTTTCCATTAACATTAAATGATGTTTAGGTCTGTCGGCTCTGTTCATAATAGCTTTCCACACTGTGCTCATGAACTATTTCTCTGTCCTATCCAAACCATTCCTAGATATATTGCCACATATATTTCTCAGAGTTTTTCCAAGTTTCTCCTCTCTTATCAGAGGTGGACTCTTGCAAACATGGTGGAAAAGCTGCCTGTGAGCAGAAGTTCAAACTGCTATCTACCTTGATAGCAGAGGATACATCTGGAAATAAGGATTCTGAAAATACTTCTTAAAAAAAGTTTTATGACACAGCACACAAGCCATGGTCTTTTTCTACATTAGCTTCTCTGATGTACAAATGTCAAAAAAAATGAAACAAATTTCTTACTTGGTTCCTGGCTATTTATGAATTACACAGAGGGTTAAACAACCATTTAAAAAAAAAACCAACAAAACAACACCAAAAAAACCCCGAAAGATTTGTTGGCAGCAATTCACAAGCTGGTCATCCCTGCTATTACATCCACAAATTCTTTATGTGCCAGTGGTGCTCTGTAGTTTATGATTGTCTATCCCATGACACTTAGGGAAACACTAGGGAAACTTAGAACAATAAGGTAGAAAATCAGGATGATAATCAGATACAAACATTGCAAGTGGACTTTGGAAAATACTAGTCTCAGTACAGTATGTCTTTGAGTCCTGTCACTCATGATTGTAATAATTCCTATCCTTCCAATCAGAAAACTCCAAGGTAGTTCATCAGCCTCTTGTCCTGGGCTCAGTTCATTTGGGTTCAGGCAAGAACTTGATCACACATATCCTGGTTCAGGCCATACACAAACATTCAGCTTCACTTTATCAATGTTAGGAGGCCACAGGACAGCTAATCGAATAAGTGTGCTTGGTTTATTATATCCTAATGAGATGCTCTTAAAATAACAGACCATGTATTCCCAAGCTCCTAGTAAAAAATCAGTCCCAGAGGCAACTGAATAAAACAGACAAGCCTCAACCTGCACTTTCTACAGCACATCTCTGCAGTCTGTAAACCGTAAACAGCAGTCTGGGTGAGAATTTTTCAACAGAATGGATTTTTACCAGAACTTGTCAAAATGAAAATTTCCTGATTTTAGAAACACATCTCCTTTGTTGGGAAATATTCCCAGCAGCAAGATGGGCTAATGTGTTGGTTGTAAGCTCGAGAGACAAGATTCTCATGTAGGAAAACTTCCATGTTAATTTTGGACCCTCACTCCACTGAGAACCCTACTCATTGCAATAGCTGGTTATTCCCTTTCTGGCTGCATCCAACACAGAAACCTTAAAGCTCTGCTGAATGGAAAAACATGAAAACAGTTCTCATTTCCCTCTTTCAATATTTCAACTAACCATCAAAAAAAAAAAAAAAAAAAAAAATTTTTCTTACAATGATGCCTCAGGCAAATCAGCTGTGGCAGAGAAAGGGAAAGGATTAAAGCTATGTTAAAATCCCTCATTTGCTTATCTTCCACATCTTCTTAAACTAGTACTCCTGCCAAGGAAGTCAAAGTCTTAGTGTTGCTCAGTTCTTCTACCAACCACTGAGAAGAAATGTTTAATAATGTTTATCAGACCAATTCTGACAAACCACTCAGGAGTTTCAAACCAAGTAATTATTACTTTTAACAAAAATGTAATAAAGATAACGTATATGAAAGTTGCAGAAACTATTAGTCATTTAGTTCTTTTCACGGACCCTTCTCACTCACTAAGAAATCTTTATTTCCTCTTTTAACACAAAATATATCAGTGCTGATGAATGTCTCTTGAAATTAAGCTGGCTTGGTTATCTACTACCCTTTCTATTCCTCAGTAATTTCAGAGAAGTTATTTGAAAGCTCACATAACCATTATCAGTAATTATGATGCTATACAAACCACATCCAGAACTAAAATCATATTAACCATGCTATTGACTATCTAATAGATAGAAGGTTAATGGTCACTCTTATATTGTTAGGATCTCTTTGCATCATTCAGTATTTCCATCAAGAGCCAGAAGTGTGCCATCTAAGCAGGTACTTCATATTTTGTAAAACATTCTGATCCATTAGCTTTCAGAGCCTGAGCTACTGTATACTTTTATTTGGTTTGTGGTTGCTTGTATAAGGACCTATTCTCTTGAGGTGAGAATTCATACTTAATTCTTCTAAAGCAAGCACACTTAATGAGAGAAAGAAATTTAAATTTTAAACACTTCACGTGCAGAGATTCACAA
This sequence comes from Athene cunicularia, assembly GCF_003259725.1. Lineage (NCBI taxonomy): Eukaryota > Metazoa > Chordata > Aves > Strigiformes > Strigidae > Athene > Athene cunicularia. The sequence continues at coordinate 55,390,567 of NW_020799097.1, read as the reverse complement.
AGATCATTCATCTTTGACTATTTAGAGAACTGATGAGACACTACAGACTCAAATTTGAATATGTTTACTAATGATACATAGTTCTGTTTACCCTTCATATCATAAAACTATGTCACCCTCACTAAATTAATCTATTTTTTGATGAAGATGAGCTCATGGATGAAGAACAGCTGCTACTTGGAAATTAATCAAATCAAAATTAAGATTACATTTTGAGGTAGAGGAAAGCACACAGTTTGCAAGAAGGCATGGTCTCATCTATTTCATAAAGTGCAATCACAACTAGTCCATTCTTAACACAAGTTACTTAAGAATTTTTGATTCCTCACTGATGGGAACTTTTTATCACACAGTAATATCCGTAGAGAAGTAATTAATTTTGACTAGGACACTCCATTATATTTTCTCTTAAATAACATGACTTTATGTCCCTTGGATATATTTAGGACTACAACAAAATAGTCTGGGAAGTAGACACAAAACAGCACTCCAGAAACTACAGCCAAGGCTGAAATCCAGCAGAAAAATTTGTAACTTACCACAAAGACCATAAGTTTCACTCAGCTCTGCCTTGTAGACTCCCTGACGAACTTTCTGTCATGATCAAGATTCTGGGTCACCTTTCAGGGTGGGCTTCTCTTAAAACAAACACAAAACCAAAAACAAACAAACCCAAACAAACACACACACACACACACACACACACACACAAAAGGAAAAAAAAAAATAAAAAAAAACACACACAAAACTCCCTGTTTTTTCTTTAAAAAATGACCACAGTTAACAAGCAAAATGCTGCCTATTGCCAGGTGAATAAAGACTCTTTGTTGGACAAAACATTGCTTGGAGCTGGTCCAAAACTGTTAAAAACATTCCCAGAACATAAGAACTAGTGCAAGCCTTGCTAACCTTACTCTCTGTCTGGAAAACCAACTTCCTTGACCTTCACTCTTCTAATAAACATCTAGCAGAACATATGCAAATCTAAAAAATATTTTGCCTTTTTCATCTACAGACAATTATCCCCCAGGAAAAGGCAGAGGGAAAGAAGAAAATAACCTGTATAAATTAACAGCTCTGAATTATTCATTTTTCTGAGTATTAATAATATATTCATATGAAATAACGATTCTCTGTCCTGCACATTTGAAATAACCTGTGAGGTTTTATGATTCAGGAACAACAGGACTGACTGACCCAAAAGAACAGATTTTTATTGTTTATCATTCAAACATACCAGATGTATCAAAGTTTGACTTTGCAGAGAGTGCTGTATCTGCCATGAACAATTCTTGGTGGTCTAAAATAAACTATTTCACTTCTGAATTATGGAAGCAGCCTATGATTTCTATTAACAGGAAGCAGGAAGCAGACTCCTACTCAAATTTTCTGTATTTTTTGCCTCACATCATAAGGCTTTGTGTGATTTTGTTATTCATTGTCAACATCCAAGTTTCATATATTTACAGGAAAATGAGTCAGTGCTAATGGTTTTCAAAGCAAAGTTAATTACATACAAATGTTATTAAGTAATATGCTTTTCATTTACTCAAAAAATGAAATAATTTAAACTACTAGTAATGATCCAGCTCTAAAATAATGAAAAAATGAGGCTGCTTGTAACTATTCATTTGTTCTGAGCATAGCGATACCAAGATTTAATAATAACACAGGATATTTTGTTTGTTTTCAATCATATTGCACCCAGGACACTCTCAGCTCCTTTTAAACTTCTGCTTCTGCAGCCAGCCAATTCCATTGTCTGCTTAGGCTAGAGGCAGAGGAGGGCTCTGCCATCTGTCACTGAGTATTTAACACCAAAAGGGAGAAGAGATAGGACAACACAGGTAGACACAGTGCCAACTTCCCTTAGGAACCTGAGTTTTAACTGGCTCTACCACAGAGGTGTAGCAAAGGTAACAAAGGCTTCTTCTGACCTTCCTACCTTATGCAGCTACCCACATACCAGATATCATATAGCTTCAAACAAGAAAAAAAGTGTTGTGTTTCCTTGAAAGAAATTGAAAAGAGAAAATGCCGAGGTATATAGGAAACTATTAAGATAATGAGTAGTGTTAATTCTACCAATAATTGTTATTGTTGATATTCAGAAATATATAATTAAAAAAAAAAATCAATATATTGCTAATTTGAAAGGCACAGTAATAGCTCAAAATACATGTAAATGGCTTGTCATTATCATGCAACAAACTTTAAAAAAACCTAAAATCTTCTCCACAACATGATAAAATACAAGCATAACGTCTAGCTGATATGTTACATCAATCTTTCATCTTCAAGCTAAACTGTATGTTCAAGAAAGAGCAGAATCACCTTTTAAAGGTATACCTGGTGGCCAAACTGGCCTGTTGAAGGTCTTGTAACAAATTATGCATTTAATACATTTGGTTTAGTCTTTAATGACAAGAAAAGAGAAAACCCAGCTAACCGGATACACACAGAATTATACTGATTTCATTCTGACTGACAGGTCTTGCAGTACTGAGAAGACTGTAGAGTAAAACCACTTCAACTCAGGAACTGCCTGCTGTGATATATCATTTAACAAAACATTAAGCCGGAAGGAACAAAATCGTTCACCATGAAAACTTCAGAATTTGCTGAAACGAGTTCAAGACAGAATTTAGTCATGGGATGAAAGTAGAGACACATTAAGTGTTACTAACTAATCGAATTTTTCTGTATTAAATATAAATGAAAAAATCTGATTGCTGTTGTAAATGTAGCCCATCAAGTTAAGAAATTACTAGCATTCTATTCTCTCAGAAAATATTATATTTTATTGAAATGGAGGCTGAAGTTACAAATCTGAAATGCAAGTCTTAATATCCTATCAGAGGTATTGTATTTCTCAATAAGATCAACCAGAAGAAACTCAGCCACTGTGCTACAGAACAGATTACTTTGCCCATTTTCAGAAATGATCATGATGCAGAAGGTAGGATCACAGACCTAATAACCAGTAGGAACAGAGGCAAAAGAATGAAATGGTATGGAGGGCACATTATGTGACATTGGTTTGAAAAAGCAGCCTGAAAGAAATTTGCTCATTGACTAATTTTGTCCAGTATTTTAGAATTTGGTGGGTTTTTTTCCACTGTTTTCATTAATTTTTTTAACACAAAATCTGTGACTAAGTTAAGAAACTGGCCAACATCGCAAAGCCAGGAGGATAATCTGTTCAAGAGATAACTGGAATAACATCTGAGAAGAAGCATGTGACCCTGAAACATGAAGAAAAAAAAAAAAGTAATGGTAAAATAAAATACAAGGTCTTGACTGAAAAAACAACAGGAATTTCTATGAGAAGTTGTAAGTGCATCAGCTAGAACTGAAGGAGAGAAACATAGGTACCTTAGCTAATCACAGCAAAACCAATAACCAGCAAAGAGAAGCAGGCTGTGTAAAATATGACTAAAAAGTCTTTCAAACTGTTTCTAATTGAACTAAGTAAACATAAATGTCATGTGTGCATCACGATGTGATGCCTAATTTAAAATACAGTTTTCACCACACATATTTAGATACAAGGAACTTGGACTAGAATGGATGTAGAGAATAAGTACTGGTATGTTGTGAGCAATGAGTAGCCCATCATATGAGGTGAAGTTAGATGAAACTGGCTTGTTTTCAGTCAAGTAAAATGAAGATCAGGAAGAATTTCTTATCTATAAGTTGGGTAAGCAACAGAGGAAAAAGAATACTTTAATTTAGAATATAAAAATCATGTAATAAGATGCAGACTGTTATTAAGAGATCAGAAAAAATCTAGTTTCTATCTTGGCAGATAGTGAAATCTGCTTCTCATCCACCATATGCTTATCACCCTTTGATTTTGATTAAGTTAAATTCAATTAACTTGTACTATTGTTAAATTATGGGAAAATGTGGGCTTACAGAAATCAAGTGGAAGTTGACTTTATTGGTAAAAGTCATTGTTTTCTTATTTGCCATTAGTCAGCCTGGCAAAAGCAGGGTGGTGTGTATCTTTAATGTGCTGCTAGGACATACCTCTGACACTTCAACTTCCAGGTGATCTCCTCCTCTAAGCCAAGTGGCTTGACATCATTTATACAAATTGGTCACAGCAAGTGTCTTTTTATGTGCAACAATTCAATTGTGTTTTCCCACCTAAACATCACTATATTAAGAGCCTGGTCTGTTCAGATTAGTCCCACTTATAACAACAGACATTATCTGGGAGAGAGTTTTAAAGAAACATCCTTCCCATCTGCATTTTATCTACTTGTCATACAATTCCATAGTCATCTCTAAGCCATATCAATTAACATTGATATGATTTTTCTTAGCTGCACATATCTATGTTGTCACTCATATCAATGCTTGCTATCATATTACTATACTTGCATTATTATTACATTTCAATATTCAACTTCATTATTACTGAAAAGCAACTTGGGTAAACAATCTAAACTGGTATGACTTTATTTTCCTTTTTACTCAACAAACCAGATCACATCTCATTCAGGTGAGAGGGTTAGCATCTATGTATAAATGTGTAACATAGTGTATAGCGTAAAACGTGTAGATGTATAACATAACAATATAATTAATTTAGAGTAACCAAACTTTTTAAGCCTAAACTCTTCTTTATATATTTCTGCAAATCCAGAGCAATAGGAATACTGCTGTACAATGCTGAAGAATACACACATTCTTCCTGAAATTGTTCTCATATATTAAAGTCTGTCTTATACGTTAAAGCTATTATAGCAATTTTTGCCACTGTCACCTAGGGCCACAATTAGTGGTGACAGAAACAGAAGCAGGGGTAGAGCAGTAGTTATTAGATTGAATTAATTTTACTCATTTATAAAGGTGCACCTGTGACATGCAGAAGGAAATACAGCAGCTAGGTTTAAGATGCAGCCTGTGAATGTAATTCTCTATGAAAGGCATTATAAGACTTGACACATCAGAGGTTTAGCATAGAAGGTTTCTATCAGTCCTTGTACTTACCAAACAGAAACAAGAATGCTGGAAGATCATTGCTGCTTCGTTGCACTTTCAAAAATAGAACAACCCCAAGAAGCACGAAACAAAAAGACCCTGGACAAAGGACACCTTTCCATGCATTAAGTACTTCTAAGCATCTGTCAGAGAGGTAGCACGTAAATGCAAATATTGCAATTCAGTATGAAGAATTTACAACATCCTCATGATTCAACTGCAGACAGTAGAAAAAAATAATAATGACATAAAGTTAAAACTGTGAGAAACTCGTGAAACCTGAACATTTTCTTTTATCACACTCTCTTAGCATCAAATCAAGTATTCAGATGAGTTATTCAGAAAGACCTTGGAAGAAGTAGAACACAGGATCACATGCAGAACACTGAAACTGTACTTAGAAATATAATCACTGACAGGAATTCCTAAACAGCAATACGGTATATCTGAACTTGTTAAAGTGATGTGGATCTCTGACGAACTGAAAAGGGTTCAGTGAGCAGCCAATGACTGCTACATGTTCATACAGTTGTTCAGCTACCGCACGCAGACACTCATTTACAATTCTTACTACAAAAGGGCATAAGTGGAAATTTTATCCATCCTGAAATCATTCAGTGACACTTCATTGAAAAGAATCATTAAATTTAGATAGGTTAAAAAAATAAGAAGCATAGGCTCAGAGAATAGTTTTTGCATGTGAACGTGACTGCTTTAGGATGTAACTGGAGAAATTATACAAAAAACAATATGTTTTGAAGCTAGTGAGAGTTTGATCTATTTCAATATCTTAAGTTGATTCATATGGACTTGGATAGTGATAATGTCAAATGAATTAAAAATAGTTAAAAGTTCATGACAAATAGGAATGATAGAAATGTATCAATTTGTGATAACTCAGCCTCAGTGCTCACATAGATTAGATCAGTATGTTAGACTGAAAGAAATATTTGAACCATGAAAGGGAGATGCAGTTGGTAATAATGAAATATTTATAGCAGTATAACATCACTTGAACAAATCACTGTCCTAACCTGCTTTCTGAATAAAGTCCAGACAATCTAGAACTCCCCACAACAGGTTGATCCACTTGAACTGACATCTATATCTACATCAGGTTCCCAGAAGAATATGCTGTAGGGCACCTCAAACAGTCCTGACTTCAAAGGGAGAGGATACAAGACCAGGCTGGTTTGGTCATTCTTGCATATTCATGTAATTCCTACATTTGGCAATTGAGAAAGAGGATAATGGTGGTCACAAAAGGCTGCTCATAATCAAAAAAGTATTATGGAAGGAGTAATGTATGCACTGAAGCAAAACTTGCTTTTTTTAATTTGCTTTTTAATTGGATGAAGGAAAAGTTTCTTAATTTAACAGCAATAATCATATGTTCTCTTTTGTTCAGTTTAGTAATAAATATGTAGAAATATGTAAATAATAGACAATATAATGTAAGAATAGCTTTTACAATTAAAAAAAAAAAATAAAATCCTAATTCACCTCTTATGTTTTCATTAGTGTTACTTCCTAGTAACCTTCTATGAACCATAAAAGTTGATGGAGATGGACAAGCAAGGTAGCTATTTAGATAAAATAGTTTAAGATATAAACCATAGTATTCAGACCCCTGTGGTGCCAAAGATTATATGCCATCAAAAAAAAAAAAAAAAAATCATTCTTCACCATTATCAGCAAATGTTCTTCTAAAACATCCTTGTGTAACTGTGTAACTGACTGAGATACTACTGGAGTCCTTTCTGCTGGTGACAGAATATTTCCAGAAATAGTGCCTTCAATGTCTTATTCTCTATAGCCAGACCGATGCTATGGCTGTTAACAATTAATATCTCCTTACTAATTCAAATAGCATATTGGTGTAGAGAAGACTACACCCAGGAAGGAAGAATAGTCCAAGAAAATTCTGTCTAATACCTAGGGGCAATACTGATTAGAAATCAAATTCAAAGGCAACACAGCTTAAAGTTCCCCAAATGACCTGTTACTTCGTATGTTAAGTTTCAGATTCATTTGTGTACCTTCCCTAAAAATACCAGATATCCTTTCCCAGGAGGAAATTACAGAGTTGGGAGTAGTAACAGGGCTCTTGCCAACTGTGAGACTAGCCTAATGTACTACTTGCTAGGTCTTGTGTGTCGTCCAGCAGGAAGAAATTTACTGTCAAAATCCAAAACCACTACAACTACTTACTCTTACATTTTAAAAACTATGTTAATATACTGACTCTTCTTTGTAAAACATGCAACACAAAAGCAAGTCCAGTTGCTGTACTGTCAGATCTTCACACAATGGCTCTCCCTTTTCCTACATACCCTTCTGCTTTATGCATTATTCACTCTCGAAAGAAACCTTTAAAACATGAAGACTCCTATCCTCACACAGCATTTGAGTAGATGTGATGACAGGAAGTCACAGAGAAAGGACTAAGTAATTCTGAAGTATTGTGTTTTGGAGGAAGACCTTATAGAGTGTGAGATTCCAGTCCTACAAAACCTAAAAATTAAGTAGTTTTTATTTCAGTTTACTGCACTTTTAATCAAATTAGATTGATATATTTTGTTTAGGGGAAAAAGAACAAAGTATTTTGCATTGATTTAACTGTTTTGTTTAGACAACATTTTGATTGAACTTTGTCCATGCAACTTCAATAAAAACTGATGTAACACAACTACCATGTACATTAAATAAAATATAATTGCCAAACTATATGGTTTACATCTTCAGTACCGGCATCCTCAGTAAGTTTGCAGATGGGTGGGAGTGTTGATGTGCTCGAGGGCAGGGAGGCTCTGCAGAGAGACCTGGACAGGCTGGAGCCATGGGCTGAGGCCAACTGGAGGAGTTTCCATAAGGCCAAATGCCGGGGGCTGCCCTTGGGCCACAACAACCCCCAGCAGCGCTACAGGCTTGGGGAGGAGTGGCTGGAGAGCTGCCAGTCAGAGAGGGACCTGGGGGTGTTGATTGACAGCCGGCTGAACAGGAGCCAGCAGTGTGCCCAGGGGGCCAAGAAGGCCAATGGCATCCTGGCTTGTGTCAGCAATAGTGTGGCCAGCAGGGACAGGGAAGGGATCTCACTCAGCACTGGTGAGGCCGCCTCTCGATTGCTGTGTTCAGTTTTGGGCCCCTCACTCCAAAAAGGACATTGAATGACTCGAGCGTGTCCAGAGAAGGGCAACGGAGCTGGTGCAGGGTCTGGAGCACAGGTCGTACGGGGAGCGGCTGAGGGAACTGGGGGTGTTTAGTCTGGAGAAGAGGAGGCTGAGGGGAGACCTCATCGCCCTCTACAGCTCCCTGAAAGGAGGTTGCAGAGAGCTGGGGATGAGTCTCTTTAACCAAGTAGTAAGTGATAGAAAAAGAGGTAATGGCCTCAAGTTGCTCCAGGGAAGGTTTAGACTGGATATTAGGAAGGATTTCTTTCCAGAAGGGGTTGTTGGGTGTTGGAATGGGCTGCCCAGGGAGGTGGTGGAGTCCCCATCCCTGGAGGTGTTTAAGATTTGGGTCAACACAGTGCTTAGGGATCTGGTGTAGTTGGAAACTGTCAGTGTTAGGTAAATGGTTGGACTGGATGGTCTTCAAATTCTTCTCCAACTTTGATGATTCTGTGATTCTGTGATACTGTACATACTGTAATGGGAAGTCACAAGTTATAAAAGACAGCAATAATTTACGGACTTACTGAAATATAATTTAATTTAAAATTCACCAGGTAAAACATTAAGGAGAGAAGTTTCTAAGCATGAATAATCCAAGATTTTAGCTATCTGGTGGGAGAAGCTGTTCAGTCCTCTCAGCTGCAAGATGTATATGTTGCTTCTGACAAAATCCACCTCTTACAATAGAAAATCCTTCAGTCAGGTCAATAAAAAGTAGGCCTGGTGTTTGATATAACCTGAAAATACTCTAAAATTAGAAACACTAAGCCACTGTAAGAAAGAAAAAAACCTTGGATTTCAACTATTTAGAAGACATATTTCTAGTCACACACACTATTAGTAACTTTGTTCTTACTATGTTCTTCTTTCTGAGTGTGAAGGCAGAATAAAAAGACTGGAAGATAAATACTGTGCAAGGGCAGTCTAAACGATTCACTAGTTAATTAAAAAAACCTAGTAATCTTAGAATTTTCATGAGTGAGAAACATAATTTCCAGAAAGCTTAAAAGTTTTTACTTTTTGTTATGTGTAGTGTCAGATTTTAGTTTTATACAAAATATATCATTTTCTAGGTATTTATAAAAATCATCCACAAAGAAATCATATAGTATAACCAGACCAATTTTTTGTAATTTTTCTGCATCAGAAAAACCTGTAAACCACAAAAGATCGTAACTGTAACCTAATTGGAATATTGATACAGAAAATATTAGTCTTGTCCTTTCCAGTCTCATTCATACCTGCCTTAGTGCTTTCATTCTCCAACAGTGAAACATTGTCTATTGAGATCATGTTTGCCTCTTTGTCAGAATTATCTATGAAATGACAGATCATATGTTTGATCTTTACCAGATTTAAGTCTACCACTAACCTTCTTTGATGGGTCTGAGGACCCATCAATGGAAATTTAGAAGCATTATTAAGACTCTTAAGAGTCTTCATTGTGTCTGCTTCTCTCCTTTCTTTTTTGTGGTCAAAGCTTCCCTTGCAAGAAGTGTTTTTTTATTGGATGTTTGATTTTCTGAGGAGAAATTTTGTTGCTTATAAGTAAAGTGTGAGGGCTCCCTTTGTCATCTGGGTAGAGAGACAGATTCATCCAAAGCTGGTCTTTCCCATCTGAACACAGAGTATTTCCTAACAGTGGTCGAAGTCCATATTCACCTCTGGAAAACTGCTGTAAAAATATTCACACAACCAAGATCCAAGAACAAATTAGATTAATTTGTCTCAACAACTTTGTACTTTTCCCAGCAGAAATGACAACTCAAAAATCAAAGGAAGAATTTGATTTCCCCAAGTAATTTTAAAAATTATTGTGGATAACATTTATACTTCTGCCAATTTTCTTCTCTCTTGTGAAACAGACCTCTCTAGCTAACAGAAAAACTTCATAAAGTTTTGCATTTATTTTCAGTTTAGATAAGCACACTGAATTTCAAATAATTTTTACAAAAATTTATCCATCCTTTGAAAGCTGGATTTAGATCTCACTTACTCTGATTTGAACAGAGCTGTTTAAATTCCTGACCAATTCTCTATCCCTAATTCTATTCTCCTACTCAGGTTTTCCTTCAGTTTATTCCTGAGTGTTAAATGATTTGTCATTTCAAGACACATAGTGACTCAATGACCAGTCTAGCTCCTTGCTTTCAGAAGTTCTCTTATGCAACGGAGAAATGAAAGGTACTAAAATAAAATCATGTTACATTCTTTAAATCTGTCCACTTGCCTTATGTTGAGGGCTTGACCACTTCTTCACATAATGTCCAAGAGATGACATCAAGAAGGAATTCCTGCTGTACATCACAGTATTTTGAAGAAGCTCAGGTATTTTTCTGTTTCTCAGCAGAGATTCACAGTTAGAGTCTTGTCAAGTATTTATGTAAAAGATAGAACAACAGCTCTTCACAGTCAACCAAATTTTTGCATACAGTTTTTTTCCAGCCAATTGTCTCTAGTAAACAGATAAAGATTACTGTTGAGCAATATATTTTTCTTTCCATTGACATTTTCAATGTAAAATCAACTTACCTCAACTGCAGAAGCAAAAGGGAAAAAAAACTGTTTTCACTAAGTTTGTATGAAACTCATGATTAACTGATTCAGTTTTCATTGGCTCTCCTTACATAGTTTCTGTTCTTTGTTTCATCACTGAACTATGAAATCTGGCCCAGAATTTAATGGTTCGAAATCATGTTTGCAGAAGAAAGCACTATCTTACCAGTGAAAACAGCTTGAATAAATACCTGTTCTCTTTTTTTACTTATTTGGGAACAATAATTACAAAATTCGTTCCACTGACTTAAAAACTTTCTTCCAAGCCAAGTTATCTTTTGCCCGCCCTTTCATTCACTGATGGACATTTCCACCTCCTTCTTTTGATTTGTCACTGGAGAGCATCTGACCACATGGCCATTCAGTTCAAGGTTTGGATGAAAACAACCTGTAATAGTAATAATAATCAACAGTAATAAGAGTAATACTAATGTACGTATGTATATATTCCAACCAGATCAACCATAAAATGCAACATAAATTGTGAAAACAAATTTTATTTTAAATGTTCTTTCAGCTTAAATTAACTACAGAATTTCTTGTAACCAACTTAACCTTGGTATCACTAGACAAATGAAAAAAAAAAAAAAAAAAGGCCTTTCTACACTGCCTTTTTTAAGAGATTTGTTAATGGAGAGAAAAATACAATTCTCCCAGCCTTCTGTCTAGCTCTAGAAGAAACAGAACAGAAAGAGCTGCACTTTCACCCTGCACTAAGAACCTATCTTCCCTCATCCTCATCCCCAAAATTCTGATTCTTAATCTGGCCTCTGACAATAAGGCTGCAAGCTTTTCTCCCAAACCACGACAGTAATAGATGTTGCATAACAAAAAAGTTTATGTAATCATATACAGAAAAAGTCATAAGAAAAATCAGCATATATCACACTCACTAGCACCATTATACCACTTGGCTCCCTAGTGATATTTCTGTTATCTGCACAAGCGCTCTATCTTCTACTGCACAGAGAGGCAGCCTTTAAAGCCTGTTTGCCAAAAACTCTCTGCTGTGAGGTCTGCAGAAACTGATGTTTGTAAGTCATAGCCTCAGAAAGAAAAGTGAAAAGATAACTAAAGATTGTTAGCCAAAGACTACAGAAAACAGGATGGATTTTAACTCACAGACCACTCAGTAGACTGGCTGTTACGTTACAGAGTTGGGGATTTTTTTTTTTGGCTTACCTAAAACACAGGTGCTGAAATCAGGTCACTCAGAATTAAAAGAAAATAAAAACAGTTTCTACCCTGCCAGTTCTAGGATCTTCACTCTCTTGGCCTCTTATCCAAGAGGATGGACAAAATCCCCAATTATTTCAAGGACAGCAAAATAACCACATTCAAGTACAAGAATTCAGTTGGCATAAAATTGCCATGAATATTCTGTACAAAAGCTCTTTGCCTGTGCTTCCTGTTATAATTGAGGAAAATATTTAAATTTTTGACTTATCAAAACAGCTACTTGTTTTGGATGAATGAGCAAATGGAATTTTGCCTATATGTGTTAAAAAAACCTGTTCCACTGCACCAATCCTTTTTCTGCTTTCCAGCCGAACAAAATAACAGAAAGAGACCAACTATTCCAACTGGCATGTTCTGAGTGCTGACAGATTTTCATGAGAGGAGATACCCCAAGCACTGGACTAAACTCTCATGTTCCAAGTACATTTTTGACCCATTTACCTAAACCCAAACATGTCCAGATTGAAACGAGAGCTCTGTTTTATCTCCTGAATCTTCACAATGTGGAAATGATTTTGCTTCTGAAGATAGCTTGTGAGTCAAGACACTCACTTCTCTCCCTGAATTTTTCCATTAGCTTTTCCATTTTCCTATTAAGAAAATATAATTGTGAAATCATCTACCTCTACAGCTATTAATAATTTTTCCATAGTCAAATCTCAGTCTTCATCCTTTAGGTCTTCCCAGCATGATATCACACCTTATCTTTTAAGAGAACTATGCCAACTCCTCACTCCCTGTGACAAACTCTAGGTCCTCAGCATCTTTTGTGCAGCACAGATCCTGCCTATATTTAATCTTGATTTTTATGCCATAAGCCTCAAGTCACACACCAGCAATTATCTCATAATATTGCTTCTTTGCCATGTGACTGATTTTCTTTTAAGCCTTCTACAGCTATGAAACCCTCTGGGAAGCAGAGATACAGCCTACAGCCATCTGGTGTGAGGACATCATGAGGGGACATGAGATCATTAAAGAACAACTTCTTCCAGGTCTACAGAGCAATTAACATTCAACAGCATTGGAGGCACTACTTTAAAACAAGAAATATTATTCCACTGAGAAGAAGAAAGGGTTAATGACTGCAACAAACCTTCAGCATCTTCCTTGCCCCAGCTCAAACTCAAGTATCCCTTTCCCTTCACTAGTATTTCACTTGTCAGGGAGAGACAGACTCTCCTTCTACCAAAAGAGAGTTTACATCCTATTCCCAGTGCTGACACAGTCCAGATCTAGTGAATGTCTGTTCCAGCATTTCCAGTCCTTCATTTATCTTGCCTTTCTGGAAATGTGACCTCATGAAGGCTTGAGTACTTCTTGCTCTATAACTGAGAGAAGCAAAGTCTGCCGTGTATATTAGCACGGCTTCATAAGGACCGGGCAAAGGGAACTCAGACTCTTCATGGATTATTACTGCTTCTGCAACCAGGAGACAGAAAATGCAGTTAAATTGAGGTGAAGGAGGGATCAAGGTAAAGCTGCATGGTTTTGAAGGCAAGGGGGATATTTTATCACCATATCTCAAGTTTTGCGGCCATTAGAGGGAGGGCAGGCACAAGCTTTAGGCTACTCTCCTAAAGCAAAAGCAACAGTGCTGCACCTGTTAAAGCTTCACAGCTCGACCACAGGGAAGGGTTTCACATTCATGTTATTGCTTCAGTTAGCAATGCTTGCTAAAGTCCCTCTGATTTAAAAACTTCAGTGAGAAGAGATGGCTGGCTGCTTCAGTAGACCAAACTGACAACAGATAGATGAATAAAAAGTCTCATGCAAATTATGGATTTAAACATAAACAAGAGTTAAGAAGCATGCTTGTACACAGAAAAATCACATTACAGCATAGATTTTCACTTAGACTGTGACTGACAGAAGATGCCAAGTCACTCCCTGTAACAATGGGAAGTATCACCCTCCAACCCAGAACAGTATTTTGCCATACCCTCTGTCAGTAAAACTGAAGTTTAAAGGACAACAAATCCTAGGCTGCTTTCCTAACCATGAAAAGACAATGGTGACATCTCTAAGTGATTGCTTCAGCTCTGTGGAAGTGTCTCTATAATTAATGTGGCTTACTTAAAACCCTGGCTCAAGGATCTATTTTTTTATCTCCCACAGTCACAGAAAAGGCTCATAAAGAAAATTTCATAAATTCCTACTTTTAAAGGACTTTTTTTTAAGTCAAACAAAAATCACTGTTTCAAAAACTGTCAGGATTTTGACAACTCGTGAGCACTTCCAGCTGGCAATATTGATGCTATCCTCTCCTTTTTCAGTTTAATTTATCAGCATTAGCTGTAAGCAGTTCATTTGTTTACAGCATTGTGATTTTGTTAAGGTTAGGGTTGGGGGAATAATCCCTAGGTGTCTTGCTCCTTTCCTCATACATCACCTAGGGAAACAACTGCTGACAAGCACCAACAAATTTGGGCAGAAGTCAAATAGGTAGTTCACTTTTACTGAAAACAATATATTTTGCTGTAATATTTGCCTAGGTATTGTCTTCTCTATATGTTGAACTAGAAGAATTGTAGGACAGAGTCACAGGAGGTACCTGCCACTGTATGAACCCATCCTTTGCAATACAGTACTATAGGGTATCAAGGACCAGGCCTAAGGGGAGAAGGAATAAGAGAGGGGGGGGTTGTCTTCCTTGGCTACCCCTTACCCTCTAGCAAAAATTTCAAATCTATCAATTTCATGCTTCTTCATCACTTTATTTTGACTAAAAAGCTGACAAGCCTTGAGTCAACTCTTCTAACAGTTTGATATATATTTATATGGCATCTTAATCTATAGAAGATTGAAACAATTCTGCAATAAAAATTAACAAGCAAAACTGAACAGATCATCAGTTGGTCGTCTCAGTGAGAGCAACACATAGAGCTTATGTTAGAAAGGAAAGAGAATATGTCAAAATTATCCCAGCTGATGGTAGCTTTCTACAAAACAATTCTCATTGCTGGCAAAATCAATAGAAAAGAAGAACAGCAAGTTGACACATGCTGAATTTTACATGAAATGAAAAATACTACTTGTTCAAAACACCGAGTCACGTATGTATGTCCAGGAGAAAAATGTTTTGAGAATTTTCCCAACAGAGCATATAGGAAGATTGGATTAAAAAAGAACCACTTTTTCACACAAACAAGCAAAAAAACCTTAATTGCTTTATTTATCAGAATCCTGTCAAACTCTGAGGGATTTTAGGGCACATTCCTGACCAGAGGCATAATATTCTTCAACTCCCAGTACCAAACCAAACATTCACATATCCTGGACTTTTGTTTTGCCATTGGCTGATACAGCTACTTATTTATTTAAATACTAGCCTATAAATAAATTTAAAAAAAATAAAAAATAAAAAGAAAGATGAAGTTTGGCAAATTTGCTTGCTATTTTCAAAAAATAAAAATTTCAGTAGCAAAATGTTTCTTGGTAATAAATCCATACAAAGACCTATAAAAATACCAGCTGCTCCTGACAAAACTTTGAAGCAAAATTAACACTTCAGTACAATTTTAGCAGCTGCAACCTCTAGGCAGTAGCTGAGTTGATGACCAAAAATAGCTATTATGCATATTTGATATTAACTAAAACAGGGAGGCTTTTGGCACTATACTTGCAGTCTGAATGGAAAGAAAGATGGAATACAAAGGTCAGCTCTTCTGAAGACATGAATCACAGAATCACAGAATGGTTGAAGTTGGAAGGGATCTCTTGAAGTCTTCTGGTCCAACCCACCTGCTCAAGGATGAGCACCTAGAACCAGTTGCCCAGGAATGTGTCTAGACAGTTTTTTAATATCTCTAAGGATGAAGACTCCACAACATCCCTGGGCAACCTATGCCAGTGTTCAGTCAACATTATAATAAAAAACCTTTTCCTGATGTTCAGAGGGAGTCCTGTGTTTCAGTGTGTCCATTGCTTCTGGTCCTGTCACTGAGCATCACTGAAAAGAGCCTGGCTCCATCATCTTTGTACCCTCCCTTCAGGTATTTGTATATATTGATAAGATCCCCCTGAGCCTTTGCTTCCCTAGGCTGAGCAGTCCCAGCTGTCTCAGCTTCTACTGTGAGGTGCCCCAGTCCCTTAATGATCCTTGTGGCATTTTGTTGAACTCTCCAGTATGTCCATGTCTCTTTTGTACTGGGTAGCCCAGAACTGGACTCAGTATTCTAGGTGTGGCCTCACCAGTGCTGAGTAGAGGGGAAGGATCACCTCCCTTGACCTGCTGGCAGTACTTTGCTTAATGCAGCCCAGGATATCATTCACCTTCTTTGCTTCAAGGGCGCATTGCTGGCTCATGTTCAACCTCTTGTCCATGATGACACCCAAGACCCCCAATGTCCCCATCAGGAGCCATAGTTTTCTTGTCTACCAAAGTGCTTTCCAGCTGTCTGGCTCTCTGTATATACTGGTGCACAGGGTTATTCTTCCCTAAGAAAAGTCAGTCTTGCAGGCAATGTTAGTATGAATTCAGTAGAAACAGCATTTAGCCAGAGTCTTAATTAAGGTGTTCCTCTGGTGGCATTGCATTCTTTGTGGGAGTGTATTAGAGAACACTGAGACATGCTGCTGAGGATCTGCTGGTTACTGCAGAGGCAAAAATATCATGGATAAAGAAGCAGAAAGTTACATTTCACACTAAGATAGCCACCTCTTTCTACATTTGAAAGGAATAGAGGCAAATAAGCACTCTGTAAAAGCTAGTCTCTGAAGGACTTGGAACTGAATATAGAACCAGAAGTGCCACTTTTCAGCAACGCCTATTTTTAAACCAGCACCTACATTCAAACTAAGGTACACTGTGCTTGTGTCCATTCTGGAGTTCAGGAAAAATCCACTTTCTCAGTAGGTTTCTGTAATGAAGAGTTTTCACCAACATATACTTTTGGCTGCACTGGAGCACTGACAATCGTAACAAGTAGCAAGGAATAGGACTATCAGGTTGTCTAGATTTTCTTCTAAATGAAGAACAAACTTCATCTGAAATTTCCATCTAGAAGCATACTTAAATTTATTTCCATGGGAAAGAAAAATCCATTTATGTGTATATTTTTGGAAGATACTTATTCTTCCTTCTCTTCTTCCAGCTCAAGAAATGATGGGGGGACACAGCAAGTGTGTCTGGGAAAACACAGTAATCAGCTGAATGGGTTAGCTCTTCACATAAATTCTGCATTGCCATTCTGATAACAGCTTCCTGTAACTCCAGCTCCTATCCAGCTCCCTGAATATATGGCACCGAGTCATGTACAATCTGCAGCTTCAAGTCAGGTGACCAGAAGAATGCCAAGGTGAATATTACAGCCTCTCACAGACCCTCAAACACTGTCCTTTGCTCCTACCCTTCTCTTCTCTTGCCAACCAAACCTATGCCTAGAAAATCGTCAGCGTATCCACAGAACTAAAACTGTTAAACTAAATCTAAAATTTTCCACAAAATTAAACTGCTCATGTACATAGGTTTCCATATGACTGCAGGTACCTAACCTCTACTACATGCAATAGAGGGAATTTTCAGATAACAGAATTCTTTGGAGCCATGCAAATGTCAGCAACCAGAACTGTCTTTCAGATTTTTCCTTTTACTAAGAACAAGATCCAGAAAGAAGAAATGGGTGAGTTAACCTGGTAGAAAAGGTTATCAACTGTCTCATTTAATCTAGAGGAAATCAATCATTATTGCTTCTTTCAAGCTTTCTTGTCAGCATCTGCCCCTCCAACCCAGCTTGCTTCATTTTATCCCTCTCTAGTACTCCATTCAGTTATGGAGTACTAGATCCTTACTTAGATTATCCATTTCCTGTGAAAATAAATGGCAAGCTGGTACTTAGTATCTTCAAGGGGCTGGCTCTTAAAGTCTGAATGTCCATTTGCTAACAAAGAGGAGAAATGCAAGAAAATATCCCAATGGCAACTAGCAAATATTTGGCAGCAAACTAATAAAAGATCATCTTTTACTAAGATTTCTCCTCTTAATCAACTGACATTGAATGTTTACTTTTCAGTTCACAATAGCTAAACAAGCAGAACCAAACACCCTTTTTTATCATAATGAATTCGTCTATCCAAACATCCGTTACAGACAGACAGCTTTAGAAGGGAAAAGGCTCTAAAATGTTTTAGAAAGCTGAGCAAAAGAGAATGCCCCTGGTGCAAAACAGCTTAGTTATTTTTCTTAGACTTTTTAATATACAGCACATAAAGCAATTGTTGCATCAATTTTACGGAAATTATTCTAGAAAATATTCAACCAATAAAGCAGTTTTATTGTTCAGATTCTATAATAACAACTTACTGAGACAGCAGTGCCTCCCTGATCCACTAAAGCCTTGTCAAAGCAATAAGGAAAGAAGGAAGGATGAAAACCTGAGTTTATGAATCACTTTTAATACAAATGTACATTGTTGTGTGATAAATAAGTTGTCAGCATTCCACAAAAAACAAAACAAAAAAAGCCATCAACGAATTTCACAACACAAATAAGCCACACTTCCTTTCAAGGTGTAATTCTGACATGGCCACCAAAGAGACTAGTACCCAATGAATTTGCTAGCAAGGAATAGGTTAACTGAGAGTTCTGAAAACTGAAGTCTTACAGATGGCTTTTAAAATTTTACTTTAGGCAACTGCTCATACATAGCTAGATGCTCCTTAAACAGACTATCAAATAATATCCATCTAGCAATGTGGCCTGTGTTACTCTGAGTGCTAATGATATTACAGAGGCAGTTCCCATTCCCTGCTCTGCTACTTCACATTTTACGTGAACAAACACATTCCAGGGCAGTTACTTCTGCAAAATTGTATACCACCTATCAGTCAATACCATTACTGAAATATTATATACCAAAACCCAGTAATTTTATCAATTTGTTGCTGGGCTTTGCAGGCATGCCACATTCATCTGACTGCATATTTGGGAGAGAAAAATATATATTTAATACCCCACAAAATGATTCATAGGAAATAACCACAAATAAAAACCATCCTACACCTACAACATTTGAAATAAGAAATGCCAAGATGGTGGTGCATTTGATGTCCCAAAGGTTGCTGGTAGCAAAAGACGTGCATGAATAAAGAGGGAAACATGCTACAGGGAAAAGCAATAGGTTCTTTTTGTCCTTAGGCCAGTGGAATCTAATCAAGAGTCTGTGCTACTTTTGCACATTTTAGAGAACATCACCGGAGAATTTAGGTTGTAAGAGGTCTGCATAGTGCAGGAAAGAAATTAAATAGAAGTTGCTATCATACTCATGGCTAAATAAATGACTTCTCTGTCAGGGTTGACAAAGTGATAGTATAAATAACTTCCAAGGATAATTTGCTAACACTTGGCTAGTTGTCTTGATTCAGCAATTGGCACTGATAACCCAGTCTGATTCTCAGAAGAGCAATGGCACTGTTTAATTCTTAATTCCCACTGCAGAAAATTGCAACCTATTGTAAGAACCAATGATTTACCATGGTAACATATATCACCAATGTGCACATTGCAGAGTCTCACAGTGGCTATCTGTATCATTGTCTGAGAATGTGTAGACCTGTATAAAATACAGCGGAGGAAAAGGAACCAAAATGTCAGTCCAAAACATCTCAAAGAAAGCAAAACCACAAAATTAAGCTGTTTATAAATCCTAATTATAGCCTTCATGGACTTACAGATAGCCTGGTGCTGGGATCTAATTGACATCTATTATATGGACAGACCCTTGTTGGTTGCCCTCTTACTTCTCATCATGTGCATTCAAACAGCAGCTCAGTCATGGAATAAAAGTCCTTCTGCATGTGAAAGCATGAAGATTACTACTACTGCAACTTTGATAACAACTTGTTTGTCCAAAGGAGACTGCTGTCATGTAGTACCAGCTTTATGTACCTTATACACTTATTGTCACATGTTTGATTTTTGCCTTACTATTCCTAGTCACCTGTCATTCTCCCCGTCTTGAAATCTAAATCTTCCACAGCTGCTGCTGTGGCTGCTTTATCTAGCATGGCCAATAAAACTGACAGTGATAAATAGCACTCTGATGGACAGACATGCCCCTGGTAGAATAAACCTGAACAAAGGGAATCAGACTTATTTAGTGCCCTTCTTTCTGACAGCTGTCAATTCAAAACTACCTGGCAGCAAACTTTCTGTGACTGCGTGCTAGCTGAATCACACCCTCTCAAAGTTAACCAACAGCAGCAGATATAAATATTTCCATCAATACGGGATTTTCCTAGAGAAAGAGTTTTTATTAATTAAGAACTACAAATAATGCAAAAAATCAGCCACTTGCTGATTTTCACAATTGCCATTTTTTCCCTCCTATTCACATTGAAGAGAAGGGTGGTGCTAAAAGGAGAGGAACAGAGGCATAAGCCAACTGTGTAACCCCATAAAGGCGCCTCCCTAGCATTGGTAGTAAGAGAACCATTTTACAGCATCCTCTGCAAGGTTTAAGGTCTCAACCACTTAACTATCACAAAGACTTTGAATTAGTGAAGAACAATAAATCTGGTGACTCAGTCCAAACAGTCAGTACTGTCTCCATCCTAAATAACTGCTAGAACTCTGTAAAAAGGGAGACAGTGGTGACCTTCAAACGTCATTGCTAAAATTCTCAAAGCTCTGATTCATGCATAGTTCTTATTGTTGAATGTACTTTAGGTGATAAACCAGCTTGAATTTCATTTTTCAAAACCAAAAAATGCAGTCGTATGTAAAGAAAAGATTTAAAACAAAGCAAAAGTTTTCACAGGCAACAAAGCTCCAATCTTATCATCCTTTTAGAATTCTTTTATCTTCTCCTAATGTTATGGAGCTTTGAGAGGGGCAATAAGTTGTCAACACTACCATGATCAAGGAAGGAAAATTGAACTATACAATTTCTGTATGAATACATTTGTGTGTTTACAAATAAATACATATATATTAACAAAACCCTCACCAAGGAATAAACTATACCTCACATGCTATTCACCCCATGAAAAAATAGTGGAAGAAAGGATGCAAAATAACAGATGTTAGATATTCAGCCTCTAAGATGATGAAGGTAGTGAGAAGTCTGTGTAGAATAAAATAGCATAGAACAGCAGAAGTCTGTGACATGGAATGAGAAGCAGTTACCTATTAAAACAATCAGACCTTGATGAAATAGATGGTAGATCTGATACTAAGGCTAAACTTAACCCATATTTGCTGTAAGATCTAAGACTACTAGTTTTACAACTCCCAAAATCATGGTGGATATTTTTCCAGGAAAGATATGCACCATGACCTGAATGGTTTTCAGACTTGACATGACAAGTGAAGATCACAAATGGCATCAACGGGTTAAATTAAAGAAAGTTAATGGAATATTATAGCTGGGGTGGTAGGCATCAAAAAGGTACAAAATTTAAGAAGTTAGCTTTCCACAGCAACATTAACTTTGCTGTGTTACACAGCCTATATATATCTACATAAACCATCTACATCTCACAAAGAAAAAAGAAACTCAGATGCAGTTTTTGTCCAATGTAGAAAAACAAAGCCATTTTTGAGTTCGGTGGAATTGAGATTAAGAATGTCTTGTAGCAAAGCATGTATTGGCATGTTCCATACAAAGAGATATGAGAAACTAGATCTGGTAGCAGAACTTAATTTGTTAAGACAAAACTTAGTGGAAATTCTATTGATAGGTTGAATACTGTTTTTTAAGGCTCCTCAAATTTATTCTTGAAACCATCATGGCCATTCACATGGTCTTTTTTTAGCTTTCTACACCAGGTGATATCCTCTACAAACATCTTTGTGAACAAAAATGGTGTTAGATAAACACTTCAGCAGATGAGAAGACAAACTTGTCAAAGGAGAATATTTAGCCAACTATCCACCAACCTGGTGAAAATAAAAGCATCTAAAATGAAGTGAAAGAACTCCATTACTAATCTCTTGAGTGTTGACTACTGGAGGTAACTTTAAATGAACATGGCACAGGCACACCTCCAAAGTAGCAGAAGTAGAGCTTAAGTCTATTGTTTAGATCATATATAATACCAATGGCATGAATGGATTAAACTTTAGTAATGCCTTTGTGACAATGGTGACAACATGACATCCTACACAAATTGCTTCAAAAAGCAGTCATTAGTATTTCAGAAATTCAAGAGGACAAGAGTATTTCAGAAATTCAAGAAGGACAAAGCTACAAAATAATGAGGTTATTAAAGAAAAGCTGCAATTACATGGATAAACAAAGTACTGCTGACTGAAACAAGTTCAACAGCTAATACAAAGGCATTAGCAGAAATTCTCCTATAATCTGGCTATAAAGACTGGTTAAAAAAATTACAAGACTATTTGAATACCATAAATTCCACCTGAAGAAGATTATTGCTATGCTACTGTAGTTACAGATGGAACTAGCTTTTCAAATAAACCCACAGAAACCTATTTAACAACAGGTAAACAGAATTATATGAAAGCCTTTCAAGCTATGAGGATATAAAAGTTTATGAGCAAAAGACAAAGATGAGAGGGAGAAGATGGGATTGAGAACAGAAGGAAAAAAGCCAACTTTAGTCTCTGCCACAGGAAATAATAGGCATATCCAAGTATTATACAAAATAGTAGAATTGCAATTTGCATAAAGAAATAACCATTTCTTGCCAGCTCCCTCCTTTTATCTCATTTTATTCACAACCTTTAGTCCACCTGACCTCCATTTGATTCAATGGCACTTAAATTCAAAACCCACTTCCTTACAAATTAGGTTGCCCATTACAGCATTCCTGATCATGTTTACGCAGTTGTAGAAAACTTGTACACAGGAGCTTCAGATCATTCATTATTTTCCCTGAAAGAATAATAACAATAACGCTTCATTTTTTTTTATTTAGATCCAAAATGAAGTAGCAGAGAAAATGTGGAGTAGAATTTGACTATTTACTGCTTGAGATATCAATAGCAAAAGACAGCAACACAAATGGGGACGATGTGGTCACTGCCCACAAAACCTCATGAGCTGGTAGAGCACTCGATTTGAGCACCCATCTTTTTCTGTTGAAAACCCAGTCTGTATTTCTTCCCTTCCCTGAAAGGATTGAATCCACATCATCAGGCATGGGGGAGGAGTAGTGTCCAATGTCTCCTGCTGAGTATGTTCCATCTTTGTACAAGCTACTTAAATATTCACTGAGCCATAGAAAGGAATGACATTATAATCTACTGGCTGCAGCAATGCAGTACACTCCTGTTCCTGGTCCCTGCTCCATTAATATGAAGCACATGGTGGAGCAGAGCTGTGTCAACCGACAGTACCAAGAGCTGCCCATCCATCAATGCCCTACAAGACAGTGCTTAAGATGTGGTCTGAAGCAGCAACTGCAATGGTGAATTCAAACCGAAATCACTCATTTCCCCATAAAGTAGTCCAACTGTAGCATATTTTATTAGATTAATATGTATTTAAATATCTGATATGAAGGAAAAAACCAGCACCAATATAAAATAAATGCACCCACTCCTTCAGTCATGCATAGTCTAACATGACACTTGGAAAAATTTCATTGCATGGAGGATTCAAACCCCTAATCTACTAGGTGAAAAGGGGAGCTCCACTAAATGGAAATATTTTATAAATTCAAAACAAATTCAAGAATAATGTCAAGCAATTAAGCTACTAAGAGCCATTTAGCTCCATTCTAATATAAATTTTCAATACAATTTCCATTATTCATGGACCTCATATAAAATAAACAATTCAGGTATAGAATACAAATAATTAACAATCAACTTAAATTTTGAAACTGTGAAAATGCTTACACAATAATTCAAACTGATGATATATTTTATGTAAATGTAACTGCTAAAATAAGAGTTTTAATATATTCCTGGAATTAGATGCTTTATTAAAAATAAAAATAAAAATCAGCAACATACACAGTTTCCTCAACATTTTTTGTTTAAACTTTACTCATACACTTTAAAAAAATAGCTTTTAAAAAATAAGCAGGTGAAGTAGTTGAAGGAAAAGTCTTTCAACTTTGTTTTTTTTCCTTCTCTGGAAGTGAAAAGGGATTATCTATTCTGTAACAGTTAAAGCCACAATTGTGTCCCCGACCTCTTTTTTTTGGTTCTGTTTTAACCTTTCCCATCCCATAACTTTTTCATTTTCTCAGTTCCTCATTTTCTTCTCCATCTACTTTATTTTATTTTATTTTATTTTATTTTATTTTATTTTATTTTATTTTATTTTATTTTATTTTATTTTATTTTATTTTATTT